>NC_044986.1:40379001-40679001 GCF_008728515.1 Papio anubis | reverse complement strand
AGAAAATGAAAGGAAAAGGAAAGCTATTGCTGAAAGAGGGAGACTGGGTTCATCTGGTGGCTGGGATAGGTGGTACTGATGCCAATATCACCAAGGGGAAAGGAATAAAAGAAAAGAGAGGGACTGAGAGGCAAGCACCACTGCAGCCATGAAAGGCTCTGGTGAATCCTCCGTGTAGACCACGTTCAACCTCTTTCCAGGAACTTCTTCTAGCCGTGCCGTTGCCCACTGTACTCTTCTTGAAGATTGTTCTTTTATTTTCCCTTCCTCGCTGAAACTCTGGGGGAAAGGTAGCCAGATTCATCTTCCCCTTTCCCTAGTTACCACCAAATTTTTCCCATTGAGAAATTCTCTCACCCCAAAGCCCTGTGTAATCCCACTCCCGGACTTTCCTGGACAACCAGCCCAATGGGCCTAACCAAGTCTCATGTCACATCACAAGACATTTCTCTTTATCCAGAAACCAAACAACCAGAAGCCCAGCCACTGAAATGCTCACTCTTCTCTTCCAAACACTAATAACAACAAGTCCAACACTTTAAGAGCTTAAATTGCCTTTTTATTTATTATAGATAGAAGAAATGGTGTTTCGAAACGTTCTTGGCTTATGAGTTTGGTGCCATTCTTCAATTTTAAAAAATGTTAATTCATGTATGCTTTAAATACAGGACTTCTCAGGGTCCAAAAACAGAATAAACCTCAGGTGGTTCAAATTAGGAGACTTTGTGAAATGACCAATTATAGAGAAGTGATCAGTGTTGAGGGAATTCCCAAGGGAAACTGAGGCATCTAAAGACTAGCAGTAGTGGGGATCCATGACTATACTGGGGCCTTAAGTGACAAGGAAAGGAAGCATTGTTGCTGGAGAGGGCTGGACAGCCGTGGAGGAAGGAGCTGGTGGCGTCCATTGTCTTGGAGGGATGTAGCCTCTATGAGAACCAGGGTGCTGAAGTGGAATAGGAACAGAGAAGAAATATCTTGACCTCTTTCTTTTCCAGCCTGCTAATCTCTGCTGACCAAATCCAACTGGAAGCCAGAGGTGAAGGTCAGTCACTCAGGATACAGAAAAGGGCCAAAAAAAGTAGAGAATGAATTGGGTGGGGCAGGGGTGGGTGGAATTCAGAGAATAACCAACACCAGGTACTAACTCTCTCTCATACCCAGAATATGTATTCACTCAGAGCATTATTTTTCATCACTCTTGCTAAATGTCATTTTATCGGCCGAACTTCTCAAGAATTGTGGGTTGGGACACCCCCAGCCCCACCCCAGTACAATCTGAAAGTCATGGCTGGTTATCCCTGTAACACAATCATTTTCATTCATTCAAAAATATTCATTGAGTACCTGTTATGTACCAGATACCATTAGAAGAAGGTCCCATTTACCCCCCACCCATCATTCTCATTCACAGGGATCATTTTCTCCCATTTTTCAATGAGATTCCAATTAATCCTCTCCATTTGGATCAGTATTTATATAACCACATCTGCTTTACTTTTCTGGTAAATCCCAATTTTGTTTGACTTGATAGTCTGTCTGGACAACTGAATCCCAAAGCCTCTCAGAATCTAAGAGAAAGTTTATAGTTTTTTCTGGACAAGAACTCAAGTTGTTGGTGTCCCAATTTTTTTTTTTTTTTTAAGCAGAGGCAGTACTTTTGATTCTGTGAAGAACTTTAAAAATAAAACTTGTTCTTGCTGAATGTAGATAATATTTTAGCAAAATTGTCCTTTCTAAGAACTATAAGCAAAACAGTCTATATCAGTGACTTTCAAAATTTTTAACTGCAGCACACAATAAAAATTCATTTTGTGTCTTAACCCAGTTTCATGAAACAAAACTCAACATTACTTTGTTTTGGTGCATTCTGTTGTTTTCTATTCTATTCCATTTCCTTGAAAAATGCTGACCAGACTGCTGGCTAACTCCTGTAATCCCAGAACTTTGAGAGGCTGCTGCAGGAGGATCAATCAAGGCCAGGAGTTCGAGACCAACCTGGGCAACATAGTGAGACCTTGTCTCTATAAAATTAATTATTATTTTTTTAAACGCCAATAGCAACCCATTAAATTGATTTTATACTGTATTAATGGGTTGCTTTCTGCAGATTGGAAAATCTTGGCCTGCATAATATCTTGAAACTATTTTTAAAATAGACCCAGCAATGGAGTCAATATTTAAAGAGTGGTTAAGATGCCCTAAATGTTTATTTTTCAGCCATCCTCAATTGTGCCGATCTCACCATTTTTCTTTCATTTAAGGAAAGTCAAACAGGTTTGACCAGTTGCATTCCCCTATTCTCCCCCAGCTCCCCATTCTGGCCGAGGGTCCTGCATTTACTGCCAGTTTGGCTTGTGGCTGGACCCGATTGGCAGGAGGGCTTGGCAGCTGTGGCTTGCCAAACCCTATTGGTAAACACAACCAGTGGTTTTTTTTGTTTTTTTTTTTTTAACCTGAAGAAATCTGCCTATGTTTGACTTGCAGTTATTGGGAGAAAGGGTTCACTGTACAGGTGGGCCTGGGTAGGCTCCTGACTCACGGATGAAGTGAACTCTCCCCACCACCACATGGTCTCAGGATCAGGAGGGTGAAAATCATAGCTGCTATTTGTCAGGCACTTACAGTGCGTTAAAGATGTTCTATACATTATCTAATTTAATTCTAACAAGCCAGTGGGTGGGTATTGTTATCTTTACTTTAGGGCAGAGAGAAATATTATCATTGTCATTTAGACAGGAAGAAACTGAAGTTCAGAGAGATTTCATAACTTCCTGAAGCTCCCACTGGTAGTGTGTAGCAGAGCTAGAAACCATGTTCAGCTCTTATTCACAATGCTCTAATGCTTCCTCGTTTGGCTTTGAACTGGTATGGGGGAAAGAAGAGCAGATAGAAACATTTCTTTTTGCTACGGAGGCATTAGATGTAGCATTTGAGGAGGGGAAGTTCTCTTCTAGTTTCTGGGGTTACACTGGGAAAGATGTAATTCCTGTGTCTGGATTTCTCATTGGAATTTGGAATTCCAGGAGTAACTCAAAGAAATAATGGGAAACTAGAAGACAACTAATATTATCTCAGCTTGATAATAAAAGCAAACATACTTCCGTGAGCCATGTAGACTGTATATATCATGTGTAACACAATCTCTGTGGGGTGGGGTGGAGCGGAGCATGTTAAGTCCCCAATAACATACTTTTGAAATAGATTTAATTTGTGAATTGGTGGATGCCTACATTTAATGTAGGTAAACCATATCTGGTTGCTTTTTTTCTCCCTAATCATAATTCATTGTGCATTTACATATGTGGAAGAAGAGAATTGGAACCTACAGAAGTAAAATGACATTATAGGCTTCTGCTACAAACAATAGAGAAGATACAGAAAAGAAAGAAAAGAGTAAGAGAGGGTTGCTTCTGGACTTGTTGAGGCTGTTTCAGAAAAAGAAAGTTAGCAGAGACTTGATGCCCTGAGAACCTAGAAAGAATTAGCAAGTACGTCAAAGACATAGTGATTTTTAGCCATCTTATAGGCAGCTAAATAGTGTTAATGTGGCCGGGCATGGTGGCTCATGCCTGTAATCCCAACACTTTGGGAGACCGAGGCGGGCGAATCACCTGAGGTCAGGAGTTTGAGACCAGCCTGACCAACATGGAGAAACCCCGTCTCTCCTAAAAATAAAAAAAATTAGCCAGGCATGGTGGCGTGTGCCTGTGATGATCCCAGCTACTCTGGAGGCTGAGGCAGGAGAATCACTTGAATTCGGGAGGTGGAGGTTGTGGTAAGCCGAGATTGCGCCATTGCACTCCAGCCTGGGCAACAAGGAGCGAAGTTTCGTCTCAAAAAAAAAAAAAAAAAAAAAAAAAGAAAACATAGTGTTGATGTGCTTTTAAAGACCTCTCCATTTGAAATTCTGCTTAAAAGAGCCAAAGCAATAGGTTCACAGTCAAGGTCAGAGACCTAGCCTATTTTGGTACTTTAACTTTTTCATTTTCTTTATGTGATGTTATTACAGTTATGTTTGACAAGTGAATTAACTAGAGATTTTTAAGCTTAACAGATATTTTTCTGTATTATATAAACATTTGCAAGCTATCTCTCTGAGTTTTAGCTTTCCAGGACTTAAATAGTCTAAATAGTTCATGAAAGTACTGTTTTGCTCATTACATTAGCCAAAAAAAAAAAAAAAAAAGCAAGGCAGATCAACTGATGGTTAGAACTTGAGGTCGGGGTAGGGGTAGGGCTACTTTTGAGATATGTTCCCGAACGTTAAACCTGGATAATAAAATTACCAAAAAATAGAAAGAAACCATGAAGAAAACCCACATGCGATTATAAAATGATTACATTACATAAGTTGTACAAGTTCCAACACTGGGGACCCACAGAATCAAATGCTTGTAGTGCCTGGGAAGTAATACGTATCCTCAAAAATTCAATGGCTCTGGAAATCTTTTTTATGTTGCTTTTCAGAGAAATGCCCAAAAGATTTGCAATCAAAACAGTTGAGACCGTGGTTCTATGCAGATGCCGCCCCTGAAAAATCACAGGTGACTTTCTAATGACTTTCTGCTTAGATTTTGGCCTTATGAACAAAGATGTTTCTGTTAGATTTGACCCATTGAGGAGAAAGAGAGAGGGCCAGGACGCTATGAAGACTCCTTCCAGCATCCAGCCCAGACACTCCGTCTTGCGGGGTGGACCATTTTGACGCCCTGTCTGTAAGCTGCTCCTTGAAGCCAGAGACCAAGGAACCAACCAATTTATGTTCTCACTGAAGTTGATATTACAGATTAGATACCAATTCCCTGGCTGAGCCACGGTTTCTGAAAGATGGGCTCTGGATTCTCGAAGCAAGTTCCATTTTCTTCTCTATCAGTCTTGGTCCATGTGTAAAGAAAAGAACAGAAAACCAGGTTTGGGGCCAACAGGAAGAAATGCTATGTTGATACATTTGTTGTGGTGATTAAAAGGGCCGATTCTTATTAAGTGGAATTTGCTCTCTTCCAACTGGACGTGCACAGGAGCCTTTTTTTTTTTTCTTTTTTAGTATTAACTTATTTTTTTTTTCCCCCTTCAAGCTTAGCCAGAGACCTCATGGAGGTCTAAACCCAAGCCAAGCTTGATCGGTTTTAATTCAACCACTGTTGATTTATGGCTTAGCAAAAAATGTCTGAGAATTTTTTTAAGCTAAAAAAATTTTTTTACCCCAACTTGACTCTCTCACATCTCAAATCCAGCTGAAGGGATATTTCTTAGACTTTCAAAAGACAAAGTCATCATTGGAATGGAAGGCAGCACTGAAAGTTTCAAATCCCACAGAGAAATCCTGTGAAAGCGTATATACAAGTGAAAACAAATACATTGGAAGGCCATATGACACATTAAATGGGTTCATTTGATCCCCTTTGAATAGAAGCTAGAATAGAATCAACCCAAGGCTGGAGGGGCGGTATGGGGTGGGTTGGGGGTGTTTTTTGAGGGATTGCACCAGAAGAGACACAAAAGTTCTCTCTTTGCTTTCTCTTATAAGCCCCTCTTCCTCTTCTTAACAGCCAGACCAAAAATGATACATGGTAAATTTTTTTTCTCTACCTGGCTCTGGAATGTGCATTGTTATACAATACAAGCAGGAATTAGACTAATAAGCTATTACCAACTGCAAGAAGAAAAAACCAATACCAAGCCACTGGTGCCTTCCAGTTCTGATATTTAATGGGTCTAACCTAGTTCACAATGCATGATCCTTTCTCTGCCTCCTGTAACATTCAGGCCGGGCTGTGAGATTTAACCATTTGTTACTGTGGGTGTATAATTTGTACCTTCTGTCTTTTCCTGTGTGAGCATCCGTCTTTCCCATAAGACTGTAAGCTCAGTGAGAGGAGGAACTGACCGCATATTCCATCTAATTTCCCACAGCCATGACCTCCAACCTTCCTCTCGATTTCTCACATATTAGTCCCGTTACTGTCCGAGTCCCCCGCCTCAAAAGAACACACAGAAGGAACAAGGTAAAAAGTGCCTTTCTTCGTAATGCGGAGGAAGAACCAAGTATATAATTCCTAATAATTGCGTTGTACTCTTTTTCCTGAGGGATCTTTGAGAAGCAGGGAAGGGGCACTCTCTGCTGTCATATATTTGTGCACTGTGTGCTTCTCCACTAAGTGCATATCTTCATGAAAAAATTGCTGGTTATACAGCAGCTTTGCTTATGAACGTTAATACACATCCAGTACTTAGACTGCCTTGGCTCAGACATAGAATTACTGCTTTTACTTCTAATGCTTTAAATTCCTTCCATGGTTTTAGTTTTTCAATGTCAAGAACAGGTTTTCACTCATCTCTCCTGCGCCTGCGATGAATTCCTTAGAGACCAAGGCCACATCTGTGCTGTACATTAGCTTTCTTGCCTCAGACATCGTCCTGGTTTCATATCAGATAAACAGATTAATGGGAAAGGAATAGACCTGCCCCAGAAAACAAACGAAGTAATGGGACAGAATTTGTGTTTAAGTACAAAAAAGTCTGATTCTTGTTATATACACTTTGTGCCAAAACACACCCCACCAGTGTTTATAACTGAATTTATGTGAACAACATCCTGAAATTTATTGAGCATTTACATTATTCTGTACACTATCCAAAGTACTTCATAGATATTATCTCATTTAACTTTCAGAATTCTATGAGCAGTTACTATTTACAATTAGGTTCTATTGCTATTAAGTTTGTATCATCAATATTCAGTATGACTCATTTGGTCCTTACATGAGGTTATGATGTCTTTTGTGTGATTATCTTGTGCTGTAGGAAGACTTTGCAGGGTTTATTATATGTCTCATTTGTGTTTGTTGTATTAATTGCTACAAGAAGGAGATCTCCAAGACCAGTTGCTTAAAGAACAGAAACATGTATTTCTCTCTCATGTAAAAATTCAGGAAGCAGGTTTCAGATTGGCTGGTGCCTGTAGTCCACATAGTCATTCAGGGACCTTAGTTCTTTCCATATTTTTTCTTTACCATCTCCTAGGTGTAGCCAGTGTTAAGACACCAGAGGAGAAGTGGCATCTGTCACTTCTACTTACCTTGGAGAAAACTTAGTCACATGGCCACAGCTAACTCTACAGGAAACTAGAACATGTATCTACTGGGTACCCATGTGTCTAGCTATAGTTTTATCACTATGAAACAAAGGGAGTACTGGAATTTAGTGAATAGCTCACTATGTTCATCTTAGTCTTCAATAAATAGATGGTAAACCATTGGAGAGCTAGGCCTGTGTCTTATTCATATTTGTCCCTATCGCAGGGCTAAGCACCTGTCACAGAAATTCTGGGCTCATGTGCCAGCACTCCCTACTCCGGTGTAGGGATGTATAGGGTTTGTGATGGCAGATATGGCAAATGAACCATGGCACTACTCTTTCCTGATATGCCCTCAGAATATTTTGCAGTACAGTGCCTCTGGAAGCCACTTGCAACGGGTGGGAATTGGCACATGATCTGAATCCTATTAGCCCTCCCTGATTGTAGGTATTCAAATATTAAATAAAGAAAGAACTATAGTAGTTTTTCCTCTATTTCCGTGGAAACAGATACGATGGTTACTGTGGCGATTTTAATATTTCAAATTCTTTGACACACCTTCCTTTGGGAGGTAGAGTTTAATTCCCTTCCCCTTGAATGTCGGCCATTGGTGAGTCACTTATAACATAGAATATTGGCCAGGTATGGTGGCTCGCGCCTGTAATCTCAACACTTTGGGAGGCTGAGGTGGGTGGATCACCTGAGGACACGAGTTTGAGACCAGCCTGGCCAACATGGTGAAATGCCGTCTCTACTAAAAATGCAAAAATGAGCTGGTCATGTTGGTGGGCACTTATAGTCCCAGTTACCTGGGAGGCTGAGGCAGGAGAATTGCTTCAGCCTGGGTGGTGGAGGTTGCAGTAAGCCAAGATCGCGCCACTGTACTGCAGCCTGGGCAACAAGAGCGAGACTCCATCTCAAAAAAAAAAAACAAAAAACAAAACAAAAAAAATATAGAATGTCATAGAGTGTGGCAGAAGTAATGCTATGTGGTTTCCAAGCCCGTCATTAAAAAGATATAGCTTCCGCCTGGCTCTCTCTAATATTTGCAATGCACACTCTGGGGAAGGCCAGCTACCATGGCATAAGGACACTCAAGCAGTCCTGTGGAGAAGTCCATGAGGAGAGGAACTGAGGCCTCTTGCCGACAACCAGCATCAACTTGCAAACCACATGAGTGAGCCAGCTTGGAATTGGATTCTCCAACCTTCGTACAGCCTTTGGATGATGCAGCCCCAGCCAACATTTGACTGTAGCCTCATGAGAGACCCCAAGCCAGAACTGGCCAGCTGAGCCACTTCCAAATTTCTGGCCTATAGAAGCCATAGAGATCATAAATAGTTGTTTTAAGCCACTAAGTCTTGGGGTGATTTGCTATGCAACAAATAATGTAGACAAATAAATAAATAGATAAATAAAATAGTTGCCTTCTCAGAATGGGAATTTGGAGAGTGTCAGGAGAACTATGGGAGGATTGAGGAATAAAAATTGTATAATTATTTTTTGGGTTGTTGTTTCAGTGCTAGCAGCTCCTGACTTGGACTGGACCAGGAATGAGCTCATTTTATTAGATTGCACAAAGCCGGTTTGATCTTTGAGGAAGAATCAACAGATTCACAAGAAATAGAAACTTAAAGTTATTCTGTGATTTTCCCAACCAGTTAGATCACAAGAGCTGCAACAGTTCCAAATTTCTTTTTGAATCCAAGACACCTTCCAAACCATACTCATATCCTACATTTCCACATGACCTTGTCCCAGTCATCCATAACTGCTCCTGGGATTTCTGGTCCTACCAAGCGCTGAATGGAGATCTCATCCATCTACAAGATGCTGCTGCAAAATGTTTCCCTCCTCTCCATTTCTCATGGTCCTGTTTTCCAATCTAATTATCCCCTATACCGCAACTAGGTGAATGGGGATATACCCAATTTCCTATCAACTCTGTGCCTGCTCTTGTGCCTAAGGCAGGGGTTCTTAAGCTGGGACTGTTATGTATGATCATATAATCATTAGAGCTTGTTTGGGGGCAAGGAACAGAAACACACTTGAACTTTTAAAGCAAAGATAGACAATTTATTATTGAGATTCAGGGACATTCTACTAAATTAAACAGTAGGAATGAGCCAACTTTCATGGGGGGTTGGAGTTAGGAAGTGGGAAGTCTGCACAAATCTTCTTGTTTCGTGGATCTCTGCTTCTCTCTGGACCTCTATGTCATTCTCACTGCATACCAGATCTCTCTGATATTTAGTCTATGGGACAAATGCAAAGAATTACCCACAGTGCCCAAATGCACACATATGACAATTCCAGACAGTCTGAAATTCTAACTCTTTCTCCATTCCAATTCCAGATTCCTACGGTAAGGACTTTGATAGCTTTTGGGAACTCACCATAATGGGTAGATGAGAGGGAGTTAAAGGAGTCTATGTAAGATGAGGTACTTCTAGCCAGGCGTGGTGGCACATGCCTGTAATCCCAGCTACTCGGGAGGGTGAGGAGGAGAATCACTTGAACCTGGAAGCTGGAGGTTGAGGTGAGCTGAGATCACACCATTGCATTCCAGCCTGGGCAACAAGAGCAAAACTCCATCTCAAAACTAAATAAATAAATAAATAAGATGAGGTACTTCAAAATATGTCCACTATAGTGTATGCATGCATTTTGAGGGGCTAGCGTATGTTATTCTGAGCAAACTACTTAAGTCTCTGAGCTTCCATTTTCTCATCTGCAAGAAGAAAAGAATATGTTTAAGAACAAATAATCTACATTTGCACTTAGAATATACCTGCCATATAATAAGTACTCAACAAACATTAGGTGTTACCAAACTGTGCACAGTGAGCTACTACTAAGAAATTAGGCAGTACCTAAATCCTCATTCTCCATAGCTGAGAGTTAATGGATAATATGAAAAAATCATGAAAGTACTAGAAGCTGTAATTTATAAAAATGGAGTAAAATATAAGAAATAGCTGAAAAGATAGTAAGTAGTTACCTCTGGGAACAAGAATTGGGAGTGGGGACAGATGTAGTTATTTTAAAAATTATAAACCTAGCAGTACTATTTGACTTCTAAATCCATTTAGTCAGTGTAATCCCAATTTTGTGTTACTAAACACACACTCACACACCCCTTATATATATTATATGAATGACAATACATACTATATACATGTATGATATATAACTATTACATTGTATACCTATATCTATGCACATTAAAATTATAGAAGAAAACATACAGAAGTCAACTATGGCTGTCTCCTGAGAGGCGAGAAAGAGACAGGAAGGAACCAGAAGATACAGGTTCAACCCCAGCTGTGCCACTAATTCAACTAATTCACTGTGATCTTGAGCAAACTGCTACCTCCCTGGGCCCCTGTTGATCCAGCCATAAACACAGGATTGAGTTGAGCTCTAAATAATAACAATGCAAAGAGCTACCATTTATCTAAGGCTTACTATGTTGCTGACTATGTGCTAGACACTTTAGTTACACCAGTGGTTATCAAACGCATTAGAATCACCTGGAGAGCTTTTTGGGTCAGAGGTTGCAAAACCTACCTCCTGAGCTTCTGATTCGGTGGGCCTGGGGTGAGGCCTGACATTTTGCATCTCTAACAAGTTTCCAGGTGATACTGATGCTGCTGACCTGAGGACCACTGACTTAAATTAACTTATTTAAGACTTGAAAAAACCCTGTGTTATATTCTTCATCCTTTGGATGGGGAAACTGAGGCTCAGAGAGGTCACACGGTGTCAGAGCTATGATTTGAATCCTAGACTATTTAAACCAAAGCTCTTGCTGTGATGTTGCCGTCCTCTGAGGTTTCCTCTCAGTTTCAACTTCCTATGTTTCTAGTTTACAAACAACAAAAACCCACACATCTGAGACCAAATCAAAACTCTTCAGAAAAATCCCAAGAAAATCCCGACATGTGCAACTTCTGCCTGGGGCAGATGAGTCTGGCGCTGAACACCAACAGGGAGGGTGATAGACCGCAGAGCTGACTGGCTTGCACGAGGCTAGCAAAGGGATTGCAGCTTCATTAAGGCACCCCTGCAACTGACTTGAACTTTTCTTTCTCTTATCCTACGGTTTATTTGGCATTCTCTGGGGTCTGTTAATCCACAGTCATTTGGGTGGCAAAAAAAAAAAAGAAAAAGTGGAAATGAGTTTTCATTAATGTTGACTTTTGTGGTGTCCCCAGGAGTGGTTATTTTCTTCCCTTTCTCCCTAGTGTGAATTCTCAAGTAAGTAGCAAATGATTTCAAATGCATGCCGATTGCAGTGGCCAGCTGCCAGGAGAGAAGTGAAAATAAACTGGTGACAGGAAGTGTCTCAGTTCACAGAAAGGGCAGCAAGGATATAGTGGAGCAAGCCCATGACACTCCTGGGTCCACATGCTGAAAGACTTACCCGGACGGGCTGTGTAGCCACAAATCTCTTAGTAATTCATTAAGTAAGGGGAAACGCTCCCAGAAGCATTTCTCTCCTCTCCTAACACCCTTTGTCTTTTAATTTCCAAACTCCGGGTTCATTCCTATGTCAAGCGAGCCTGGGTGAGTCTCTCTAAACAACTCCTTCATTCGTGATGGAACACACTGCCACAGACTAATGCTTTGACTCTAAGTGTTTTAACAGGCTGAGGTTTCCAAGCTTTAGGATCACAAGACGGATATATGATCAGTGTGAACTAGAAAATAGCATCAAAAACAGCATGAAGGATGGTGGAAAGAAAAGCGAGTTATGTGGAACTTTGCCCAGTGAAGGGCTTACAGGCTGGAAGAAAAGTTTCAAGGATAAAAAAGTATTTTTGAAGTTAATAATAAGATAAAATAAGATGATAGAGCAAGGTCAAACATATCAATAATATCAAAAAATGTAAATAGGCTTAATTTACCTACTAAAAAAAGGATTTCCACATTGGCTAATGTAGCAAAATTTAACACTGCTCTACGTGAGAGACACACCTAAAACAAGAGGTCCTGAAAGGTTAAAAAAAGAAAGAAAAAGATATTAAAACAAATGCAAATTAAAACTTAAAAGCAGTTACAATTTTGATAGCTGACAAGATGGAATTTAAACCAAAAAGCACTAAAGGAGGCAACAAGGAGACTTTAGAATGCTAAAGGTAACAATTCACATTGAAGATACATAAGTTATTAACATTGAAGCACCTAACAACTAAAGATGCAGGGGAAATGGAAACCCAAATACTTGATTTTAATCCATGTCTGTCAATCCAAGAGAGATCAAGCGGACAATAAGGATGCAGGAGATACAAACTTAATCAATAAGGTAGATCTTAAAGATGTATGTAGAAACCTGGACCCCGATAGTGACAAAAACACCTTCTCAAATGACTACACTTTGGGCCATAAAGAAAACCTCATTAAATTTCAAAGAACAAAGAGAATACTCTCTGATCATAATTTCCTCTACAACAGACTAAAACATGTTAACTATGTTTGTTGAGTTTATGATATAGATACCAACTGGTATTAATACAAAACCAAACAAAACCACAAAAACCAAAGCATGAACAAAATTAGAAAACCAAAAAGACCAAAAAGAAAAAAGAAAAAAACTGAAAAGATTACTCTATCTGAAAATTAGGAAAAAACCATGTTATTAAGCAGCTGTTAGAGATAGAAGAACAACTTGAAATTACAGAATTTCTGGAAAAGAATGATAATGAAAACACAAATAATCAAGTCCTGGCTATTCAACTAATGCAATTAATAAAGGAAAAAGTTTAGCATTAAATATCTATGTCAGTAAAAATGAAAATAAATGAATTAAATGCCCCATTCAAAAAGCAAGAACCACAGAGTGAGCCAAAACAATCTAGAAGGAAGGAATTAATAAAGATGAAAGCAAAAATTAATAGAAAGTAGAACTTAAAAATAAACCTAAAGCTGAAACAATCAACAAAGTATACCAAGCAACTACTAAACTGGTCAAGAAGATAAATGAGAGGAAGAATGGACACACAAGATTAGAAATACTGGGTGTGGGTAGATGAGTAGGACCATCAGAGCAGAGGAAATCCAAACCAAAAACATAAGAGACTGTTTTTTTCAACTCTATGCAAAATATATGAAAACTTAGATGAAATGGATAGTTTTCTAGAATAATGTAACTTACCTAAATTGATCTCAGTAGAGACACAAAGTCTTAACAGACCAATTATCATAGAAGAAATGAAGACCTCGCCAACAAAAAGCACCAGGCCCTAACAGTTTCGCAGGAAAATTCTAGCACACCTTTAAAGATTGACTAATCCCAATACTACTTAATAACAAGAAAAAGAAGAAAAACTTCAGATAATTTGAGTTTTAATAATTCATTCTACAATAGACTAAAACATGTAAACTATGTTTAATGTTTTTGAGTTAATAATATAAATACCAATGGATAATGACACAAAAACAAAACAAAACAACAACAAAACTCATTGGTCACTTTAGATGATGCCAAGGATCTTTATTTTGAAAGTTGGCCACAAAGAATCAAGCATTGCTGGGATCAGTGGCTCAGGAGGATCACTTGAGCCCAGGAGTTTGAGACTAGGCAGCAACCTAGTGAGAGCTTGTCTCTACAAAAAAAAAAAAAAAAAAAAAAAATTGAAATTAGCTGGACATGGTGGCATGCACCTGTGGTCCCAGCTACTTAGGAGGCTGAGGTTGGAAGAATTGCGTGAACCTGGGAGGTTGAGGCTGCAGTGAGCCATGATGGTACTACTGCAATCCATTCTGCGAAACAGAGTGAGACCTTGTCTCAAAAAAAAAAAAAAAAAGGAAAAAAAAAAGCATTTACTTTGCTTTTCCTAGACAAACTATATCTCACAATGAGGTAAGTTTTTCTTTACAGAAACATTCTAGCTAATACATGGAAAGTACTGATGGGTTTAAAATACCACTCTTTTGTAACCCCTGATGAAATTTGTGGATCTGGGCTATGATCATCAAAGGCTGTTCACTTCTCAAAGTGAGAGATTAAGAGACAGACATTACATGTCTCCCAGTGGAAGTCCACCATACCATCTATAATGTATTCTTGACACAGAACTTCTAATTTACAAGAAATACACAGTCCAGGGGATATGTGAACTAATACTATAAGGATACAATCAGCAAAATCCAGGCTATGGAAACTCTATAGGACAAATAATTCAATTTCCTAAACAAATGAATTACAAGGAGTAAAAAAGAGATGGAGGAGGAATCTATAGATTAAAAGAAATTTGAGAAACCTGAATCAATCCAACATGTGGATGCAATTTGGGTCCCGATTCAAACTAACATTTATGAGACAATTAGAGTAAATTTGGACCTGGTAATATAATATTAAACATTATTAATTGTAAAAGGTATAATATTAGAATTATAATTTAAGAAAAGAGAATCTGTATATTTCAGAGATGTATGCTGAAATATCTGGAAATGAAATTATACAATGTCTGGGATTTGCCACAAAAGGTTGAAGGTAGAAATAGGAGAGAAGCAGATGGGGCTATAAATGAAATAAGATTGGCTGAAAGTTAGTATTTAAAGAAGCTGAGTGATAGGAACATGGAGGTTCCCTATACTATCCTTTTTTCATTTTTATGTTTGAGATTTCCCAAAGTAAAGAGCTTTTTGTGGTTGTTTTTGATTCGTTGCCATTACAGGTGATTGTTATTGTTCCCTTTATATTTACATCCCTCTTTTTCAAATTTTTCACAATGATAGTGGTTTACTTTAAATCATGGGAAAAATACTTTTTGGCAGTAAAAGGAACAAAAGATTTAGTCACTGCCAAATTTTTTAGTAGCTCATTGTGCAAAATTTGTTAACACCTAATGTTTATCTACTGCTTATAATATTCTAAGTGCGTATGTGGATTATTTGTTATTAAATATCTTCTTATTTTCTTCTTGGAGATGAAGAAATGAAAATCCAGAGACTTAGCTGGGCGCAGTGTCTCACGCCTGTAATCCCAGCACTTTGGGAGGCCGAAGCGGGCGGATCACGAGGTCAGGAGATCAAGACCATCCTGGCTAACACAGTGAAACTCCGTCTCTACTAAAAATACAAAAAAATTAGCTGGGCGTGGTGGTGGGCGCCTGTAGTCCCAGCTACTTGGGAGGCTGAGGCAGGAGAATGGCATGAACCTGGGAGGCGAAGCTTGCAGTGAGCCGAGATCGTGCCACTGCACTCCAGACTGGGCGACAGAGCGAGATTCTGTCTCAAAAAAAAAAGAAAGAAAGAAAATCCAGAGACTTTAAGTAACTTGCTCGGAATAACACAGCTGGGGTAAGGATAGAACTAGAATTTGAACTCGGGCTGTCTGGCTCCAAATTTTATTTTCTAAACTGTGATGTTGTTTAGTGAAATTGGCATCCTCTCTCTTCTCCCTCAAATCAGAGCTGCCTGGGCATGTGCTGTGAAGGTGGCAATGAGTCTGGCTCTTCTTCGAGACATTATTAGCTGGGTGACTTTGGGCACAAGTCACTTCATTCTCTGAGCTTCAATTGTATTGCCTTTTAAAATAAGACAGGTGGAGGGGGTTGGACTATTTGATGCTGGCTCTTGTTGCTTACCAGCTGTGCAGCCTTCCAGAAGTTGCATAACCTCCTCTGAGCTTGGTTTTCCATCTCTGAAAAGAGGATTATTATTCCTAACTCATAGGGTGTTTGAGAAGAAGAAAGGCCATCTGTGAAAAATGTGGGATAAAATAATAATACTATAAATGATAATTGTTATTATTCTTCTAGAAGAATCCCTGAGTCTGGAAGGGTTGGGAAAAAGGAACCACTTACCCAGGGAGGCTTTCCTGGGCCTTCCATGTCCATGCTGGTAACTCTCTATGGAGAAGACTTTGCAGCAGCACAGGCACAGGATGAAGAGGGCCCTCAAGTCTTGAACCAGAAGGGAGCCTAATAATTTGTGGGAGCCACCATGTATTGAACCCCTACTATTCTAGATGCTTTACAAATATTCCTACACTCAACCTTGGCTCAGCCTAGCTGGGCAGATCTAACAGCATGCCCGTGGCTAGTTAAGTGAGTAGAAGTGCCAAGATTTAAACTGTGCCTCTTTCTCCTTTGTCACTTTGCTTTGGTTATACTTAACCAGTTTTTTAATCCTGTGTACAATAGGGTCTTATTATTGCATTTAACATGAAAATACTTAGGTCACTAGTCAAATAGATTATTTTCAAGTATAGAGCTAGTACATGCTTACTATAGCAAATAAAAGAAACATTCAGAAAAATAGAGAGACAATTCACTCACAAATTCACTACCCAGCATTCAGAGACAACCATGATTAACATTTTCTTCTAGCCTTTTTTTTTTCTTTGTAGGTTTTTCTTATATTTGAGATCAGGCAATAGTAAATACATTTTAAAAACCTAAAATCACTTAAATAATGAAACGACCTTGGATTGGAAGCACCTCGGAGTAGCATCAGTATATTGAGGTTGGTCTATTTCAGTGGGTCTCAGCTGTGTGAGATTTTGCCCCCAAGGGGATATTTGGAAATGTCTGGAGACGTTTTTGATTGGGGGGATTGCTACTGGCATCTCGTGGGTAGGGGGCAGGCATGCTGCTGAACATCCTACAATGCACAGGACAGCCCCCACAAGGAGAAGTATCTGGCTCAAATGTCAGTAGTGCCAAGATTAAGAAACCCCTTATCTATCTGATTAATAATTATCAGATACAGTGGTTTTGTTGGTGTTGGATGCAGGGAGCTGCATCCTGCTTCTCTCCATGGCAACAAATCAAAATGCAGGCCGGGCGCGGTGGCTCAAGCCTGTAATCCCAGCACTTTGGGAGGTCGAGACGGGCGGATCACGAGGTCAGGAGATCGAGACCATCCTGGCTAACACAGTGAAACCCCGTCTCTACCGAAAAAATACAGAAAACTAGCCGGGCGAGGTGGTGGGCGCCTGTAGTCCCAGCTACTTGGGGGGCTGAGGCAGGAGAATGGCGTGAACCCGGGAGGCGGAGCTAGCAGTGAGCTGAGATCCGGCCACTGCACTCCACCCTGGGCGACCGAGAGAGACTCCGTCTCAAAAACAAACAAACAAACAAACAAAAAAAAACAAAATGCAGAGGAAGCAGCATGATTGAGTGGCGGGGAAGGCCTGTAGCTTTGACTGCGTCCTGGAGGGGTCGGGATCTCACGTTCTGCCTCTGGGTAGGACTTTGGACTGTCCCTCTCAGTGATGCTTTCCCAGCCAGGTGACATCTTCACTGCTTGGTCAGGGGTCAGTCGTGAGCACGAGGCCTGAGAGGGAAGCTGAGAGTACCACTCCCACTGACTGTGATGGTCAGAGGTCAGAGACACTGTGGAACTCAGGAAGAGGACACAAACACTTCTACCAGAAGAAGGGTCCTCAGTCTATCCACACAGCCACTGGGGTGCCACGAGAACCGACCTCGTCCCCACAAAGAGAGGGCCTGGGACTGGGGAGGTTCCGCACATCAGTTCCAGTATCTCCACCTCCTCCCACTGTGAGGGAGCTGGATCAGGAACCACTGCTGGTGAATGCGGAGGAGAAGCAGCAGAGACTTCTCCCCCATGGATGAGTGTGCCAGGGCTGCAGTGACAAAGTACAACACACGGATGCGACTTACACAACAGAAATTGATTCTCTCACATTCAGAGAGCTGGAAGCCTGAGACCAAGCTGTTGGCGGGGCTGTGCTGCCTCTGAGGCACTAAGGAAAAATCTGTTCCAAGCCACACTCCTGGCTTCTGGTAGTTCCTGGGTAGTGGAGGCACTCCTCCCATCTTCACGTAGTGCTCTCCCCATGTGCACACCTGTCTCCAAATTCCCCCTTTTCAGAAGACACCAGTCATGCTGGATGAGGGGCCCACTCTACTCCAGTATGATCTCATCTTAATCACTTACGTCTACAACAACCATGTTTCCGAAGGTCACATCCTGAGGTACTGGGGTTAGGACTTACATCTATAAATTTTGGGGGGACACAAACCCACAACAGACCCCGTGTTTGGAAAGTAGTTTCAGTGTCCCTAGCCAAGCAGGAGGATCTGAATCATGCTGGCTGCTCATGGATGCTCGTTGGTGATAGATTCTTTCCTTGTAGATATCTGTCTCCTGGAGGGTCTCCAGACCCTTCTAGTACCTGGAAGAGGTAGGGATGAGGGAGCCCCTCAGAACCCCAGCTGGACCAAGGTCCCCAAGCAGGACTTAGATAAGAGGACTTAATGTGTCAAGGCAATGGCAGTGGGGAAGTTAGCCCGCAGCCAAGAATCCATGTGACCTAAACCCAAATAGAGAAAAAAGTAAAAAGGAGGAAGGAAGGTTGGAGATTGGGGGTGAGATGTGGACAAAAAAGGACAGTTGTGCCCTGGCACACTCTGCAAAGGAAGCCCTGCAGGCTGCAGAAAATATTTTTGCACCCACACTAGTTAAATAGATTGGGGCTTCCCAAAGTGGATTCTGTGGAGTACCAGTTCTATGACAGATTAAATAGGTATTACATGAAGAAAGGGTTCCATAGCAAAATAAGTATGGGAAGCAATGCTAAACTGGATTTTAATTTCGACAGCAAAATTTTCAGAACCTTTAATATGTTAATATGGACTGTGCCTCTTCAAGAAGAGTGAATAGTAATTGGCATTCATCCACGTGATTGGATCACAGAACCTTTTTTCTCAGGAGCATCTGGCAGGGTGCATTTGAGAAATGTTGAACCGGGTGATGGATGAGCCCATTGTGAACAAAACCACAGAGCTGGTGGATGCTATAGATGATATGGCATAATATGAATATTAGATATTAAAAATTCCCAATTGACATTATCACCATATGTTCCACCTTCCCTAGATCTTCCGTCGGTTGCTATCATTGGATTCCCTTGGTTTGAGAAACATTTCTTGACGTTTATACTATTTCTTGGGAATAACTGATAAAATCGTCAACCTCGATGACACAAGTTAGCAAAGTCATTCTACGTAAAGCCACAAGCCTAGCACCAGCTATAGACATATATCCCACTTTCCCAACCCAGCCCTCCCTAGCAGGCTCCCACCTACTCATCTAAGGTGTTGTGGGCCCCCAGAAACCTGCTTAAACCAACATGGAGCAAAAACCATCATTACAGGACCCTAGAAAAGCCTCCCAGCTGCCTGTGATAAGGCATACTGAACAGGCAAAAGGCCTGAGGCTCATTTTCTTTTCACTTTTTTTTTTAATAGTACAAACTTAGGACTCTTTATTCAGGCTGTAAAGTAAGGACAGCAAAGTGGGAGGGCTACACCATCACCATGCCAACAGAAAGTCTCAAAAACTTAAAGTCCCTCGACTTCTGTTGGGCAGACTCTTCCTAGCTCAGAAGAAACACATTTTAACTGGCTGAAAACAAGGCCAGGCAGCCTGGGCACGGTGTGGAAGGGTGGCTGCATGGCCTCTGGTCAGTCCTGGAAGTGCCTGGTGAGGGCTTCCAGCAGCTCCTGCTTCTTTAGCGTGCTCTTCAGCCCGTCCACCTGGCAGGCCTCTTTCAGCATGAGCACAGTGAACTTGCCCAGCGTGCCCTTGCTGATGTGGGTCTTTAGCTCCTCTTCTCAATACTCCACCTTGGGCCTTTTGCTTCCAGAACCTTCGTTATGGTGCTTTCTCTTGGTAACTTTCCCTTCAGGATTGTAATCTGGTGGGTAAACAAGCTCCTTAAACTCATCCACCAGGGATCCCAGTCTTTTGCTTCAACCTTGGGCAATATCAGGTCCACTGCTTATTCAGTCTCCATCAAATCCAAGGCCAAGGCCTCCAGGTTCCTGAAGTACTGCTGCAGCACGGGATTCCCAAAGCTGCCACGTCTGTATGTGAAGCGGAGATTCTGAATGATAACCTTCATCTTGTCTATCTGCTCTGGAGTTGCCATGACCTTTTCAGTAAAGGGCATCTTCACCAGGCACAGCGGCTCACGCCTGTAATCCCAGCACTTTGGGAGGCCGAGGCGGGCAGATCATCTGAGGTCAGGAGTTCAAGACCAGCCTGGCCAACATGGTGAAACCCTGTCTACTAAAAACACAAAAAAATAGCTGAGCATGGTGGTAGGCATCTGTAATCCCAGATACTCGGGAGGCTGAGGCAGGAGTATCGCTTGAACCCAGGAGGCAGAGGTTGCAGTGAACCGAGACCACACCATTGCACTCCAGCCTGGGTGACAAGAGTAAAACTCCATCTCAAAAACAAACAAACAAACAAACAAATAAATAAAGGGCATGTTCATTTTATCATCAGCAAAGGGTAAAAAGACCAGCTGGAAGCCTGGAGGAGTCACCTGAATTTTCTGGTCATCCAAATCCTCTTCCTGTGGCACCAAAGCCACAAAATAATGGGGAATGTTCCTGCGGGGTATGTATCTGCGCAATGCTGTGACCTCCTTCTCCAGACACATGATGAGCAGAGTGCTGAACAGGGTTGAGCTCCCAATCAGCAGCGACTCCTCAGGGTACATGAACAGGGAGGGCCTCAGGTAATGGTGCTTCTTCAGCATTACCAAGGGCTTGAAACCCATGAGCATCAAACCTGGATCATCAAACCATTTTAGCTCTTCTGTTTCCTCTTTTTCCAGTATAATCTGATGACTTCCATAGATCTGAGACTTCTTGGTATCGCTAAGCAGAAGCAAACTGCATGTATTTGTGTTAAATGTCCAGGTCTTGGTTTGTTTCTTTTTTTCTTTTCTTTTTCTTTTTTTTTTTTTTTTTTTTTGAGACAGAGTTTTGCTCTTGTCACCCAGGCTGGAGTGCAGTGCCCAATCTCAGCTCACCGCAACCCCCGCATCCTGGATTCAAGCGATTCTCCTGCCTCAGCCTCCCAAGTAGCTGGGATTACAGGCATGCACCACCATGACTGGCTAATTTTGTATTCTTTTAGTAAAGACGGGGTTTCTCCATGTTGATCAGGCTGGTTCGAACTCCCAACCTCAGGTAATCTGCCCGCCTCAGCCTCCCAAAGTGCTGGGATTACAGGCGTGAGCCAACGCACCTGGCCAGGGTCTTGGTTTTCACTGGTTCATTTGTTTCCTGATAAAGCTTTATTGCAGAAGACTTGAGAGCCTTCTGGAGCAGATTACAAATGCCCACAGAGATCACTATGTCTGTTGAGCTTCAGCTTTAACCTGCTGAGTGCTTGCTTCCTGGTCTCCTTGGCGCGAACCTTCCGCAACAGGTCTTCTAGCTTGCTGGATTCCTCAAAGTGAACCCTGAGGTCCTCATTCTCGGCTATGTTGATGGTATCTCTGTAGACCCAGGATATATCAAAGCCCCTAGGTTTCTTCAGGTGTGTCAAGTCAAGGAAGATGCCTGTATCTCGGAGATCACCGGCTTCAATCCTGGCCCAGCTGGTTTTAGAACTGTCACTGCCATGGGGGTTGTCTTCACTGGTGAACAGCATGATCCTCGTATGACTCATCTTGAACTGGAAATCACTAAAGCGGCTGGCACAGACCCACAGCACTTCACTGAGTGAGTAGTCAGATCCGTGGCCCATCAGGTCTTGGAAATGTTTTTGTCTCTGCTGCCCCTTAAACTGGTCAAGCTCTAGAATTTGTTTTGCACTTGGATTGTCCAACTCCTGTAAGATATAAATATTTTTAAAATTCACTGAATTTTTGTCTTTCTCGGTACCATAGAACACCCCTGCCAAGAGATCTCGATCACTGCTTATGATCTCACTACTTATGATCTCACTGTTTATGATCTCACTGCTTATCATCTCACTGCTTATCATCTCACTGTTTATGATCTCACTGCTTATGATCTCACTGTTTATCATCTCACTGTTTATGATCTCACTGCTTATCATCTCACTGTTTATGATCTCACTGTTTATGATCTCACTGCTTATGATCTCTCTTACTGCTTATGATCTTACTGATGTACACACTTTGGATACACTGGATGCTCATGTCAAAAGGAGTCAAATCTTCACTCTGAGATTCAAACATAGCCCTGGAGGCATCAACCAAAAAAATCAAACTATGTCTTCCTGAATATTTATGGTCTCCACTTGCTTCAAGGTTCTCTTCTTGTTCTTCTGCTTCTTCATCGCCCTCGGTTTTGTAGTATGACTCCCACCCTGACATGTTGGCTACTGTTCACTTTGGTGCAGGGAAGTGACCAACTTGGACAGAAGACAAGAATCTCTTTTCGGCCGGTAGCGGTGGCTCAAGCCTGTAATCCCAGCACTTTGGGAGGCCCGGTGGGTGGATCATGAGGTCAGAGTCCAGAGACCATCCTGGCTAACATGGTGGAAACCCGTCTCACTAAAAAATACAAAAAAAAACTAGCCGAGGCGTGGTGGGGCCTGTAGTCCCAGCTACTGGGAGGCTGAGGCAGGAGAATGGTGAACCTGGGGCCCGAGGCTGCAGTGAAAGGCGAGATCCAGCTGCCACTGCACTCCAGCCTGGAGTGACACAGCAGCGAGACTCCGTCTCAAAAAAAAAAAAAAAAAAAAAAAAAAAAAAAAAAAGAATCTCTTTCACTCTTAGCAGAAATAGTTCATGCATTTGAGTTTCCTGCCCTCCCTCCTCCCCGCCCCCAAAAAAAACCTGGGGACAGGTAGTTTATTTGGGTGGTGATCCTAGGAAGCCCAAATGAAGAAGTAGGGAAAGTGAGACCGAGAAATAAGAAAAGTCAATAATGGGTACATTAATGAGCAGGGCTCTTGTGGCAGTTGAGGTTTAGTCTTACCAGGGAACCTCTGGGAATTCATGTGGAACACGTCTTGGAATTGTGCCACCAGAGGGTGGGGTGGCTGGAGCATTTGGCTACCCACTCACCTCCCCCGTCGGCTGAAGGCTGCCCCCTGAACTGGGTTGAATAGTGTGCCCCCAAAAGTCATGTTCTTTCTGGAACCTCAGAATGTGACCTTATTTGGAAATAAAGTTGTTGCAGATGTAATTAATAAGATGAAGTCAGGCTGGGCACAGTGGCTCATGCCTGTAATCGCAGCACTTTGGAAGGCCGAGGTAGGGGGATCACTTGAGATCAGGAGTTCCACACCAGGCTGGCCAATATGGCAAAACCTCATCTCTACTAAAAATACAAAAACTAGCCAGGCATGGTGGCAGGGCCTGTAATCACAGCTACTTGGGAGGCTGAGGCTGGAGAATCGCTTGAACCTGGGAGGTAGAGGCTGCAGTGAGCCGAGATGTGCCACTGCACTCCAGCATGGGCAACACAGCCGAGACTCCATCTCAAAAGAAAAAAAAAAAAAAAAAAGCTGAGGTCAGCCTGGAGTAGAGCCAGCCATTAATCCTATAAGACTTGTATCCTTGAGAAGAGAAGAGACACAAGAACAGGGACATACAGCAGGAAGGCAGCCATGTGAAGATGGGGGCAGGACTGGAGTGATGCTGCCACCTGCCAAGGTGTGCCAGGGACTTTCAGCAACCCCCAAGAGCCAGGAAGAGGTGAGGCAGGACCCTCCCCTAGAGCCTTCATAGAAAGTGTAGCCTTGCTGTATCAACCACCAAGGTATCAACCTTGCCTTCAGACTCTAGCCTCCAGAACTGTCAGAGAATAAATCTCTGTTGTTTTAAGTCAACCCGTTTATGGAACACTGTCATAGCAGCTCTCTGACTCTAGTGCATACTCAAAGGTGCTAAGTCCCCCACAGCTCCCCAGGTGCCCAAGAAAGCCTTCAGGCAGAGAAGCAGAGATGCAGGCACTTGAGGTGGGATGCTGCAGTGAGCTCAGATGTGGACCAAGAAGATACAGTGTGGGACATCAGCAGCATCTGCCACTATAAGTATTCCCATAAGAGGCAGTACATCAAGGCTAAGCTCATGTGCTTGGAAGTCAGGTTCGAATCTGTTCTATTACAAGTTTCAAGACCTTGGACAAGTTACATGACCTCTCTGAGACTCAGTTTTCCTTATCTGTAAAATGGGTATGAAATCATACTTCACAGAAATGTGAGTACAAATTAGTTCAAGTCTATAAACTACCTGGCATGGTGCCAGGCACATGGCATCATTCAATAAACATAACCTGTTATTAGATATTATTAATAACTAATTAATAATGGTACTATTGGCTGGGCTCAGTGGCTCATGCCCGTAATCCCAGTACTTTGGGAGGTCGAGGTGGGCAGATCATCTGAGGTCAGGAGTTCGAGACCAGCCTGACCAACATGGAGAAACCCCATCTCTACGAAAAATAAAAAATTAGCCGGGTGTGGTGGTACATGCATGTAATCCCAGCTACTCGGGGGGCTGAGGCAGGAGAATCGCGTGAACCTGGGAGGTGGAGATTGCAGTGAGCCGAGATCACGCCATGGCACTCCAGCCTGGGCAACAAGAGTGAAACTCCATCTATAATAATAATAATAATAATAAAAGTGTTATTAAATCTTCAGTGCAGCCTTTGGAATCAAATAGACTTGAATTTAAATTTCAGCTTTGTAGATGAAAAACCCTGGGCAAGTTACTTGAGTTTCGATTTGTCCATGAAGATTATAACAATATGTGTGAAGCCGGCCAGGCACAGTGGCTCATGTCTGTAATCCCAGCACTTTGGGAGGTCGAGGCTGCTGGATCGCTTGAGCCCAGAGTTCGAGACCAGCCTGGGCAGCATGGCGAAATCATATCTCTATTAAAAAGAAAAAATAAAAGTGTAAAGCCCTTGCTGGCTGTAACTTTTCTCCACAGTTCTAGAAGGCAAAAAGGATTGTCCTGGCGGTGTCTTTCGATGCTTCCCCTCAAGCAGTGCTGTGAGGTTCCAAGTGATATTTCTGAAATCTGTGAACTCTCCCTGTACCCATGGTAGAGCAGATATGCCCTTCTCTTGACCTTGTTTGCTGGTGCTAATGCTTCACCCATCGTCCCCTGGAACTTTGTCCCTAGCACCTGCTCACCACTACCACCACCCCCATCACACTGCATCTGACTTGTGCTAATAAAGCCCAAATCCCCAAAGTGACACGTAGAGTCTGGGCTGTGCCCCGGCTGGCCGCCTGGTGGGCATTCCTTTGAGTGAGAAAAGGAAGCTCAGATGCCTGCCACCTCCTCTTGCCTTTGCGTCTGAGCTGGAAACATGGCCTCTGCCTGCGGAAACGTTGGCAGCAGCTCTATGGAAAGGGGCTGGGGACTGTGCCCGGGGACCAGATAGGCCTGCGCTTCTTTGGCTTCTCCTTGGTACGCAGACAACGAAGTGGCCAAGCAGGTGTGGCCTGGCTTGACATTAGCTGTGACAGTTTTCCACTCTCACTCTGAACTAGCAGTCAGTTGGGGGTGTGAACAGGGCAGGGAGGGTCACACCTACGGGACCCCTCCCCACTGTCCCATGCAGTGATTCCCACTATGCAAAGCCACGTGCAGCAGTGAAGCCCCTGAAATGTGACTAATGCCGTCACAATTGTATATTGATTCAAGTTTAATTTAAAAACCAATATTAAACAGAAGGAATGGGTTCTGGTATCCTGCAGCACTGTGGGGTAAATGTGGTTAACTGTCATTTATTGTATGTTTTCACAAAGCTAGAAGAGAGGATTTTGAATGTTTGCAACACAAACAAGTGATAAATATTGGAGGTGATGCATATGCTAATTACACTGCTTTGGCCATTGTACACTAAATATATTGAAATATCATGCTGTACCCATAAATGTGTACAATTATTACTTGTCAACCAAAAAGAGCGGAAAGCCTACTGCTTGATTCGGTTATTGGAAAACATTTTTAAATGTCTCTGGAACAACTTAGGTATGTGGGTCATACCTTTTACAACTGCAAATTTTATGAAATCTAAAAACAGATCAAGTATTTCCAGTTAAAATGTAGCATCTTAATTGAGATGTGCTGTAAGAATAAAACACACACTGGATTTTGAAGACGTAGAAGGAAAAAAAATGTAACATATCTCATTATAATTTTTAAAACAGGCTGGGCCCTGTGGCTCATGCCTGTAATCTCAGTACTTTGGGAGGCCAAGGGGAGGGTGGATCACCCAAGGTCGGGAGTTTGAGGCCAGCCTGGCCAACATGGTGAAACCTCGTCTCTAATAAAAATACAAAAGATTAGCTGGGCTTGCTGGCGGGTGCCTGTAATCCCAGCTACTTGGGAGGTGGAGGCAGGAGAATCCCTTGAATCTGGGAGGTGGAGGTTGCGGTGAGCCAAGATGGCGCGATTGCACTCCAGTCTGGGCAACAAGAGCAAAACTCCATCTAAAAAAAAAAAAAAAAAAAAAATTAAAACACTGCTTAGTGGTTGAGATACTGATATTTTGGATGTATGGGGTTAAATAAAATATATTATCAAAATTATTTTACCTACTTCTTGTTACTTTTTTTTTGAGACAGAGTCTCGCTCTGTCACCCAGGCTGGAGTGCAGTGGCATGATCTAGGCTCACCGCAACCTCCGCCTCCTGGGTTCAAGCGATTCTTCTCCCTCAGCCTCCCAAGTATCTGGGACTACAGGCGTGTGCCACCATGCCTGGCTAATTTTTGTATTTTTAGTAGAGACAGGGTTTCACCAGGCTGGTCTCGAATTCCTGACCTCGTGATCTGCCCCCTCAGCCTCCCGTAGTGTACTTCTTGTAACTTTTTTAGTTGGTGATCAGATAATTTAAAATTATCTATGTGGCTCACATGGTATTTCTATTAGAAGCACTGTTCTAGATTGGTAGAAGCCTAAGACATTAGAACTGGAAGGGCCTCAGGCATCTCCTAGAGTGTCCTCTCCTTTTAGAGGTGAGGAATTGGACACAGGAGGAGTTTAAATGATCTCCAGAGAACTGGAACCCAGACCTCTTTTCTCCCAGCCAAGGTTGCATAGAATGCAATGACAAGCCAAGTTGCGTACGTTGAGATAATGGATTGAAAGTATCGCACATGGTTATAACAAGATGGTAGTGTCAGTAAGGTGTTTCAAACATGAGATGACATGTATTATTTTTGCCCTTCTCCAAGGAACCAGAGAAGATAGGAAGCATACCTTGAGATTACTCAGAGGGTCAGATTGCTTTTTCAGACATCTGCGCGCTTGGGAACCTGGATATACAAGGCCTCTTCCAGAAGTAGGATGCCTGCTCCTGTAAGGAATGTTCTTCTCTTTGCTCCTACAGGGGCAATGCAGGGAAGCAGGCTCAGGGCCCAGAGGTCATCTAGTGCTTTGGGCTGAGTGTCTCCTCTGCTTCTTTCCTTGTCTCCCTCCCTTTTGTCCTTTCCAGCTTCTCCCAGTCTTTGGGGGGACAAAGGCATCTTGCTTGTGTATCTGGCTGTACCCCTGGGGGATGTGGTTGTGCATTTGAATGTGAGCTGAGTATGGAGTGGTAGTGGCTGTGGGCTATGAAGGCTGGTGGGGGGGCCTCCCCAGTGTCTGGGTGAGTGGGGAGTGGACAGGAGTGGAGGGGTGCTTTTAAACAGGTCCTGTAGACCAATGGAGAACTGGGGAGTTGAGACTGTAGTGTGAGGCTATCTACCCAGGTGGATGTGGCTATGGCCAGTTGTGCGTAGAGCGGTGTGCCTGCGGTTATGTGCGCTTGTAGAGCATGGTGTTGTGTGGCCATTTTACATCAGAACACAGCGTTTCCTGTCGACACCCAAAGCATTGCAATAAATTGCGATTAGATCACTATCACCTAGTAATTTCCCTTCCTTTTCCTTCCCTTCTTCCTTCCTCACTTCCCCCTCTTTCCCTCCTTCTCCTGTCCCTTCTTTTCCTCTCTGTATTCCATTTCAAGCTTACAGAACTCTTGCTGGGAGCCAGGCACTATACTGGGTGTCATGCATGTCCGTGTGAAGAGACCACCAAACAGGCTTTGTGTGAGCAATAAAGCTCTTTAATCACCTGAGTGCAGGCGGGCTGAGTCGGAAAAGAGAGTCAGCGAAGGGAGATAAGGGTGTGGCCATTTTATAGGATTTGGGTAAGTAAAGGAAAATTACAGTCAAAGGGGGGTTGTTCTCTGGTGGGCAGGAGTGGGGGTCACAAGGTGCTCAGTGGGGGAGCTTTTTGAACCACAATGAGCCAGGAAAGGGAATTTCACAAGGTAATGTCATCACTTAAGGCAAGGACCAGCCATTTTTACTTTGTTGTGGTGGAATGTCATCAGTTAAGGCAGGGGCAGGGCATTTTCACTTCTTTTGTGATTCTTCAGTTACTTCAGGCCATCTGGGTGTATACGTGCAAGTCACAGGGGATGCGATGGCTTGGCTTGGGCTCAGAGGCCTGACACTGGGATTATTTGTCTCTTGTCTTTTCTCCCCATCAACACACCCCTCAAAGTCCCAGTGTGACTGACCTCCATTTTAGTGTTGTGATTATGACAGCTTCAGATTTAGTGCTGTGACTATGATATGTGGGGATCGGGTCTCACTCAGTAACTGGTGGAGGCTGGTACTGTGTTCCCTCAATAAGTCGTGGTTGATGTAAACTTGCTGCAGCCCCTCCTTTCCAAGAAGAAGGGGAGTGTGGGAATGAGCTGGGGGAAGCTGTGACTAAGTGGCTTGTTTTGTTGAGGACAGGGGTACCTGACCAGACGGGTGATTCGAGTCTGATAGCCTGTGTCCCTGCTGTGTCCTCTCCTGGAAGGTCCATCCTAGACCCTGGAGATGTAACCAGGTATGCAACAGCTCAGTCGTGGTCAGCACAGTGTATGACCTGGGCTGGCTCTGAGATGCTGGGGCTTGCCTTTGTGGTCACCACAGTCTTTCCCCCTGGGAAGAGGCCTGAACTGCCTGGCTGCCTGCAATAGTCTCAGGGCCTCAGGACCCACTTACAGGGCTTAGCCCCTGAAGGGTATCATAGGATCTCTCAGAGGTGCCTGGTCCTCCATCAGGGCCAGCAGCCATGGGATCATTTCTCTTCCCTCAGGCTGCTGGTGGCTGAGTGGTCCATTGTCACCCTGGTCCTGGCTCAGTGGGAAGGGGTTCTGGGTGCACATGTGTCTCAGAACCTAGTGACTGCCACATGACACACTGAGCCCTGGTTTGTCTATCCTTCCAGGCCTGTACTCAGCCAGGCTCATTGTCCAAACCTGGGACCTCACTGGCACAGCTGCTGTGGTGCTCATGAATGGGTTTGAAAAGCAAAGGGACTTGCTGTCTTCAAAAAAGACTCTTTGGAAACTAGAGTCTGACTCCTGTTTGCTTCATCTTTTTGCTCAACCCCATTTTCATACAGCAAATTGAGGAGAGATAAGGGAATGTCATGGAATTTGAAATGTCAAGAGACACGGGTGCCTTGGAGATCTGCAACACCACCCAGCCCCATCACTAACTCTTTTTTGTGCAGTTTCTGAACTTCTCCAGGCCTCAGGTTTTCAAATCTGTCAAATGAGAACATCTAATCAATCAGTGGATAGGGGTGTTATTTAGGTGAAATGAACTACCCAATGAGAATATAGTTTGCAAAAGAACAAAAGGAAGGAAAAAAGCAAATGGTTATTTGGCACTATGGTACGCTTCATAGACTGCATCTCAGTTTAGACTTTGGCTCTGGAGATCAACAGACGCCCTGACTCCACCAACCTTTTTTTTTTTGTATTTTTTTTACTAGAGACGGGGTTTCACCATGTTGGTCAGGCTGGTGTCCAACCCCTGACCTCAAGTGATCTCCCTGCCTTGGCCTCCCAAAGTGCTAGGATTACAGGCATGGGCCACTGCTCCCGGCCCCCACCAACCTCTTTTCCTCAAACTCTGTATCTTATCTTTGCTCTTCTCAGGGCTTGACCTCAGTAATTCCCAAGCAATATCCTAACCATGCAATAAACATGTGAGCTAAACTGTCAATAGTGTATAGACAACAACTAGGAATCAAAGTCCTGGCCTCCAGTTAGAGCCGTGCCACTCCTGTGTGATTTAGACAAGGCATCCAAACCCTCAGGGCTTTCTGATCACAAACGTCCCTGAGTCTGCAAGCCCTCAGACATAAAACCAGGTGCCTTAACTTGGTATTCATCATCTCTATATTCTGGTCTCAATTGTCCTTTTCCATCCTTAAATTCCTTTTTCCACCTGTCCTGAACTCTCGTGGTGCTCCTACAGCCCTGCACTTCCCCTGCACATACACAGGCTCTCACTGCCCTCCCTCCATGAATGCAGGACACCCAAGATGCTTGTAGCAGTGCTGCCTGCACAGTATGTGCTCTGTGAATAGCAGCATTTGTCATTTCTGCCCAGACTGCCCACTGCTGGTTTTCAATGCCTACCTCATCCACTCAACATTACCACGAAGTACTCTAGCCAAAAATCTTAAAGTGGATTCTAACCATCAGATTAATCTAGACTGTGGGACATTGTAGAAGAAAATTGGCCCAGATCCTTCAAAGACATCAATGGCAGGGCAGACCATAAAGAAAAATGTGGCGAAGACTGTTGTAGATTTACGGGCAAACTCTAGACTGTTCTAGACTAGATTGACAATGAAATGCAACATGTGATCCTTGAGTGGTTCCCAGATTTTTAAAAAGAGGTATAAAGAATATTACTGGGACAATTACAAAAATTTGACTGTGGTCTGTGTGGTCCATAGTCTACTAAGACTGCCATAACAAAATATCTGAGATGGGGTAGCTTAAACAGCAGAAATGTATTTTCTCATAGTTCTGGAGGCTAGAGGCCCCAGATCAAAGTGTCAGCAGTTTGGTTTCATCTGAGGCCTCTCTCCTCTCACCTTTTCACTGCATCTTCACATGATCTTCCCTCAGTGCCTGCGCACATCTGTGTCCTCATTTCCTCTTTTTTTTTTTTTTTTGAGACGGAGTTTCCCTCTGTTGCCCAGGTTGGAGTGCAGTGGCATGATCTTGGTTTACTGCAACCTCTGCCTCCCGGGTTCAAGTGATTCTCCTGCCTCAGCTTCCCAAGTAGCTGGGATTACAGGTGTGTGCTACCACTCCCAGCTATTTTTTGTATTTTTAGTAGAGACGAGGTTTCACCATGTTGGCCTCAAGTGATCCACCCACCTTGGCCTCCCAAAGTGCTGAGATTACAGGCGTGAGCCACCGCACTCAGTCTAATTTCCTCTTCTTATAAGGACACTAGTCATTTTGGTTAGGGCTCACCCATGTGACCTCATTTAACCTTAATTACATCTTTAAAAAACCCTATCTTCAAGTATAGTCACAATCTGATGTACTAGGGGTTGGGACTTCAACATGTAATTGTTAGGGTAGACATAGTTGAGCCCATAACAGTCTGTATATCGATGCAAATAGTACGTTAATCTGAAATTAATTGGACAAGACATCGTTGTTCTATAGAAAGTGCTTGTTCTTAGCATATGTATGCTGAAATATTTAGGGGTAAAGAGTCATGATGTCTGCAACTTTCTCTCAAATGGCACAGAAAAAAAAAATTGAGAGAGAACAAATGTGACAAAATATTAAATAGTAAATCTAGATAATGGGTATAAGATATTCCTTGTAATATTCTTGCAACTTTTCTATGGATTTGAAATTTTCAAAATAAAAAAGTTGGAAGGAAAGAATTTTATCTCATCCTCAAGGTCCCTGACCGCCAAAAATATGATGTCCCCCTGTTATGTGCTCAAAGTGACTGTTCTTTTCTGCCTCAGCATTCATCTCTGTTTATTTTGTATTGGGATTTTGTTTGACTACCATCTGTCTGTCTAAGCTACACAAAGACAGATACTGGCCTGCTTGGCTCATGTCTGCACACCAGCAGCTGGTACAAGGCCTGGCACTCAATGATATTGAATTGAATCAATGAATGAATGAATATTGTCATGGTTTGAATATTTGCCTCCTCCAAAACTAATTTTGAAATTTAATCTCCTGCAAACCTACAGCCATCTGACCTTTGCCAAAGTCGACAAAAATAATCAATGGGGAAGAGCTCCCTATTCAATAAATGATGCTGGGATAACTGGCCAACTATATGCAGAAGAATGAAATTGAACCTTACTTCTCACCATACACAAAGAGTAACTCAAGATGGATTAAATATTTAAATGTAAGACCTCAAACTATTTAGAATCTTAGAAGAAAATCTAGGAAACATCATTCTGTACATTGGCCTTGGGAAAGAGTTTATGACTAAGTCCGCAAAGGCAACTGCAACAAAAACAAAAGTTGACAAGTGGGACCTAATTAAACTAAAGAACTTCTGCACAGTAAAAGAAACTATCAACAGAGTGGAGAGACAACCTACAGAATGGATGAAAATATTTGCAAACTATACACTTGACAAAGACCTAAGATCCCCAGAATCTATAAGGAGCTTAAACAATTACACAAGTAAAGCACAAATAACCCCTTAAAAAGTAGGCAAGGCTGAGCACAGTGGCTCATGCCTGTACTCCCAACACTTTGGAGGGCTGAGGTTTAAGACTGCTTGAGCCGGGCGCGGTGGCTCAAGCCTGTAATCCCAGCACTTTGGGAGGCCGAGACGGGCGGATCACGAGGTCAGGAGATCGAGACCATCCTGGCTGACACGGTGAAACCCCGTCTCTACTAAAAAATACGAAAACTTAGCCGGGCGAGGTGGCGGGCGCCTGTAGTCCCAGCTACTCGGGAGGCTGAGGCAGGAGAATGGCGTAAACCCGGGAGGTGGAGCTTGCAGTGAGCTGAGATCCGGCCACTGCACTCCAGCCTGGGTGACAGAGCGAGACTCCGTCTCAAAAAAAAAAAAAAAAAAAAAGACTGCTTGAGGCCAGGAGTTTAAGACCAGCCTTGGCAACAGAGCAAGATTCTGTCTCTTCAAAAATATAAGAATTAGCCAGATGTGGTGGCACACAACTGTAATCCCAGCTACTCGGGAGGCTGAGGCGGGAGGATCCCTGGAGCTCGAGAGTTTGAGGCTACAGTGAGCCATACTTGCACCACTGAACTCCAGCGACAGAGCAAGATCCCATCTATAGGAAAAAGAAAAAGTGGACAAAAGGTGTGAACAGACACTTCTCAAAAGAAGATATACAAGTAGCCAATCACGAAAAAATACTCAACATCAGTAATTATCAGAAAAAAGCAAATCAAAACCATCTGAGTGTTTACCATCTGACAGATACCATCTCATACTAGTCAGAATGGCTATCACTGAAAAGTAAACACACATACACACAAACATGCTGGTGAGATTGCAGAGAAAAGAGAATGTTTATACACTGTTGGTGAGAATGTAAATTAGTTAAGCCACTGTGGAAAACAGTTTGGAGATTTCTCAAAGAACTTAGAACTACCATTTGAACCAGCAATCTCATTACTGGTATCTATCCAAAATAATATAAATTATTCTATCAAAACGACACATACATTTGTATGTTCGTTGCAGCACTATTCACCAAAGCAAAGACATGGAATCAACCTACGTGTCCATCACCAGTGGACTGGATGAAGAAAATGTGGTACATATATACCACGGAATGCTATGCAGCTATAATAAAGAAGAAAATCATGTCCTTTGCAGCAACATGGATACAGCTAGAAGCTATTATCCTAAGTGAAATAATGCAGGAACAGAAAATCAAATGCTGTGTGTTCTCACTTATAAGTAGGCACCAAATTCTGGGCACTCCGAGATACAAAGATGAGAAAAATAGACACTGGGAACTACTAAATGGGCGAGGAACAGAGGGTGCAGAGATTGAAAAACTACCTATTGTGCACTGTGCTCACTAGCTGGGTAACGGGATCGATCATACCTCAAACCTCAGCATCATGAGATATACGCATATAACAAACCAGCACGTGTACCCGTGACTCTAGAATAGAAGTTGAACTTAAAAGACACACACACACACACACACACACACACAGAGAGAGAGAGACACGAGAGACAGAGAGATTTAATTTCCAGTGTGGCAATATTGAGAGGCGAGGCCTTTTAAGAGGTGATTGGGTCACGAGGGCTCCTGTCATAATCCATTTGTGGGTTAATGATTTAATGGGTTATCACAGAAGCGGGACTGATAGCTTTATTAGAAGCGGAAGACTGTCCTGAGCCGGGACTAGCCTGCCCAGCCGCCTCGCCATGTGCTTCCCGTGCAGTCTCAGGACTCTGCAGGGTCCCCACCAGCAGGAAGGCCCTCGCCCATGCAGCCCCGCCACCCCTGAGTTCTAAGCCTCCATAACTATTAGGAATAAATTTCTTTTCTTTACAAATTACCTAGTTTCAGGTATTCTGTTATAAGAAACAGACAAGGGACTAAGACAAACATAGATGGGGCCAATCAAGGACAGACCAGAAACATCCGGGGTTGCAGGGGAGGAGTCTAGATCCAGAAGGTTCCCTTGAAGTTCATGAATGTCAGAGTGTGCCGCTCTCCGGCCTTTGCTTCTTTGCCTCATTTATTTCTCCTCCTCCTCCAGTCCTTTCCTCTCTCTAGCCCCTCAGCGCCCTCCTTTTTTTCCCCCGGCCCGTTGCTATTGAATTCCTGGCGGTCGATGAGGTCCTGGGCTCCGGAGCCAGGCTGGGGCTCCCCGGAATTCCAGATCCTCGCAGGGAAGCGAGGGCGGCCGCGCGGGGCGGACTCAGCTCCATTAGGGGCGCGGCCTCGGCAGGACGCGCAGCGCTGGTAGGCGCCGCCAGGGGACACCTCACAGCCTGTGCTATGCTTTCATTTTCTGGGATGAGGGCTCTTCTTCCAAGGGCTTCTAATTCCTCTCCCGCAAAATAGAAAGCTTCTCCTCCCGAGGTACTTGAGCATCCCCTCCAAGTGCAGCCCGTATTCCTCTCGCCTGCCCAGGCGGCCAGTCAAGAACACCCGATGTGGGCGGTTCTCTTGGAGCCCAGGGATCTCCATGGGCTCTACCTGGGGAGGCAAACAACCCGGGGTTCAGAGCTGCCCCAACCCTCGACATCCACGGCCTCAGGCAAGCAGCGGCCGCTCTCCCTGGCCTCAGTTTGCCCACTCGTGAAGTGAGGCAATGGGATTCCATCGGGTACTCAGATTGGGAGTGGTGGTGATGGAGAGACGTGCCACCCTCTGAAGGGAAGTTAAATTTGGGTGTGTGGGGGGGGATACTTTTGATTAGAGATCACCCATAGCTATCAAGGATTTTTTTTTTTTTTTTTGAAACGGAGTCTCGCTCTGTCGCCCAGGCTGGAGTGCAGTGGTGCGATCTTGGCTCACTGCAAGCTCCGCCTCCCGAGTTCATGCCATTCTCCTGCCTCAGCCTCCCGAGTAGCTGGGACTACAAGCGCCCGCCACCGCGCCGGGCTAATTTTTTGTATTTTTAGTAGAGACGGGGTTTCACCGTAGTCTCCATCTCCTGACCTTGTGATCCGCCCGCCTCGGCCTCCCAAAGTGCTGGGATTACAGGCGTGAGCCACTGCGCCCGGCCGCTATCAAGGATTTTTAAAGGGAGCTCTAACCACAGCCCCTCCCTCCTCCCAGTGCCTAGCACTGCCACGAGTCTGGAAAGTCTCTGTTGTTCCAGCTTTGAAGGTAGGGCCTTTCCCACCTAGAAGACAGAGCTGCTACCTACCCTCTGGCCGGATCTGTGCACAGCACAAAGGCACCCAGCCCAGGGCGAGATCATCCTCACCAGCCAAACCATGATGAGCCCTGGCATAGACCTGTATTTGCCTGGAGAAAAGGATGTCCTTTCAAAAAGTGCACAAAGGCTCTGCCTGGCCTGGCAGTTTCCTTAGGAAGAGTCACCATTAAATCGCTGCTTATAGCTTGATGGCCTGGTCCTTCCAAGGTAAGATGACTAGACTTGTCTTGAGCCAGATTGAAGGTGGTTACACTATCACCTCAGCTGGAAGAACTGCAGAAACACTCTAGCACTCCCAATTATAGCTCAAATCTATTCACTCTTTTCCAACCGCCCTCATACTGGCTTGGACTACAGCAGCTGCCTCTTAGATATCTCCCTGCTTCACCCATCTCGTCCTCCCACAGCAGCCAGGGAGTGTTTTTAACCCACAAATCAGTCCATATCACACATTCCCACTTAAAGCCCATCTGTGCTCCTTTGAACCCTCTCTTCCCATGGCACTTTGGATAAACCCTATAATGCCTTTTATCATCATGCAAATCTCAGCTCAAAAGTTACCTCCTCAGAGAGACTTTCCCTGACCAGTCCACCTAATAAGCTCCCCACAACCTGCTTGCCATTAGTTTTATCTCCAAGATTTGTAGTCATTTATGTATGTGCTTCCTGGTTTCTTGTCCATCCTCCCGCTAAGCTAAATACCACATGAGAACAGAGCTTTTTGGGCTTTGGTTCAAGGCTTAACTCCTGTGACCAGCAGGGATGTGGGAGGTACTGGATCAACTTTCATGACTGGACATAACAACCAGTAGATAATTGTCTTGTGCCCTTTCCCTGCCCTATCAGTTTTGAAGCTGAACAAACTGAAGCCCAGGATAAAGTGTGAGATGTGTGGAATTAACTGTTTGAGGTCAACCTGTCGGTGGTGGAGCCAGCACTGGAGCCTACCCACTGACTCTCAGTCCCAGGCTGCCCTGCCAGTGAAATGACCAGCTCACAAGTATGTCTGATGCTCTTGAGGTGCCCTGAGCTATGGGTGACTTTCAGATGTTCCCATTCCCCAAAAGGACACAATCTGATGCCACATCTCAAGCCTCTGACTTTCCTCTGAACTTGAACCTTTTAGAGAAAAGAGCTAGGAGAACATAACCACTGAGCATCAAGATCTAACTTCTTGCCAATGCCACACTGAACTCAGGTCCAATCTGCTTTCTCTAACAGAAGATCCTAAAAAAAAACTAAACACTTTTCAAAGAAACTTTCAATCAAAATAGTATTTGAATACAGTTTTAAAAGTCAAATATTGCTAACAAGCTTACAATTAAAACAAACAAAAAAGGCCAGGGGTGGTGGCTCATGCTTGGGAGCCCAGCATTTTGGGAGGCTGAGCTGGGAGGATTGCTTGAGCACAGAAGCTCAAGACTAGCATGGGCATGGGCATAATGAGATTCCATCTCCACACACACAATCAATCATTCAATCAATCAATAAAAGCAACGCACAGTTAATCTTGTTTAATGCTGAGCCAAGTAGTGTACTATCATGACATTTATTTTCTTGTATAACTTTTTTAGTTTCCTGAGGCTAATTGTTGCTTTTTTTCTTTTCTTTGCTAAGATTTCTTTGAACCTTTGGCTAAATCTTCGCATGTGCTCTGATACAGCAAAAGTATTTCTCAGCATAGTTTTTCCCATTAGTAAATCTGTTTGCCAGTCCTCAATGCCATATTTTCCCAGAGATGGTGCTTCTGGAACCTTGCTTCCTCTCACTTTTCTCTCAGACCTGTGGCTCTCTGGACCTCCTGGTCATGGTTAAGGAAACCGGGAAAGCTCAGAAGCTAGTGCCAGTCACAACTCCACTATACCTTGAACCTCTGGCTCCACACCTGTGCTCAGTCACCTTCCCTTATGTGTCTCCTGAAGAATGATGCCAACGTTTCACTGTCTGTGAGAAAGCAAGTATAGGGTAAAGGGAGGAGCTGTGATATTATCATACTTTACCTGGACCCCACCAATGCTTCAATTTGACACTGCAGTTGAATGGAATAGCTTACAGAGAATATTGTGAGATTTTGGTCAGGTTGTTGTTGAAGTAAATTTTAGGGTGCCCTGAATTTACTTAGGCCTTCAAGTTTTATGGTAACTCAAAAAGAATAAATTAATTAGGAGAAAAAGAATCCTCCAAGCATCACCCAAATCTTGTTGTTCCATTCAGAGTGAGCCTTATAAATGGTCAAGGTCATGATCTGAAGTGAGTTCTGAAGAGCTGCTGTCCCTCAGTGTCACCTGTACTGGTATTTGGAAAAGGCCACCCAGATTTTCATCATTATTGCTCCAACATCAATTGCTTTTAGATCTGTTGTTGAAACTTACGTTTCTCTTGGAGGGATCACACTTTAAATGACATCTAGGTTTTTACTTTAGGGGGAATGTGTATTAACCACTTTCTAGAGAGCAGATGGTGTAGAGGGCTCTTCCAGTGGATGGAGCTCTCGCATGAAACTGCAGCCCACCATGGTGTGCAGAGTGGATGGTGGACCCTCCATTAGTGGGCTCATCAGTGGGAGGGCAGTACCAAGGGGATCAGGGAACTGGCACACCTGTATAAACAGCAGGCCCTCAGCACCTCTTTATCCTCATCCCTCACCTGGATTTCAACTCCCAAGTCAGATGTGGGGCTTTCTGTCTTCCTTTGTGCCATGACAGCATAAAACAGACTTCAGAAAGGATGAACTCAGCTTCTTTGTCCATGGCATGACCCATGAAAGTGAAGATCCTAGTTTGAGCTGATTTGCACCCAGAAGAATCAGGAGAAAGGCTTATCTTGTTGACAAAAAGACACCAGCACCACCCTATGGCACCTTGATCACACAGAATCTGTCCTGATGTCCACGGTAGCTGCTGAGGTCTCTCTAGGAATAGAGACTTGGCCAATTTCTGGAATCGTGGAGCATTAGAGCTTGCTGAGGGTCTCCCAACTGTCTAACTAGACCAGACAGGAGGGCAAACCCTCCAATTCAAATTCACCCACTCTGTAAAGAGGAGAGTTCAGGGAAGGGTTAGCCAAGACTGATGCAGTTTGGGCTTTGCAGGACAACACTACATGGCCCCCATTCTATGCAGATGCCAGTTTTTCCATCTGGTTTTCTTTCTCTCTTCTCTGGCTTTCCCTCTCTCTCTCTCTTTTTTTTTTTTTTTCTTTTTTTGAGACAGAGTCTCGCTCTGTCGCCCAGGCTGGAGTGTAGTGGTACAATCTCGCCTCACTGCAACCTCCACCTCCCGGGTTCAAGCAATTCTCCTGCCTCAGCCTCCCAAGTAGCTGGGACTACAGGTGCATGCCACCATACCCGGCTAATTTTTTGTATTTTTAGTGGAGATGGGGTTTTACCATGTTAGCCATGATGGTCTCAATCTCCTGAGCTCGTGATTCATCCGCCTTGGCCTCCCAAAGTGCTGGGATTACAGGCATGAGCCATCACGCCCGGCCTCTCTCTCTCTTTTAATTGCTACGTTATCTCCCTTTGTTTCTGTCTCTGGTGTTCTCCATACATAACTTTCTTTTCATAAATCAAAGAAGCATTAAAACAATGAGACAGGCCAGGCACAGTGGCTCATGCCTGTAATCCCAGCACTTTGGGAGGCCAAGGTAGGTGAATCACGAGGTCAGGAGTTCAAGACCATCCTGGCCAAGATGGTGAAACCCTGTCTCTACTAAAAATACAAAAATTAGCCAGGCGCGGTGGCAGGCACCTGTAATCCCACCTACTTGGGAGGCTCAGGCAGGAGAATTGCTTGAACCAAGGTGGCAGAGGTTGCAGTGAGCCGAGATCACGCCACTGCACTCCAGCCTGGGCGATAGAGTGAGACTCCATCTCAAAAAAAAAAAATGAGACAAACCTAGATCCTTAACATTCTGAATTTTACTTGACATTAGCTCTGCAGGTAAGTATGTGCTCGTTTTCTGATGGTTTTGCTGCAGGATTTTTCTTGGCCCCTTTGACAGACTCACAACAGAGGTTCCCTGTTTACTCAGCCCACCGAGGTCAACCCTTTGCAGGAGGGAGTACATGAGTGAGCAAGTGTGGGATCCATTCAGTTGCTCTGGGCACCAGCTGCTCCAGGCACTGGCAGAAGCAAGCTTCATGCAGGGCCCGCGATCAGACCAGGCATGAGTGAAAAAGTGGAGGATGCAGCTGGCCATTCCAGATGCTGGCAGGAGTAAGCTTCATGTGGGGCCCATGGCGATACCCAGGTGGGGGTGCCTGCAACCCTGAAGCCGCAGAGGGAGTGTTACAGTGCTCTCTTAGCTTCGCCCCCAGAGGGAGTGTTACAGTGCTCTCTTAGCTTCGCCCCTAGAGGGAGTGTTACAGTGCCCTCTTAGCTGTGCCATCCATAGTTGGCTGTGTGTTAGCAGCTGTTGGCTCCTTGCCTTGTCACATGGGGCGACTGCCCTCTGCCAGTGAGGGCAAAGGGCTGATGTGACCGACTCTCTGGGTACCTACACTCGGTGGGCCCCAATCTCTTGTCTGGTGTCCAAGAAGAATGAGGTCATGTGGATGAATTGAAGGATGGTGAAGGTGGAGAATTTTATTGAGTAGAGAGGGGAGCTGGAAAGGGGACAGGAAGGACAGGTAGCCTTCCCTGAAGTCAAGCTGCCTCTCTCAAGTCAAGCCATCTCTCTGAAGTCAAGCCATCTCTCTTCACTGCCTATTGAGTCTGGGGTCTTTATAGGCACAGGATGGTGGGAGGTGGGCTGGGTCATAGGTAGTTTTGGAAAAGGCAACATTTGATTGGTAAAAAGGCATTATTCAGAAAGAACCAATTGGGAGAGAGTGGGCAAACAGGAATATAAATTCTCACTTTTGGTGGTGAGTTTGAGGCTTTTTGGCTTGAAGGTGGGGTTTCACCCGGACCTGCCTCTGTCTGCCTAGAATTTCTCTGCCTCCTGCCTCTATCCTGCCTCTTAGTTTCATGTCATGTGGAAGAGGAAGGGGTCCTGGTCTGTTTTCCCAGCAAGATGTGAGTTCTGCTCCCCATCAGTGACTAAAAGCATGAGGTTGCCCTGAATTCGCAACATAGATCTTTGCCCTTTAGGTTCTATCAGTGACTATGACCTTGAGCTTGTTCTCAATATTTATTAAAAGCTTAGTGGAACATAACCGTAGGTCAATTTGATAATATAACCACACAGAGGAAAACAAAGAACTAATCCAAGAAACTTTTGGACAAAGTACTCTAACTGCACAAACTTGGTGGGATATAGTCCAAAGATTACAAAACTGAAAAAATCTTTACCTTAGGCAGTCTGTGGTCAGTGGTGATTGTGGTGAAGTAATTATTAAAGTATTTTGAGTATATTGTAGTAAATGAATAAATAGATTTATATTTGGGGAAAAACAATTTTAGTCTAGGGGAAAGGAGACATGAATATGGAATGAAGAAAAGGGAAAAGAACTTTGGTGTTGGATTGGAATCAAAAGTATCAGTACAAATGCATACTTTTAAAAATATATATTTATAATATATGTCCTACATATTATAAATATAATAAATATATACATATTATATTATATATACACAGATATATATTTCCTAGCTGTGTTTACTCCAAAGGCCCAGAAGCAATGACAGTCCAGTAGTAGTGAGTTCTAAATGGAGCCAGAGCTCCTTGGAGGAATGGGTAATTTCAGGGCTGGGTAGGGGAAAATACAAGGTGTATCTGGAATATCTCCTTATGCCAGAAAGTACAGGAAGTGTTCAAAAACTGATGAGATGTCAAAAAGGCATAGGAGCCATCTTGAAGGCGCTCACATTGGTTAAATTTGGGTCAATTGGAACATTAAGAAGAATAGTGAAAATAATAAATAATAACACTTCAAAACAAATCAATGAGTCCATTGAGACACTAAAAATAGTAATTGTAGAGTGAGATGGAAAATATCTTTTTTACAGAATAATGCCACCAAATAAATGTAAAAAGAACAATGAAACTTTAAAAATCATCATTTCCAACCACCCATTTTGATAATAGAGGCAAGTAAAGGTTCATCAAGGGATGCTCAACCAACCAAGTAGCACCAAGGGACAGAATATTCACAGCTTCAATGTAGCACTCCATTGATGTCCACTTATTAGAAGGGAAAAAATACTTGTATGCCAAATGATCAAGCCTAACATCACCCAAAATGAGACAAACTGGCCATATGTGCCTCCTGACGTCATGCACTGAGAAAGATACATCTAAGATACATATTGGAGAAAGATCTCTCTAATATTCCTGTCTAAATGTTTAACTTGAACCTACTTATGAAAAAACAATCAGACAAACCCAAAGTTGAAGAACATCCTACAAAATAACCTGAGTGAATGCTTAAAAATATCACTATAGTGAGAGAGAAAAAAGTTGTTATGACAACTAGTTGCAAAGTGTGTTTCTAGACTGGGTCATTAATATGTCTTTTAAAAAAGCTATAAAGGGCATTTTGGGGACAATATAGGAAATTTGAATGTGAACCCTATATTAGATAATAGTACTATATTGAGATTAAATTTCTTGAGTGGGCTAGTTGTATTGTGTTTAGGTAGGAAAATATTCCTGTTCTTGGGAAATAAATGCAGAAGTACTTAGCTACGAAGTGTTGTGATGCAGACATCACATGTAAGTGAGACATGCAACTTACTCTCAAATGATTGGGGACAGGAGTAGAAAACATTTATATGAAGAGACTCTCAAAAAAAAGAAGAAACAACCCCACACAAATACGATAAAATTTAACCAAATTTTCTAGATAAAGAATATATAGATAGGGGCCAGGCGCAATGGCTCACACCTGTAATCCGAGCACTTTGGGAGGCTGAGGTGGGTGGATCACCTGAGGTCAGGACTTCGAGACCAGCCTGGCCAACATGGCGAAACCCCGTCTCTACTGAAAATACAGAAAATTAGCTGGGTGTGGTGGCACACACCTGTAGTCCCAGCTGCTCGGGGGACTGAGGCAGGAGACTTGCTTGAGCCTGAGAGGTCGAGGCTGCAGTAAGCCCTGATCATGTCCCTGCACTCCAGCCTGGGCTACAAAGTGAGACCCTGTCTCAAAAAAAAAAAAAAAAATTATAGATATAGATACAGGTTGCACTATTTTTTTTCAACTTTTCTGTAGGCTTGAGAAATTTTTAAATAAAAAGTTTTGGAAAAAGTAAGCTTATAGCTAGAAAAAAATATATGGAGATTGTATTAGGGTTCCCTAGGGGGACAGAATTAGTAGGATATATATACACATAAAGGGGAGTTTATTGAGTCTTAACTTACACGATCATAAGGTCCCACAACAGGCTGTCTGCAAGCTTGAGAAGCAAGGAGAGCCAGTCTGAGTCTCAACTGAAGAACTTGGAGTCTGATGTTTGAAGGCAGGAAACATCCAGCACGGGAGAAAGATGGAGGCTGGGCGGCTAGGCCAGTCTCACCTTTTCGCGTTTTTCTGCCTGCTTTATATTCACTGGCAGCTGATTAGGTTGTGCCCACCAGATTAAGGGTGGGTCTCTTTTCCCCAGCCCACTGACTCAAATGTCAATCTCCTTTGGCAACACCCTCACAGACACACCCAGGATTAATACTTTGCATCATTCAATCCAATCAAGTTGACAGTCAGCATTAACCATCACAAGTTCAGCCCTTGTCAACTTGAACCCATACACATCTCCTGAGATCATACATAATCTTTAAGTAAAGACAATAAGGTCATAATTATGCCTAACATAAAACAACTATCCTTCGTACAACTGGAAACGCACCAATCCCCAACCCAAAAACTATCACATAAAGTTAACAATACTTAAATGCTGATGTGAAGGCAATAAATCTTATGTCACATGATAAAGGAGAAAATAAAAAGAAGATATTTTCTTAGCACAAGTATATACATGCACAAACATGTTTTTAACAAAAGAAGAAGGACATACTCATGACAATTACAGTCCTCTTTTCTGAAGCTGATCATGTGGTCGTAGCTGGTATTAATGACTACCTTCTTCTACTATCCATTCTGTATTCCCTTTGCCTTCAGCAAGCACCTCAGCAGGTTGTGGATTTTTTTCCTGGTAGGGTGACACAAACCTTAATTCCTGCAAGACCTGGGCCATTTTTAGTCCTGTCTGGATTAGGCTGTTGTCCTGTGTAGTAATCACAGGACATGGTAAGAGATGCCCTAACATATCTCCTGTATTCCATGCATACTCTTCCTTACCTCCGTTGTAGAGTAGTAGACTGATTTCATCTTGATAGTCCGGGTCAATCACTCCAGCCAATACTGTAACTCCAGTTTTGTAACTTCTTAGCCTGTTGACTTAAAGGTAGGAGGAGCCCAAAGTGTCCAGGTGGCAATCTTAACTTCCAGTTTAGTGGAATTGGTGTTGTGCCTCCTGGTAGCAACATCCCTCCCTTTGGAACTAAGACCTCTAGGCCAGCAGAACATAATGTAATGGGAATAGGAAGCAAAAATTTTGCTAGTGGATCACTAGGGGTGACAGTGAGTGGTGCCACTTCCACTTCTACCCCTTGATTCCTGTACTGTGAATCCTGGCTATGGGGGAGACAGTACCATATATTGGATGCCGATTCAGAGCATAGACAACCTTCTGGAGAACTCTGCCCCAGCCCTGCAAAGCATTGTCATCTAGTTGGCATTGTAATTGTGACTTCGAAAAGCCATTCCACCATTCTATCAATCCAGCTACTTCAGGAATTCCATGAGTATGAGCCCACTGCTGCACTTCTTTAGCTGTGAGTGCCTTGGTCAGAGGCAATGCTGTGTGGAATACCATGAAGGTGAATAAGGCATTCCGTGAGTCCATGGATGATAGTCTTGGCAGAAGTATTGCGTGCAGGATAGGCAAACCCACATCCAGAGTAAGTGTCTATTCCAGTGAGGACAAACCTCTGCCCTTTCCATGATGGAAGAGGTCCAATATAATCAACCTGCCACATGGCTGATCGCCCTGAGGAATGGTGCCATATCGAGGGTTCAGTGTTGGTCTCTGCTGCTGGCAAATTGGCCACTCAGCAGTGGCCATAGCCAGGTCAGCATTGGTGAGTGGAAGTCCGTGTTACTGATCCCATGCATAACCTCCATCTCTGCCACCATGGCCACTTTGTTCATGGGCCCATTGGGCGATGACAGGGGTGGCTAGGGAAAGAGGCTGAGTGGTGTCCACAGAACAGGTCATCCTATCCACTTGATTATTAAAATCCTCCTCTGCTGAGGTCACCCGTTGGTGAGCACTGACATGGGATACAAATATCTTCACAGTTTTTGATTACTCAGAGAGGTCCATCCACATACCTCTTCCCCAAATTTCTTCGTCATCAATTTTCCAATCATGCTTCTTCCAAGTTCCTGACCATCCAGCCAAACCATTGGCTACAGCCCATGAATCAGTATATAATCGCACATCTAGCCATTTCTCCTTCCATGCAAAGTGTGCAACCAGGTGCACTGCTCGAAGTTCTGCCCACTGGGAAGAATTCCCTTCAGTGCTTTCCTTCAGGGATGTCCTAGAAAGGGGCTGTAGTGCTGCAGCTGTCCACTTTCAGGTGGTGCCTGTGTATTATGCAGAACCACCTGTGACCCAGGCCCTAGTCTTCTCTTCCTCTGTCAACTGATCATAGGGAACTCCCCATGAGGCCATTAGTGCAGGCTGGGGAAGAGAAGGCAGGGTGGCAGGCGTGGAGACCATGGGCATTTGAGCCACTTCCTCATGTAACTTACCGGTGCCTTCAGGACCTGCTCGAGCCTGACCACTTCCATTGGATGATGGAAGGCTGTGTATGACCCACTTGATGGTTAAATGGGTCAGAAAGCACCCAGTTCATGACAGGCAATTCAGGTCACATGGCAACTTGATGACCCGTAGTCAAATGTTGTTTCCACCAAAAAGTCCAGTAACAGGCCAAGAGCTGTCTCTCAAAAGGAGAGTAGTTATCTGCAGAAGACGGCAAGGCCTTGCTCCAAATTCCTAGAGGCCTCTGCTGTGACTCACCTATGGGGGCCTGCCAAAGGCTCCAGACAGCATCCCTATCTGCCACTGACACCTCAGGCACTATTGGATCTGCTGGGTCATATAGCCCAAGTGGCAGAGAAGCTTGCACGGCAGCCTGGACTTGTTACAGAGCCTTCTCCTGTTCTGGACCCCACTCAAACTGGCAGACTTTTGGGGGTCACTCAATAAATGGGCCAGAGTAACACACCCAAATGAGAACTGTGTTGTCTCCAAAATCCAAACAGGCCCACTAGGTGTTCTGCCTCTTTTTTGGTTGTAGGAGGGGCCAAATGCAGTAACTTATCCTTCACCTTAGAAGGACTATCTCGACAGGCCCCACATCACTGGACCCCTAGAAATTTCACTGAGGTAGAAGGTCCCTGAATTTTAGTCATATTTATTTCCCATCCTCTGGCATGCAAATGTCTCACCAATAAGTCCAGTGTGTTTGCTACTTCTTGATCACTGGATCCAATCAGCATAATGTCATCAATGTAATGGACCAGTGTGATATCTTGCGGAAGTGAAAAGCAATCAAGGTCTCTCCAAATAAGATTATGACACAAAGCCAGAGCTGATATACCCCTGAGGTAGGAAAGTAAAGGTACATTGCTGGCCTTGCCAGCTGAAGGCAAATTGCTTCTGGTAGGCCTTGTGGACAGGAATGGAGAAAAAGGCACTTGCCAAGTCAATGGCTGCATACCAGGCACCAGGAGATGTGTTAATTTGCTCAAGAAATGAAACCACAGCTGGTACAGCAGCTGCGATTGGAATCACCACTTGGTTAGGCTTGTGATAATCCACTGTCATTCTCCAAGATCCATCTGGTTCACAGCTCGGTCAGTTTGAGGCAGGCCAAATGGGAGAGTTGAATGGGGATGTGGTGGGAATCACCACCCCTGCATCTTTCAGGTCCTTGATGGTAGCACTTATCTCCACAGTCCCCCCAGGGATGCGATATTGTTTTTGATTTACTATTTCTCTAGGTAGAGGCAGCTCTAATGGCTTCCATTTGGCCTCTCCCACCATAACAGCCGTCACCCTACCAGTCAGGGAGCCAATGTGGGGATTCTGCCAGCTGCTAAGTATGTCTATGCCAATTATTTATTCTGGCACTGGGGAAATGACCACAGGATGACTCTGGGGACCCACTGTAAGTCAGACCTGAGCTAAAACTCCATGAATTTTCTGACCTCCATAAGTCCCTACTTTAACTGGAGGATCACAGTGATGTTTTGGGTCCCCTGGAGTCAACATCAGCTCAGAGGCAGTGTCCAGTAGTCTCTGAAATGTCTGATCATTTCCCTTTTCCCAATGCACAGTTACCCCAGTAAAAGGCCAGAGGTCTCTTTGGGGAAAGATGGGAGAAATGTTCACTGCATAAATTGTCGGCCCTTCCTCAAGGGGATCCAGCCTTCCCTTCATTCAAGGAGTTCTGGGTCTATAAACTGGCTCAAGTCTGGAAATTGATTGAGGGACCATGATTCTCTGTTTTTGTAATTCAAATTAGTCTTTTGTCCATTCAAGCTAGAAGTTTTCTGCTTGTATAAATTAAGTATGAATGCAGTAGGCTTCCTATCAATTTCATTTCTAGGAACACTATGATTAATTAGCCAATGCTAGAGCTCTACACGAGTCAGACTATTCTGATTGGTGCTTTGTCTCTGCTGTTCATTATGGTAGCTATGCCCACCTTGCCTTTGATGGTTGACTGCCGACACTTGGCCCCTGCCACGTCGGGATCCAATTATTCCCATCATATTTAAATTTTGTAGTTGAGTGACTGTGTTTCCTACTGTTAGATCTGACATATAGAGAAGAGAAATTACAGGGCTCTTCAAAGATACAGGTTCTTGCCTCACAAATCTCTTTTGCAGGGCATTGGTCAAGGGTATATCTTCTGGACCCTCCTACGTGGAATGAGTAGGTCTAAAGTGACTAATCCACTCCACCATCCCACTCTCCCTAAGCCTTTGGATCCCTTCCTCTACGTTAAACCAAGAGATCAGGCATTTCCAGCTTGCTCACAGTGGGCCCTCTTTTAATCCATGTTCCAGCCAACCAAGCAAATAAACTATTAGAACCTTTTTTAATTCCCCGAGCTGCAATATTAAATGCAGTGTCCCTACTTAGTGGGTCCAAATCAATAAATTCAGCCTGATCCAACTCTATATTCCTTCCACCATTATTCCATACCCTTAATATCCATTCCCATGACTGTTCCCCAGATTTCTGTTTATATAAATTTGAGAATTCAAGCAGTTCTTTTTGAGTAGTGAGCTTCCTCATGGATCATGTTCTCAACCTTGCCTCTAGGTGCCTGCCAGGACTTCAGTCTAGTATAGGTCTAGAAGCAAACAGAGGTGTTGAGGGTGGCTCCTGAGAAGAATCAACATTATTTTACCTGGCAACTCCCACAGGGGAGGCCATCACTGTTGCCTCAGGCAGTGCAGAGTTTATCTCCTCAGACAAAGGTGGAAAGGCTGATGACAGCATGGGTCAGGGAGGGGATGTTGCCACTACTGGGGATGGTGAAGCTGTTCCTTCTGGCAAGAAAGGTTCATCAGAGCTTACAAACTCAGTGTCCCCAGCTTCATCAGGGTCCTCCCACACATCCCCATTCCAAGTTACAGGGTCTCATTCTTTTCTAATCAATGCCCTCGCTTTAACAGTAGACACCAGTGAGGTGCACGCACCTTTCATTGCAGGTCAGCCACGCACATGATAAGAGCTTGTGTCTGTTTCTCCACAGTTTCAGCTCTTTCTCTAAGGAGATAAGACTCTCACTCAGGGTAATCTTAGAAGACTTGAGGCTCAGTATCTGCTTCTGAAGCCAGGAGACAGAATCCCTGAGTTCATCATTTTATCTCATCACTTTGTCCACTGAACTTATGAGCAATCAACCAGCTTCCTTATGTTCCTTGGTTCTCCACATACGGTCAAAGGTATTGTATAGAGAGTTAATGAACTCCTTGCCTCTCATGAATGGTGAATCAGGAGTGTCAAATGCATTTATTTCGCATAACTCTCTGAACAGTTCATGCCAAGGACTATCAGTGTTCTCCACACTATTAGAAGTAGAGTCCTTAGCATTTTTGGGTCTAATCATATTAAGCAGCCAACTCCAGAACCCCAAAACCAATAAAAGAACTCCATCCTTAATATTCTGTTCCTGGTTGAGTGCGGTGGCTCACACCTGTAATCCTAGCACTTTGGGAGGCCAAGGCGGGTGGATCACTTTAGGTCAGGAGTTCGAGACCAGCCTGGTCAACATGACAAAACCTCATCTCTACTAAAAATACAAAAATTAGCCCGGCACGGTGGCAAGCGCCTATAATCCTGGCTACTCGGGAGGCTAAGGCAGGAGAATCGCTTGAACCCGGGGGCAGAGGTTGCAGTGAGCCGAGATTGCACCACTTCAGTCAGCTCGGGCGAGAAAGCAAAACTCTGTCTCAAAAAAAAAAAAAATTATGAATTTTGTTCCTCTAGAACCACTCCTGGTACAAAAATCTGCATTAGTCAGGGTTCCCCAAAGGGACAGAACTTATATATATATATAAAATATAATATATATAGGAGTTTATTAAATATTAACTTACATGATCACAATGTCCCACAATAGGCTGTCTGCAAGCTTGAGGAGCAAGGAGAACCAGTGCAGGTCTCAGAACTGAAGAATTTTAGAGTCCGATGTTTGAGGGCAGGAAACATCCAGCACAGGAGAAAGATGTAGGCTGAAAGCCAGTCTCGCCATTTCACGATTTTCTGCCTGCTTTATATTCACTGGCAGCTGATTAGATTGTGCCCACCAGATTAAGAGTGGGTCTCTTTTCCCCAGCCCACTGACTCAAATGTTAATCTCCTTTGGCAACACCCTCACAGATACACCCAGGATTAATACTTTGCACCCTTCTATCCAATCAAGTTGACACTCAGTATTAACCACCACAGAGATGGTTCAACACAATCCATTTGAGCCCAGGTTCACAGCTCAGTCGGCGTCAATAGACTTTGACAGGCACACTTCCTGGGAACAGATAAAGGATCTGAGCTTCCAAGAGTTCAGAGTCTGAGTACTAGTTGCCTCTGCTTGACACTTCTCATCCTCTTGAGACCTGGTGGGGTGAGGAAACTGACCTTGAGTAACCGAGCCTCATGACCTGTCCTGGAATGTGGATTTCTCATGCTATCGCAAGTGCTTCCTCTAAAGTGAGTTTCTAGAAATCAAATCTTCATTACACAGAGTGCTGCTTCCCACAGAAATATTTCCATAATTCTAAAAGGAGGTCCAGCTGCTCATCAGAATCATACAAAATCATCAGCAGGGCTGGTTAAACCACAGATTGCTGGGTCCAACACCCCCAGTTTCTGACCTAGTGAATCTGAAGTGGGCCCTTGAATCCATATTTTTAGAGAAATGCCCAGGTGCCTCTAATTTGGAAACGGGTATTGAAACCACAGGACAGGCGACCTGTAAGGAACTTTCCTACTCTGGGTGTATCTCCACTTAAAAAGAGAGAATTAAAACATAGACACACTTAAGAAACAGGAGGAAACTTTTCCTTGCTCAATCTAGTCATATGATGGTAAACCTCTTCTGCTAAGATTCAAAGGCTGCAAGGTAAGTAATATTTAACTGCTTCTGAGTGCATTAAATAATCGAGCCTTGAGTCTTGAGGTTGGAAAGGTACTTTCAAATGTCGCAGACGCTGGGTATTTGGATCAGGAATGTGGTCTGGGTGCCTTCCAGACAGAGCCTGCCTGTGCCAGGCTGGCAGGGTCTCAGCACGGCCCAAACCCTGTCTCCCCTGGCTTCTGAGAGCTTTGTTTCTGCCATGTGGGAAGGAAACCGTCTGGGTCTAGAAATACACCAAAGCACCAAATATATCTGTGGATGCTAGAAGTCTGGAATCAGAGACGATTAGTGCTCAAAAGAACTAGCTAGCCATTGTCTAGTTTTCTTCTCTTGCCATTTTAGAGGTCGGGAGCTGTGAGCTCCAGAAAACTTTGACACATGTCTGGGAAGTGTCAGAGATGGGTCTAAACCAATGACTGGGTCTAGTCTCTCTAGCTTATCTCTGTTTGGTTCAAACATTACTGTTTTTAGGTATCTGTGAAGATAATAAAAATCAAGCATTGAGTGAAATAAGAAGGCTAACTCAGGAAATTTAGGACAAGCTCTTTGTGGCAAAAATATACTTAATAAGTTTTGGAATTTTTTCTCCTTTGTTTCTTCCTTGGGTTTTTTCCCCAAAATGAGTGCTTTCAGTGTCTGTTCATCTTTAAAAGTAAACAATAAGTAGGACTTCATGATAATGGGAATGATTTCTTTTGCTATCAGATTTTGCCTGATTGAGGTGAACTACAAATTAAACAAACCAATCTCATACAGAAAAATACTATAAAATTGTTAGTTTGCAACTGCACTTAAAAGTGGGTATTTAAGGGCCCGGCATGGTGGCTCACACCTGTAATCCCAGCACTTTGGGAGGCCAAGGTAGGTGGATCACCTGAGGTCAGAAGTTTGAGACCAGCCTGACCAACCTGGAGAAACCCCCCTTTCCACTAAAAATACAAAATTAGCTGGGTGTGGTGGCGCATGCCTGTAATCTCAGCTACTTGGGAGACTGAGGCAGGAGAATCACTTGAACCTGGGAGGCGGAGGTTGTAGTGAGCCGAGATTGTGCCATTGCACTCCAGCCTGGGCAACAAGAGTGAAAGTCCATCTCCAAAAAAAAAAAAAAAGTTATTTAAAATACTTTAATCAAATATTTATGTTCTAGAAATTGTTCTAGGTACTAGGGATACAGCAGTGAACAAAACAGACTAAAAATCAAAAAGCACTTTCCTCCTGGAAATTGCTATCTAGCCAGTAAAATATTAGACATTAATTCAATTGGCAATTTGTAGTTATAGTCTAAATAAATACAACTTTAAATGTTAACCATCAAACACAGTTATGTCATGTGAAAACAACCTAACATGTAATACCTTTTCTTGTTCTTAAAAAAGACTTTAGGACCGGGCGTGGTGGCTCACACCTGTAATCCCAGCACTTTGGGAGGCCAAGGCAGAGAGATCACCTGAGGTCAGACATTCGAGACCAGCCTGGCCAGCAGGTGAAACCCCATCTCTACTAAAAATACCAATAATTAGCAGACTTAGTGGTGGGCGCCTGCAATCCCAGCTACTCAGGAGGCTGAGACAGGAGAATTGCTTGAACCCTGGAGGCGGAGGTTGCAGTGAGCCCAGATCGTGCTATTGCACTCCAGCTTAGGCAACAAGAGCAAAACTCCGTCTGGAAAAAAAAAAAAAAGTCTTTAGAATTATAAGATACTAGCTAAAACTATTGCATTCATTTGCATGTCTATGATCCCTTTATAAAAACAAACAAAACAAGTTAGCCTGTCCACATATTGCATTTCCTAGAAATTTTACATCTCTTAATGGGGCTTCCAGGATTTAAAAGGATTAGCAGTGTTTGCCTTGGGCCAAACTTTCCTGAGGCAGCAAACGCTTGCCTTCACAGTCTGGGGGATTCTGGTCAGAATCCTTTTGGTTACAAAGAGACCCAACTGAGTGTGCTCAAGAAAAGGGGCCTTAGTCATGAGAACCCAGTGGAAAAACACAACACAATCTGTGGACCAGAGCCCAGTGCAGCCAGTTCTCAAGGGACTAAGATGGGAAACCCCAGATAGGAACAGGATCTCTCTCTCTCTCTCTCTCTCTCTCTCTCTCTCTCTCTCTCTCTCTAATGGCTTCTCAGCTTTTCTCAGTGCATCTACTTCCCCTCTCTTCTCCCTCTGACTTTCTCTGTGATTTAATTGCTCCTCTCCCAAAATCTCATCTTGCTTATGGGCCATAATGGCCACCCAAGCCTCAGTTCTGTCTTGCTTTTCAACGGTAGTTGCTATCACTATCACCACTTGGGAATTTCCCTTTGGAGGCTCTTCTCTAGAGAGAGGGCTGACTAGTGTGCCTTCTTTTCTGGAGCCAACCATATAAAGTGTAGGTTGCTGGCTAGTTTGTAGTTGATTCTTTTCACTGGGTTAGATGTTACTCCTTATTCTACTGGCTGTAGCCAGAGTCAGATAGTATTAAAACGACAATTGGGGTCATTTTTTTTTTGTTGTTTGTTTTTGAGACGGAGTCTCACTGTGTCGCCCAGGCTAGAGTGCAGTGGCGTGATCTCCGCTCACTGCAAGCTCCACCTCCCGGGTTCAAGCAATTCTCTGCCTCAGCCTCCCAAGTAACTGGGCTTATGAGAACCCACCACCATGCCTGACTAATTGTTTTGTATTTTTAGTAGAGACGGGGTTTCACCATGTTGGCCAGGCTGGTCTTGAGCTCCTGGCCTCATAATCCACCTGCCTTGGTCTCCTAAAGTGCTGGGATTACAGGCATGAGCCACTGCGCCCAGCCTGAGGTCATTTTTATGCAGCAGCACCTGTCAATGAGGCATGCCTGGTTAATTTTTGTATTTTTAGTGGAGACAGGTGTTTGACCATGTTGGTCAGGCTGGTCTCGAACTCCTGATCTCAAGTGATCCACCCATCTTGGCCTATCAAAGTGCTGGGATTACAGATATGAGCCACCATGCCCAGCCTTCCTGTTATCCTTGACTGCTTTTGAATTCACATCAAATCCCAATATCTGAGCTCAGGGTAAGCTTGGGCCAGGGTGGACCCTTGGTGGAAGTTAAAGGAACAGCCTCCATCTGGGCAATTTTCAGGTGAAGATTATGGTAGATTGTTGGCAGATTTCTGCCTAGAATGGAATCAAGGGGTGAGCTAAGTATAGATAGTGAGATTTTGGTTTAATCAATCCAGAGAGGATAGTGGATCCTGGAAGAGTATAAATGGTTGAGCTTTAAGCTCAAAATACTCTTCTTGTCAGAGAGAGGTTGGCTGAGAATTTCATCCTAGAAGCCCAAGTAGGCTGGTGAGATGGAATACTTAGTAGTCCAGGAAAAGCAGGAGGGCCACTTGGAAGGCTGCTGTCCTTTGATCAAGTGGGGTGACAATGCAGCAGGTTTTGTAGAGCTGGTGATCAGCAAGACCCATGCTGACAGTGAAGGTGGGTGAGCAAAGATTTGAGAGTGCAGACTTTGGGGTCAGACAGAAAGTTCCAGAGCTGCACAATTGGGTGAGCCTCACTTTCCTCATCTGTAACACAGAGGTTCTATCTATTTCTTAGGGTTGTGAGGAGGGTTAAATATGACGTTGTCTGTAAAAGTTTAAATGTTAGTTATAATTAAACCAACTATAGTTGTTAGCATCAGAGTATTTGTCCATGACCATTGACAAAACACATGACCATGCAGTATTTCACTTGGCTTTTACCAATCAGAATTGCATTTCCTGACCACAACAATGGGCAGAAATTAGGAGGAAAGGAAAGCACTTTGATACTTCCTTTGAGGTGATCTCTTCTTTCTAGAATTCTCTTTTAATCTGGGCTCAAAGCTTCTATTCTAAGGTTGAGGGCTAAAAACCCCTGGGAAGGACAGGACTTGAATCAAAATTTACACTAAGTTCTAAATTATTGATAATTTTTTAATGAGAAATATGTTTGGTGGTAAGGGCAGGGCTGGGGAGGAGAAAGACATAGTATACTGGGTACTTAAAAGGAGCAACAGTGAATGAAAATAGGTCAAGGGAACCAAAGACCAGGTATTCACTTTTTCTTATGACCAGCTTGGCCTGTGTTTCACCAAAAGGTACTCTGTTAAATTGGATGACCTCTCTCAAAAATTCATAATGTGCGCTACTGTATTAGAGGCTCTGAGAAGTTCTACAGCCAAGAAGATGCCTTCACTTCATTTAGTTCAGCATTCTTAGGTTTACTGTCCACAGAACCTCTTTTTCAGCATAAGTCCTATCAGCCTCCTGAGGAACCAGGAACACACTTTGTAATTCTGCTCCACATCTAATCAAAGAAGGGGGTCCACCCAATTCCAACTTCTCCCATATCTTCTCACTTTGACTTATCTAGGTGCATTGAAGACGACAAGATTAGGCAAATATGATAATTGTCTTCAAATGTCTGGAGGGTTGGCATTAGACAGTGGGATTTAGATTTGCTCTGTATAGCTCCAAAGAATAGAGTGAAGTTCAGTTCTTTGGATCCCAGGAAAGCAGACCTCACTTCTGAATAAGAGAGAATTTTTAAAAATTGCCTTAGTTTTTGAAAAGGCATTATAAGCATATGGTATGCAATTTAAAAGGTGTTAATACTGAGTGAGGATGTGGATCAAGAAATCTTTACAAACTGCTGGTGGTGTAGTCACTTGGAAAAGTGACCGTTTCTATATTCTGTAACCCAGCCATCCATCTGGTGGTATACACACCAGAGAGACCCTTGTGCACATGCACCAGGAGGTGTGTACGAGAATGTTCCAGGAAAGGCTGTGTGTGCCAAACTGGAAATGAGCAAATGTCTACCAACAGGAGAATGGATAAATTGTAGTATTTTCATACAATGAAATTGTACATGGTAATAAAAATGAAAAACTACAGATATATGCCACAACATGGACAAATCTTTGAAACTTAATGTTGAATGAAAAAAGTAAGTTGTAGAAGACTCCATATAGCATGATATAGTTTTTATTAACTTAAAATCAAATCAGATGAAATAATATATTGTTTAAGAATATATCTGTATAATTATTTTTAAAAGATAGCAAGAGACAGCATTATTTGTTATACTCAAAAAACTTGAAAAAAAAAAAAAACAACTGTCGGCCTGACACAAAGGCTCATGCCTGTCATCCCAGCACTTTAGAAGCCCGAGGTGGGCAGATCACCTGAGGTGAAGAGTTCGAGACCAGCCTGGTCAACATGGTGAAACCCTGTGTCTACTAAAATGCAAAAATTAGCTGGGCGTGGTGGTGTGCACCTGTAATCCCAGCTACTCTGGAGGCTGAGGCACAAGAATCGCTTGAACCTGGGAGGCGGAGGTTGCAGTGAGCCGACATCTTGCTACTGCACTCCAGCCTGGGTGACAGAGCAAGACTCCGTCGCCAAAAAAGAAACAATAACAACAACTGTCTTTCAAGGGATAAATGAAATGTGGTTGTCCATACAATGGAATGTTATTTGGCAATAAAGAGAGACAACATGTGGAGACACGCTACAACATGGAGGAACCTTGAAAGTATTTTGCTAAGTAAAAGAAGCCAGTCACAAAGGACTGCATATTATATGATTCCACTTACGGTATATGCCATTTCAGAATAAGTAAATCCATAGATACAGAGAGTAGGTTGTAGGTTGCCTGGGTGGATAAGGGACAGACTTGGAGGACAGAGTTTTTGGAGGGGTAATGAAAATATTCAAAAATTGTGATGACAGTTGCACAACTACAAATACACTAAAAGCCATTAAATTGTACACTTTAAATGGGTACATTGTATAATATGTGAATTATATCTCAATAAAATTGTTATACAAAGTAGCGACAGAATAATAGACATACAATTCAGGAAGCGGGTATTTATGGAGGAGGAAGTGCAGTAGGGAGAGGGGACACTCAAGGAAGGGTTAGAGAAAGCGCCCAGAAGTAGCCTCTATAGAGCTGAAAACGGTCTAGTAATAGCTATGAGGTTCTGTCTGTGTGTGTCAGGGGGTAGAGTGCATTGGCATTCTTGATTTTTAAAACTTAGACTACATAATTTGCATATATGTTGCAAATATTCTTTTGTCGATATCAAATAATTCATAATAAAATCTTAGTACAAAATGTACAAAAAGACTGCCTAGGTGAGGTGTCTCACAATTGTAATCCCAGCACTTTGGGAGGCCGTGGCAGGTGGATCACTTGAGGTCAGAGGTTCAAGACCAGCCTGGCCAACATGGTGAAACCCCATTATTACTGAAAATACAAAAATTAGCCGGGTGTGGTGCCCACGCCTGTAATCCCAGCTACTTGGGAGGCTGAGGCAGGAGAATTACTTGAACCTGGGAGGTGGAGGTTGCAGTGAGCTGAGATCGTGCCACTGCACTCCAGCCTAGGCCACAGAGCAAGACTCTGTCTCAAAAAAAAAAAAAAAAAAAAAAAAAAAAAGAAGTGGAAGAAGAAGAAGGAGAAGGAGAAGGAGAAGAAAGTATAAAAAGACATGTAATAAAACTCGGCCTCACTCCTCCCAGTTTCCCACCTTGAAGACAGCCACTGCTTGCTGGTTCTTGTGTGTCCTTCCAGAGAGTCTACATGTTTATAACCAGGATGTGTGTGCACATGCAGAAGTGACTGTGCTCTCTGCACACTGTTCCACACATTGTTTCACAAACCCAATATGCTTTGGGGAACTTTCCAAACCTGTATGCAGAGTAGCCTTGATCATGTTACTAGCCAAGAGGCTTTATGTCTTATTTGGGAAGAATATATGTTCTGGAGTCAGGCTGCCCTTGGTTAGCTCACAGCATGCTCCTTTGCTTTATTCAGACCTGAAACAAAAAATCCACCTCATCTCAAATGGCTCTCTTCCATCACCCTCTGCCCGCTTCCCTTCTATTTCTACTTAGCATAACTTGGCATGATATATGTGCTTGTTTAGTTGTGTCTCCTCCTCTTCCTCCTCTTCCTTCTCCTCCTCCTCCTCTTCCTTCTCCTTCTTCTTCTCTTCATCTTCCTCCTTCTCTTCCTCCTCCTCCTCTTCCTCTTCTTCTTCTTCTTCCTCTCCTTCTCCTTCTCCTCCTCCTCCTCTCCCTCCTCACCCACTTCCTCCTCCTCTCACTCTACCACCCAGGCTGGAGTGCAGTGGTGCAATCATGGCTCAGTGCAGCCTCTACATCCTCAGCCCAAGCAATCCTCCTGCCTCAGCCTCCTGAGTAGTGGGGACCACAGGCACAAGCCACCATGCCCAGCTTAGTTGTTTGTTTTCACCTCCCCCATTAGAAATCGAGCTCTGTGATGGCAAAGACCCTGTTCCTTTGCCCTGTAGGGCATATTGCAGTAGGCACACAATAAGTATTGATGGAATGACTGAACAAATCAATGAAATCCAGCTCCATCATGTACTAGCTATAAAATTTTGAGCAAGCTACTAAATCTCTCCTTCCCTCAGTTTCCTCATTGCACAATAGTATAATAGTGGCCATGAGGATTAAATAAATATATATTTCCAAAACACTTAGAACAGGGCCTGGCACATAGTAGCATTCATTCTATGTGGGCTCTTCCTATTAGAGTATCCCAGTGCAGGAATGTACCATAATTTCTTTCACTGGTCTTCTATTTAGGTTGTTTCCGAGTGGGGCTGAAATGCATACTTTTCTACTTCATGCCATTTTGCTCATGAGTAAGTCTATCAGTTGGATGAATTTCTAGAAGTGGAATTGCTGGGTTCAAGGGTACATATATTTTTAATTTTGAGAGAGAATGCCAACTTGAAGAGATAATGATGAGCAGAACTGGACCACACTGGAAGATGCTGTTCCCAACATCAGACACTATTTAGTCACAAGGCTCTGTGACCAGGTCTCAAGTATGGGTGGCAGTAATTCCTCCTGCAGGTGGGAGGCTGGGCTGTGTGATCTGCAAGGTCCCTTCAGATCCAGAATGCAGTATATTCCATACTATTATTGGGTAAGTGCCAGGCATAGTTGCAACATAAAAATGCAAACCTAAAATATTTCATTTTCTATCCCACTGGTGGTAATGGGGAGAGATACTCTTTTAACTTATTTTTAAAGTAAGAGCCAGTTTTCTATTCACACTGTAGTGTCTTTTATTTTTTCACTATTTTTTGGACCTTTTTGAAGGTATTTGGTATAAGAATTTTTAAACGTCCAGCAAAGCTTTAAAAAAAAAAAGTGTGACCAATTATTTGAACTCTGCTTATACAAATTAAACTTTTCTATAATGATTGGGGTAGGAGGTGGGTCAAGAAATATTGTATTTCTTTTTTTTTTTTTTTTTTTACTTTATTGGCTCTTTTTTTCCTGTTGAGTCTAGCCAATAATCCACATTCTACAGCCACTCAAATGTCAAAATGTTTCAAAAATATATAAAAAAATAAAGAAATGAATAGAAGCGTCCTTGTTCGTTAAATTATTTCTGTGTTACCCTGAACTGTAAGTGAACCCTCCTTGCTTATAAAAGAAGCAGCTGTTCATGCAATTGAAACCATGGTTCATTACAAGCTGACCTCGGATTCAGGAGTAAAACTTCCTCTATTTTACTACGACTATTCAGACAGGGACTGGAGATAAACAATAATCAAAATCAGGATGGAACTTGACTGGGAAACCCTCTATGTTCTTTGGCAGAATTATAGCAGCTCTGGAATTGCCAGGAGTGAGGCAATGTGAAATGACCCTCAAACATTCCCTTCGAAATGCAGTGGGCCCAGGCTGCCAACTCTGAACCGACAAAGGCCGATTGTGACGACTTCTTAAGCATATACTTATAGAAACATTAATTATCACCAACCCTATTTTAAACATTTATAGACAGTTGAGATGAAAGGACCCTTTTAGATCCATTTTTATATTCCCTCTTGTGAGAAACTATGATTACAGAGTGTTGGGTTTTTTTTCCCCCTCCTTGGAAATTTTTATTTCTAGGTCTCATTCCTAAAATATTAAGTTTGGTTTGAGGCTTAAATCAAGTGAGATATGAGAAGATAGCAGGGAAATTCAATGGGTAAGTGGAGGTGATGACAGGAACCTGATTGCAGCGTGGGAGGTTTGGGCATCTTCATCAGGAAATGACCCATTTTGGAAATGTGGACATCCAGTTTGCCAGGGTGCCAGTGGGAGGTTATTCTAGAGTGAATCCGCTAAGGTCTAAGACAGTGGTTCTCAAACATTAGAGTTCATCAGAGTCTTGGGGTGGAGCTGCTTTAAAATGGACAATATGGGGTCCCACCCGTGAAGAATTCCATCAGTGTGTCTGGGGCAGAGGTGGGGGTTGGGGGAGCAGCATTTTAACCAACACTCCTGGTCATTTGAATGTAGGGAGCTTGAGGCCACACTTTGAGAGGAATGTGGCTTGAAGATTGATTATTCCTAGGCTGTCACTCAAAGGGCCTTCAGGCATGTGTCTACTCAATCTACATTTATATGCTCCCTTTCCAGAACCCAACCCTACCGCCTCCTCCTAGGTCTCCCCCATGGCGCATGGCATCCTGTGTGAAGGTTGACCCCCATAATGGTCTGTGGCAGGCCGTGTGCAAGGGGGTTCTTGGCTGAGGAATGCTTTAACTTATTGGAGTCAATCATAATTGTTTATAGAGTCATGAAAAAAGAGGAGGGAGAAAGAGAGGTCACAGGCCAAACTAGCCACCCTTAGGGAGTAAATGTCCTTAGCATTTAGGATCCCGAACTGGGCATAGTGGAGTGAATATGATGGAGAGGGCCCGGACTTGGCTTTGGTAGGGATGACAGTCCAATGGCACAGTGCAATATGGCAGCCTATATAAAAAGCGAGGTGGTTTGAAGAAATCACAAAGGTGAACAAATTCAATGAGCCTTTGTTTGAGACTTGGCTCTGCTCATGTTTCCCAGTGCCCACTCTTCCTCTCCACCCTCCTTTTCCTGTACTCCCTTCTCCAGGCCAAGAGAACATCTGTCTGTTAGTAGTTCACCTTCTCATTCTCTGCTCTGTACATGTGAACATGAATCACTAGACATACAAAATAGGGTGTCAGGAGGACAGGAATGTGCCTCCCGTCGGGCCCAATGTCTCTTCCATCAAATTCGCAGTGTCTGAAAAGCACCTCTGGACCAAGGCCAGCACAGACTGTTGCTCTTCTTCCTTCTGCCTCTAGGTTTCTGCACATGATACCCAAGTTCAATCAGATAGGAATATGTGCCATTCACCCTGAAGCAAGCTCTTTCCCAGTACTGCCAATGCCAGGAGGTTCCAATTTAGGATTGAGAGAGGGAGCTGTTATTTATTAAGTACTACTATGTGCCAAACAGTTTGCATCCTCATCATGTTTAAACCCAACAATAACCCGGCAAGGTGGGCATCTGTGTTACAAGTGGGGAAGCTGAGGTTGAGAGATGCTGTGACTTGTCCAAGATTGTACACATAGGACTAGAATGTGTAGGTGGAGGGAGGGCTTTATGCTTTCTGTTTCTGGTTGTTTTTATGATTTGCTCAACTTTGAAGCATTTACTGTAGCTGCATTTTATGCCCATTTAGGAAGCAGTATAGTGGAGAGGTGAAGAATTGGGCCTGGAGACAGATCACCTGGGGCTCTGCCTCTCACCAGCTGTGCAACTTCCGGCATGTTGCCTTCTCTATCCTTCATTTCTCTTGGGATAACAACAGTAGTGATCATAATAATTCTTGGCTCATCAAAAACAAGTGACAATGAAGGCCAGCAAGTTGTCTCCTGCTTGTAATCCCAGCATTGTGGGAGGCCCAGGCTGGAGGATCACTTGAGCCCAGGAGTTCAGCCTAACCTGGGCTATATGGCAAGAGCCTGTCTCTCTACAAAAAATTAAAAAATTCAGCCAGGCGTGGTGGCTCACGCCTGTAATCCCAGCACTTTGGGAGGCCGAAGAGGGTGGATCACCTGAGGTCAGGAGTTTGAGACCAACCTGGCCAACATGGTGAAATTCCGCCTCTACTAAAAATACAAAAATTATCCGAGTGTGGTGGCACATGCCTGTCTGCACTCCAGCCTGGGTGACAAGACAGAAACTCTGTCTCAAAAAAAAAAAAATTCACCCAGCGTGGTGGTGCGTGCCCGTAGCTCTAGCTACTTGGGAGACTGAGGTGGGAGGATTGCTTGAGCCCAAAAGGCAGAGGCTGCGGTGGAGCCATGTTGGGCCACTGCACTGGAGCCTGTGCAACAGAGTGAGAACTTGTCTCAAATGAAAGAGACAGAGAGAGAAAGAGAGAGAAAATGAGAGAGCGAGAGAGAGAAAATGAGAAAGCAAGAGAGAATAAGGTGCTTAGCACAGTGTAAGTGCCTCAACTAATATTGGTTATATTATAATAATCATCATGATCTTTACAAGCTCCCTTAAAAAGGAATATGAATACATGATGAAAACAATGGCTAAGTGGTGCAGAGCGAAGGCACAAAGAATGCATGCATGAACAAAAGAGTTACAGTGATGGTTTAGTGGTGGGAGGGAGGGATGGGTCACAGAATGACTCAGGGGCAGATGTGCTGGGGCAGTCGCTGACAAAATGGGCCAATGCTGTTCGGGCGGCCTCCTGAGATACCTCCCCTGTATCATGCACGGGCTGAGCAGGCGGATCCAGGTTAGCAGAGGCCAGATGGGCTAGCACCCTTGCAGGGGGTCGCTCCCCAGGACCTCAGCAGTCTAGCCCCAATTATGGTGGCTGCTAATTACCTTCCCAGCTGCAGCTGTGGGACCCTGCTGGGTGGGTGGAACTGAGGTTGTGGAAGTGGGGGTGATTCTCAGAGATTAAAGAGGGAGGCGGGTCCTGACCCCGCCCATCTGGGAGCTCCTGATCCGCTTGGTACATCCCAGCTCTGTGCCTCAGGTGGATGCACCTTGGTCTGGCACCCTGGGGAGGGAACCTGGGACAGAGCAGAGGATAACCTGAGGGGTCGATTAGACCAGGTCTAATTGATTAGACCAGGAAGGCGGAGGTTCTGCTGGAGAGAGAGGTGGGGCAGGAGCGGCTAAAGGCATTCCTGTTTGATCCTTATTTTCCAGATGGCAAATTGAGGATTAGAAAATTAATCCAGGTTTGAATTCGGAGAGGCTGAGTCCTGAACAGGCTGTTAGAACAGTGGGCTGTGGCCCCAGAGAGAGGAGAATCATAACGAGAGACAGGACTAGCTGGATTTCCTAGGCTGACTAAGAATCCCTAAGCCTAGCTGGGAAGGTGACAGCATCCACCTTTAAACACGGGACTTGCAACTTAGCTCACACCCCACCAATCAGAGAGCTCCCTAAAATGCTAATTAGGCAAAAACAGGAGGTAAAGAAATAGTCAATCATCTATTGCCTGAGAGCACAGCAGGAGGGACAAGGATCTGGATATAAACCCAGGCATTGGAGCAGGCGACGGCAACCCGCTTTGGGTCCCCTCCCTTTGTATGGGAGCTCTGTTTTCACTCTATTTCACTCTATTAAATCTTGCAACTGCACTCTTCTGGTCCGTGTTTGTTACCGCTCTGAGCTGAGCTGAGCTTTCGCTTGTCCTCCACCACTGCTGTTTGCCACAGTTGCAGACCGGCGGCTGACTTCCACCCCTCTGGATCCGGCAAGGTGTCCCCTGTGCTCCTAATCCAGTGGGGCGCCCATTGCCACTCCCATCAGCTAAATGCTCGCCATTGTTCCTGCATGTCTAAGTGCTTGGGTTTGTCCTAATGGAGCTGAACGCTAGTCACTGGGTTCCACAGTTCTTTTCCCTGACCCACAGCTTCTAATAGAGCTGTAACACTCACCGCATGGCCCAGGATTCCATTCCTTGGAATCCCTGAGGCCAAGAACCCCAGGTCAGAGAACACGAGACTTGCCACCATCTTGGAAGTGGCCCGTGGCCATTTTGGAAGTGACCGGCCACAATCTTGGGAGTTCTGGGAGCAAGGACCCCTGTAACAATAATACCTGCACTCGGCAGGTTGCTTGTGGAGTCCGATAGTGATAATCTGGGACCAGTAATTAGTCAGCTATATTTCCCTGTCTTCATCCATGTATCCAGTATTTATGATGTGCCTGTGAGCTTGGTAATTATTAGTATGTCTAAGTCTTTGTAGGGCATACAGATTTTCCATCCATTGCCTGAAGGTATTTATTGTCCAAGGATAAAAACTATAATAATAAAAGTACTGAATCCCACTGATTTAATGTCTACTATGTGCTGTTTATAGTCTCACTGTATTGTGACAACAATTGCAATTACGTATTATCAGGCCATTTTATAGATGAAGAAATTGAGGCTCAAGGAGGATAAGGAGCTTGCTCTCCAGTCAGGACACAGCTTCTGGTCAGTGCTGAAGCCAAGATTCATATCCAGACTCTGCACTATAATGCCCTTGCTCTTAGTATAACTACAAAGCCCTTGCTCTTGGTTGCTGGTCCAGGGAGGAGTCTATCGACCGTGAGAGATCACCCACTAAATCAAGGTGGATATTTGAGCTCTGGCTTCAACCAGAATGGTCAAAAAAGCCTTCTTGCAAGGGCAGGACACAGAAAGTGTTCTGCAGCCTGAGGAGAGGAGGTATTTCACGAAGGCGAGAGAGGTCAGCGAGGAGGAGCAAGGACCAGAGACATTGAGGATGGTCACAGCTGCTGCTGCCTCCCCTGAGCTTCCCAACAGCCCCACGAGGGAGGAGGGACAGGGATAACACCTCCATTTTGAAATGATGGGAGCTCAAAGAGGTTATGTGGCTTGTGCAAGGTACCCCACTACTAAATGATAAAAGTGTGTCCCTGGACTCCTTTCATTTTACAAGTAGAATGGAACCATGGAAGTTTTGTGGCTAGAGTGTGGGAGATGGGGAGGTGGATCCTCTTGTATCATTAAATGTATAATTTTCTTTTTAAGTATAAGAACATCATTCTTAACTTTTTTTTTTTTCATGCCACAGATCCCTTTGGCAGTCTGGTGAAGTCTGTGGATCCCTTTGCCAAAAAGTAGTTCTGTTTTTAAAATTGTGGTAAATACAAATAACATAAAATGTACCATCTTAACTATTTTTAAGCATACAGTTCAGTGGCATTAAGTACATTCATACTGTTTTGCTACCTTCACCACCTTCCATCCACAGAATTATTGTTATCTTGCAAAACTGAAACTCTGTACAATAACTCTCCATTTTCCCTACCTTCTGGCTCCTGGCAACCACCATTGTACTTTCTGCTTCTATGAATTTGACTACTCTGGACACCTCATTTCAGTGGAATTATACAGTCTTTATCCTTTTGCGACTGGCCTACTTCACTCGGCATTTTGTCCTCCAAGGTTCATGAATGTTGTAGCATGTGTTGGGATTTTCTTCCTTTTTAAGGATGAGTAATATTCCATTGTATGCATAAATCACATTTTGTTTACCCATTTATCCCTTGACGGATACTTGTGTTGCTTCCACCTTTTGACTATTGCAAATAATGAGCCAAATAATGTTTTAAAGTATATAAAATTACATATATGTATATACAGTAGATATCATATATGTATATTTACAGAAATTATATGCAATGTAATTACAAAGGAAAATGTTTATGTTGATATACAGGTATCTATCTATCTATGTATCTATCATCTATCTATATTTTTTGAGACAGGGTCTCACTCTGTCACCCAGCAAGAGTGCAATTGCACAGTCATGGCTTATGGCAGCCTTGAACTCCTGGGCTCAAGTGATCCTCTCACCTCAGCTTCACGAGTAGCTGGGACTACAGGCACACACCACATGCCTGGCTAATTTTTAAATTTTTTGTTGAGATGGGGGTCTCGCTTTGTTGCCCAGATTGGTCTCAAACTCCTGGCCTCAAGCTATCCTCCAGTCTCAGCCTCCCAAAGTGCTGGGATTACAGGCACGAGCCACCACTTCTGGCTTTCAATATGCTTTTTAAAAATTGGCCAGGTGCACTGGCTCACACCTGTAATCCCAGCACTTTGGGAGGCCGAGGTGGGCAGATCACTTGAGGTCAGGGGTTCAAGACTAGCCTGGCCAACATGGTGAAACCCCGTCTCTACTAAAAATACACAAATTAGCCTGGCGTGATGGTGGGCGCCTGTAATCCAAGCTACTAGGGAGGCTGAGGCAGGAGAATTGCTTGAACCTGGGAGGAGGCGGTTGCAGTGAGCCGAGATTGCACCACTGCACTCCAGCCTGGGTGACAGAGCGAGACTCCATCTCAAAAAAAAAAAAAAAAAAAAAAAAAAAAATTGATTGTGATATAGAAATATGTCAGTTCCTTTACTAATGCAGTTCATAAAATCTAGCACAGGCTTAATAACTACCCTAACTTGGAAAAAGCAATGAATGTAAGTGATATTTTGAGATATGCTCCATTACTAGCATATGCTATGAAAATATCAGTGATTTCCATTGCTAACAAAGTCCCAGGTATGGCTAACATTCCTGTGGTTTGTTGCCTACATTCATAATAGAAGGAAATGCCAAATTTCAGTTGGATATTTGTGAAAATACAGATGATTATTTCTCATATAAGTCCAGGATCCCCTAGAATTCTCTTCCCAGGCCCTGAGAAATTACAGTCATTATGAGAGCACAGCTTTAGAGCTCGGAGAAAGCCTTATTTATAACCCTCCAGGCCTGAAGTGAGGGCTCTAAATTCAAACTTTTTGGTTTGGAGTGATGTTTTCCTGACTTGGCCCAGCTGTGTGAACTTTCCTCTCTGAGCCTCTGTTTCCTTATCTGTGGTTGGACACCAATATCTGCCCCTTAGAAGTTACGGCTTTCCTGTATGAGCCTCCTTTAAAAAGATGAATAGACCAGGCATGGTGGCTTGTGCCTGCAGTCCCAACACTTTGGGAGATCAAGGCAGGCAGATCACTTGAGGTCAGGAACTTGAGACCAGCCTGACCCACATGGGAGAGAAACCCTGTCTCTCCTAAAGATACAAAAATTAGCTGGGCGTGATGGCAGGTGCCTGTAATCCCAGCTACTCGGGAGGCTGAGGCAGGAGAATCGCTTGAACCTGGGAGGAGGCGGGTGCAGTGCTGAGATTACGCCACTGCACGCCAGCCTGGGTGACAAAGTGAGACTCTCCATCTCAAAAAAAAAGCAGAAAAGGATAAAGCCAGGCAAGCATTTTGGCCCAGGTTTATCTAAATCTCAAAAATCCCCTTCTCTATCCATGATGGATGGCAAAATAGAAAGCTTTTTACATCCATGTTTCCCAGAACCTCAGTTTCTTCCTTCCATTCAGGGTAAACAAGACAACTCAGCCAGACCCTGACTCTTCCTTCTATCTCAGTCTTTTGGGAGCCAAGAGTGGCATCTTGTTTTCACAGACCCTAAGTTGTCTAAAACTTACATACCAGGGGGTGGTCTGGGATCCTATCAGGGGCCATAAAAGACCATAGGCAGCAAAGATAGGGGATCAGCAGGGATATTCTTAAACAATTCACTGGAAAAAGGAAGCCACAAAGGGAGGTTTACACGCAGGTGTCCAGGCATTCTAGCTATGTGCCTTAAGATAACCAAATCCCTGGCTGAAGATGGCAGACAGGAATGCACTAAATTTGCTGCCTGTTGGACAGGTTTAGTCTCTTCTGTTTTTTTTTTTTGTTGTTGTTGTTGTTGTTTGAGATGGAGTCTCGCTCTGTCGCCAGGCTGGAGAGCAATGGTGCGATCTCAGCTCACTGCAACCTCTGCCTCAGCCTCCTGAGTAGTTGGTACTATGGGCACGTGCCACCATGCCCAGCTAATTTTTGAATTTTTAGTAGAGACGGGGTTTCACCATGTTGGCCAGGATAGTCTCGATCTCTTGACCTCGTGATCCGCCCGCCTTGGCCTCCCAAAATGCTGAGATTACAGGCGTGAGCCACCGCACCTGGCCTAGTGTCTTCTGTTTTAATACTGTATATCTCACACTGAAACCTTTTTTTTAACTATGAGATAGGATAATACTAACTAGCTCATAAGATTGTGGATTGATTGAGATAATGCTTATGGAAGCTCTCGTCCAACCCGAGCTGAAGCTGCAACACCGCTGGGAGGGGATTTGGGTGCTCCCCACCCCCTTACCCCAAGGTCTGTTTGCATAAATTGATGTGCACATCCGTTTGTTTCTTAATTGAGAGAAAACAGTGGAGTTCCTCCCACCAACCTCTGTCTCAGGAGTACCTGGGAGGGAGAGGAGAATGGAGGGCATGAACCACTGTTTTTGTCTCCCTGTCCCCAGTACTGGGGTGGGGAAGGAGCTGTGTTTATATGATACTTTTTGAACCTGTGTGCAAGCACTGTTGGCTCAGAGTCCAAGGGACAAAATGTGACACTGAACAAACAGGGAGAGGGCAGATCTTCCCACATCCCTTCCACTCTGCCCAAAGGGACCGCCGGCAGGGGCCCTATGGAGAGCAATGGCATAGTGGGGAGAGAGCATCGGGCCTCACAGAGATAGACTATCATGAGAAACTCAGTGCTGTGTAGATGGAGACCAGAATCCCCTGGGAATTCTGGAAAATAAATGTTGAGGGAGAGGGAAGATGTCAAACAAGGCTTAATTTGATGAGCAGATGGGGGCTGGGAGCTGGCAAGAATCTACTATTAATGTCGACATTACCTCATTTGCACTGCTTCTCTTTTGAGCCTGGGACATAATGAGCAAAACAACATCTTCCCAGAAACCCAAGAAATTCCTCTTCTATTTCTGAGTCTGAGATACAGTAAAGTATCACACATATACTTGCTTACTAGCAATATTGTTGTTAAGGTATTACTCTGCTATCAGCTGTGTTGGAGAAAGGTTAACAGGGTCAAATGGCTGCTTGTTAATGACCGGGGATTCAGTCAGGTTTCTCTGATACGAAAGCTCATACTTTTTCATTCTAGGATAACTTTTCCCCTAAATTTATCTTGGAAAAAAAGAAAATATGTTCAGTAAGTTAAACATAGAAATACCATATGCCCCAGCAATTCTACTCCTAGGAATATACCCAATAGAATCCAGGACAGATAATCAAACAGAAACTTGTACATGAATGTTCACTGTTCACAATAGCCAAATATGTAAACAACCCAAATATCTACAAACAGATGGGTGGATAAACAAAATGTGATATGCCCATACAACAGAATGGTCTTGAGTCACAAAGAACGAAATACTAATACATGCTACAATAGGGATGCACCTTGGAAACATCATGCTAAGTGAAAGAAGTCAGTCATCAAAGACCACTCATTGTATGATTCCAAATATATGTTATGTTCAGAAAAGGCAAATCCATGGAGACAAAAAGCAGATTAGTGTTTGCTGGGGTTCAGGGTAAGGGGAATGGGGAATGACTGCTAATGGGTACAGGGTTTCTTTTGCAGGTGATAAAAATGTTCTAGAATTAGATAGTAGTGACACAACGGCTATACAACATCATAAATGTACTAAAAGCCTTTGAATTGTATACTTTTGAAATGGTTAAAATGGTGCATTTTAGGTTTTTTTTTTTTTTTTTTTTTGGTTAACCATAATAAAAAAGAAAACAGCAAGGAGTGAGTATTTAAATAGGGACATTAAGCACATTCCAGCACTTTCCAGGTGCTCTCTTTCCCAGAAATCTATTTTCTAGATTTTTAGTACAATAAGAACTTCTCCATTTGCAACTACTTAGGCAACTTCATCTAAGCCGAGCACAGCTGAGAATCAAAGAAAACACAGCTCTAAGGGTCTCCTTCAATGTCTGTGAGAAGAAGGCCTGAAGGGTGAGCTAAGTCCATCTATGTCTTATAACTTGGTATGTTCCTGGATTATAGTGATTTTCTGAGTTATCAAGACAAGGTTAACTCCATTCTGAGTCTCTAGAAAACAATTTTAGTCATCTCAATTTGCTTTCTGCCTTGCTGCATAGCAAATTATGTGGTCCTTGATTCATTTCTGAGAACTTTGAAGACTTGAATGGAGTTTTAGGATAGACTCAATTTTGTAATAAACTCATGTTCTTCAATGCGCTTGATTAGGACATTACTCTGAACCTAGGACCAAGTGTTGAAAGACATGTGTTCCACAGAATAGCCACAACGACTCCAATATGACACTGGCCCTTGGATTTTTCAACCGTGGGACAGGGTGGTCTTCAACACAGGGCTATCATGAGAGTTAAATATGATACTGACAAGCTATTAATTATTGGGTTGGCAGCAAGAAATCTCTGGGCTAATATAGTACTAATACTAGCTAACATGTATGATGCATTTGTGCATTGTATATATTATGCATAGGCTAAGTTCTTCTTTAGTCCCAGTTAGCACATAAAGATAAATAACTTATCCAAGGTAAATAACTTATCCAAGGTGCCAGAGCCAGTAAATGTTTGAGCCAAGATGTGACTCTAGCAGCCTGAGCACTGCCTCTTATGCATAATATATTACATTTTTCCTATAAGGTCAAGGAAAAAGTCAAGCAGAACTGAGGGATGTAATCAATGCTTTTAAAAGTATCTTGAGTATCTTTGTATGAAATGGCATCCAAAATCATTGGAGCCAGCTCAAAGCTGGTTGTTCGCATTTCTTTCAAAAATCCGCACTCAGGCCGGGCGCGGTGGCTCAACCCTGTAATCCCAGCACTTTGGGAGGCCGAGGCGGGTGGATCACGAGGTCAGGAGATCGAGACCATCCTGGCTAACATGGTGAAACCCCGTCTCTACTAAAAATACAAAAAACTAGCCGGGCGTGGTGGCGGGCGCCTGTAGTCCCAGCTACTCGGAGGCTGAGGCAGGAGAATGGCGTAAACCCGGGAGGTGGAGCTTGCAGTGAGCCGAGATCGTGCCACTGCACTCCAGCCTGGGTGACACAGCGAGACTCCGTCTCAAAAAAAAAAAAAAAAAAATCCGCACTCAGTAACATTCATTTTAGTAGCTTGAGATCAGCCTTGGTAGGAGTATTTACATTATGGAAATTAGCAAATGCTCCTAATTAGGGCTTTTTTTTTCCTTTTTTTTTTTCCGAGAGCCTGTTAAACATTTGCCAGCATACCACTAGCTAAAATAATTTCTGGGCCAGATGTGGTGGTTCACACCTGTAATCCTAACAGTTTGGGAGGCTAAGTCGGACAAATCAGTGGAGTTCGAGACAAGCCTGGCCAACATGGCCAGGCTTAGTAGAGACAACCCTGTCTCTACTAAAAATACAAAAATTGGCTGGCTGTGGTGGTGCATGCCTGTAATCTCAGCTACTCTGAAGGCTGGGGCAGGAGAATTGCTTGAGCCCAGGAGGCACAGCCTGCAGTGAGCCAAGATTGTGCCACTGCACTCCAGCCTGGGTAACACAGCGAGACCCTGTCTAAAATTTAAAAATAAATAAATAAAATAAAATAATTTCTATTAACAGAAAGAATATCTAATAATGATAATGAAAGTATTTTTCTTCATTTGCAAAGCTGCAAATATAAACCCACAAAAGCAGGAGGACTTCTCTTGATGAGTCTCAACTTTGAAAGAAAGAGAGGAAAATCATAACAGAAAGAAACCTGAGACTGGGCTCAATGGCTCACGCCTGTAATCCCAGCACTTTGGGAGGCGGAGGCAGGTGGATCACCTGAGGTCAGGAGTTTGAGACCAGCCTGGCCAACATGGTGAAACCTCGTCTCTACTAAAAATACAAAAAAATTAGCCGGGCGTGGTGGCAGGTGCCTGTAGTCCCAGCTACTAGGGAGGCTGAGGCAGGAGAATGGCGTGAACCCGGGAGGTGGAGTTTGCAGTGAGCCGAGATCGTGCCACTGCACTCCAGCTTGGGTGACAGAACGAGACTCCATCTCAAAAAAAAAAAAAGAAAAAGAAAAGTGAGTTGAACATTAGGGCCTTTACCTACTAATATGGTAGTTCCCCCTTATCCATGGTTTCAGTTGCTGGTGGTCAACCACAGTCCAAAAATATTAAGGTATTTAGAGAGAGAGGGAGAGAGGGGAGAAAAGCAGGCCACATTCACATAACTTTTATTATAGTATTTTTTACAATTATTCTGTTCCATTATTATTTATTGTTGTTAATCCTCACTATGTCTAATTCTTAAATTAAACTTGTCATAAATATGTATGTACAGGAAAAGCATAGTATACATCGGGCTCAGTACTATCACAGTTTCAGGCCTCCACCACAGGTCTTGGAACGTCTTCCCCTGTCAATGAGAGGGGCTCATTGTACCTAAAAAGGATGCTCATTCTTCTGCCTTATACAAAGGATAAGGCAGTTTTTGGTATCCTTAAGGGGGTTTGAATAAGGTGTCCAAGTTTCTCAATGTCCTGGAAACAGCCCTCAGAATAGGTGAGCTATCACAGGTCACAGAGCTGAGACACGCCACGTATTGCCTGGCTGTGTCATGATTTGTGTAACCATCACAGAGCTCGTAGATTAGTTGTGTTTGACTCTTCCAAGCAATGCTAAGAAGGCATTGTGAACCTATAGCCTTGTACCATTGTGTAAATACATTCCTAGAGGGAAATTGCTGGGTCGAAAGCATTCTCATAAAGATTTCATTTTAAAAACTCAAATATTAGAAAGTGCCTGTGTGAAACCTGGCTAATGACAGTTACCTCAAAGGCAAATACCTCAAGTACCTTTTCCATGGACATGTTATTTATCTATTCTGACTCTAAGATTTCACAGCTCTCGCAGCCCTGTGTTCTCTGAGATTGACATTGCAGTAAGCAGCAGGAATGCCCAGGAGAACTTGTCAAGAGGAAGAAAAGACCGAGTCAGAGACAGCAAGAAAAACAATATAGAAGAAAGTGAAATAGAAAACATGGCTTGGGGCCGAAAGAAAGGCATTTCAAAGTCAAAAGAAGAGGAAAAATAAAGCTAATTTTTACCTGAAAGAGGATCTTTTAAAGTTTTCTGGCCAGGCACAGTGGCTCACGCCTGCAATCCCGGCACTTGAGGCTGAGACACACAGATCACGAGGTCAGGTATTCAAGACCAGCCTGTCCAATATGGTGAAACCCCATCTCTACTAATAATACAAAAATTAACCAGGCGTGGTGGCATGCACCTGTAGTCCCAGCTACTCGGGAGGCTGAGGCAGAAGAATCACTTGAACCCAGGAGGCAGAGGCTGAAATGAGCTGAGATCGTACCACTGCACTCCAGCCTGGGCAACAGAGTGAGACTCTATCTAAAAAAAAAAAAAAAAAAAAAAAAAAAAAAAAAAATGTTTTCCTTTGAAAAACCCATAATGCTAGTAAATAGTAAGGTTCTGATAAGAAAAGCCCTGAAATAGGAAGAGACCCCTTGTTTTGTTGACGGAGAGCTGAGTCTCAGGGGCCAACCAACTTGCTCAAGGATACGTGGCTAGTTGAGGACCAGAGCTGTGGCTCCTCAGTCTTGCTGCATCATGGCCTTTATTTTTCGTTCCAATTTTCTCCACTTATCCCTTTATAATTACTCTACTTAAGCAATATAGATTATTCATTCAAAGCTGGAACATCATTTTCTCATTTCAGTGAGTTTAAATAGCGATGACAGGGCCTGTTCTTAGTGTCTAACAATCAAAACCAATTATGACTCTTTCTTTCCTTCATGTAATAAAACACACTGTCCTTTTCAGAATGTAGTGTTTTTATTCTATGACATCAACAGGCTAATGAGAACAATAATATGGCAACAAAACCTCCAGAGAAGATGTGTACTAAATATAATCAAGTAAGCCCAGTTATTCAGGATTGTGGAAATAGTGTCATGGATACAAAATAAAGAAAAAAAGTAGCTCAAAGGATACTGAACTCATGAGCATGAGTCAGGGCACACTCATGTGTGTTCATCCCAGTGATATGACCAGCTACAACAAGCTCAATTTCCTTCTGCCTTTTGGAGGGCATTGACAAGCCCCTGGATACTTTCTTGGTACTGAATCCAAATTCCCCAAACTGCCCACGCTATGCTTGGCAAACCCAGAAAATGTTCCCACTTTGTCCCTATAGCAGAGGAAAACCGAGTCAAGAGCCACCCTAAGCACTCATTCAATTAATTACCCATCCATTCATCCATCCATTTATCCATCTTTCCCTTCATCTATCCCTCCCTTCTTCCATCCATCTATCAAACATTTGTTGAGCTCCCATCATGTAGGAGTTCAGTTAGTGATTATGGAAATGGTTCACTGATTGGAAATAACAGCGCAGTCTTGACTTTTGGCTTTTTACTATCCCTAGGTGTTTGTTCCTTGTTTATAGAGAAGGATAGCCAATCCTGAGGTTTTGGTTCCGCTATGGAATTGATATGGATGTGGTTGCTCTTCTCTCTGTCATTCTGTGTATAGCTAGAGAAATGAAGCAAGAAAAAAATGAATATTAAAGGCAATCCTATTTTTCTTGGACTCTAATTTGAAAAGCTCATTTATTTTTTTGACATCCAAGGAAGAGTATTTGCCAATGAGCCCTTCAATGAGGCAAAAAGAATTCCAGTGGATCCCAGGAAGACAGTCTGTGTTTAGGAAGGAAGTATCCTGGGAGGTCCCTGTCTCATGCAGAGAGGATCCTGGCCTAGTCCAGCACTAGAGGCATCTGACACCAACGCCACTGGGAAATTGCATCCTCAGTTGTCTAAGGGGCTCTGGTCATGACCATGCCCTTTTTCTTCCTTGGCAAAATTGTCCATGTTTCAGTTTCAGGGGACTGAAGAATCTACAATCTTCTCCTAAAATCCCAGGATAGGTTCATAAAATGTGACTACCTGAAATTGAAGAAAGGAGAGTGACAAAAGTAGATGAGATAATCTATTCCTCCTTCACCCATCAAGACTGTAAGCTCAATAAGGACAGGAATTCTGTTAATCATGTTCATTGTTTTATCCCTAGGGTCTGGCAATATGATATTCAATGCTCAGCAAATATTCATTTAATTAATAATAGTACTGTTGCAGTCTTCTCAGGAAATATTTGTAGCACCCAAACTGCTAAGCAATAGAAAGTACATCAGACTCAGAGTAAGAAAGCTGGAGTCTGATTTCTTTTTCTTTTTCTTTCTTTCCTTTTTTTTTTTTTTTTTTTTTTTTGAGACAGAATCTCACTCTGTTACCCAGGCTGGAGTACAGTGGCTCAATTTTGGTCCACTGCAACTTCCAATTCCCAGGCTCAAGAGTGCTTCTCCTCTGTCAGCCTCCCGAGTAGCTGGGATTATAAGCACACACCACCATGCCCGGCTAATTTGTGTATTTTTAGTAGAGATGGGGTTTCACTATGCTGGCCAGGCTGGTCTTGAACTCTTGGCCTCAAATGATTCACCCACATAGGCCTCCCAAAGTACTGGGATTACAGGCCAAGCCACCGCACCTGGCCCTGAGTCTGATTTCTGTTTACTAGCTGTGGGTACCAATTTTCATGTTTTCAAAATGGGATCAATAACATCTACCTCACAGAGTTATTGGGAGGATTAAATAGAATTACATACTTAAGGGGCCATAGCACAATGCCTGACACAGTGAAATGTTCTTAAGAAATGCCAGGGGACGGCCGGGCGCGATGGCTCAAGCCTGTAATCCCAGCACTTTGGGAGGCCGAGGCGGGTGGATCACGAGGTCAGGAGATCGAGACCATCCTGGCTAATATGGTGAAACCCCGTCTCTACTAAAAATACAAAAAACTAGCTGGGCGTGGTGGCGGGCGCCTGTAGTCCCAGCTACTCGGAGGCTGAGGCGGGAGAATGGCGTGAACCCGGGAGGTGGAGCTTGCAGTGAGCCGAGATCGCGCCACCGCACTCCAGCCTGGGCGACAGAGCGAGACTCCGTCTCAAAAAAAAAAAAAAAAAAAAAAGAAATGCCAGGGGACTGCGCAAATCTTAGAAAGAGGCCTACAGTGAGCCTAGAAAGGAAGCATCGTTGGGTGCAGTGGCACATGCCTGTAGTCCCAGCTACTTGGGAGGCTGAGGTGGGAGGATCTCTTTAGCCCAGGAGTTTGAGTCCAGCCTGGGCAATATAGCAAGACATTGCCTCTAAAAAAAAATATATATATATATATAAAATAAAAAGGGAGCACCAGTGAGAATGTAACTACTGAAAGAGAAGCTAAATTCATGAAAAGTATAAGGACAATAACTGAATCCAAATTTCCCAAACTGCCCAAGCTATGCTTGGCAAACCCAGAAAATGTTCCCACTTTGTCCCTATAGCAGAGGAAAACTGAGTCAAGAGCCACCCCAAGCACTCATTCAGTTAATTACCCATCCATTTATCCATCTCTCCCTTCATCTATCCCTCGCTTCTTCCATCCATCTATCAAACATTTGTTGAGCTTCCACTATGTAGGAGTTCAGTTAGTGAATATGGAAATGGCTCTCTGATTGGAAATCAGTGAGGCAGTTCCTGTCCTTATTGAGCTCACAGTCTTGATGTGGTGAGGGAGGGATAGATTATCTCATCTATTTTGTCCCTCTCTTTTCTTCATTTTCAGACAGTCACACTTTAAGAACCTATCCTGGGATCTTAGGGGAAGACTGTAGATTCTTCAGCCCCCTGAAACTGAAAATCATTTGTCATCCTATTATAATGACAATTTTTTTTGTTTTTGTTTTTGTTTTTTTGAGATGGAGTCTCGCTCTGTCACCCAGGCTGGAGTGCAGTGGCACGATCTTGGCTCACAGCAACCTCTGCCTCCTAGGTTCAAGCTATTCTCCTGCCTCAGCCTCCCTAGTAGCTGGGACTACAGGTGTGTGCCACCACACCTGGCTAATTTTTTGTATTTTTAGTAGAGATGGTGTTTTACCATATTAGCCGGGATGGTCTTGATCTCCTGACCTCGTGATCCAACTGCCTTGGCCTCCCAACGTGCTGGGATTATAGGCATGAGCCATCATGCCTGGCCTATAATTGCAAAAATGTTTTATGACTGACAATGAAAAAATTTTTTTAAAGGAAAATCAGTGGAAAAGTTTTGCTGGTGTTTCTTTGACAATTTTCAGTGCTGAGCTTATTTTCATGTGAACAAGACAGGCTTTCAGCTTTCCTGAGTTATCAGGTGATAGCTCAATAAAATTTGCTTTCAAAGTACTTATTAAGAAAAATCATCCAAAATTTGGAAATAAAGCAAAGACATTGTTGTGTGTCCTTGTTTCAGTGACATACTAGAGAACAGTCCAACAAGCTCACTTAGGGATCAACTTGTGCTCTTGGAATTATTATTTTGCTTTACTTACTCTTTACTATTTATATGAACTGAATGTTTGTGTCCCTCCTCAAATTTGTGTGTTGAAGCCTTAATTCCCAGTGTGGCTGTATTTAGAGATGGGGTATCTAAGAAAGCAATTAAGGTTAGATGAGGTCATAAGAGTGAGACTCTGATCTGATAGGATTAGTGTCCTTATAAGAAGAGACACCAGCTTGAACACATTGAAGAAAGGTCAGGTGAGGACACTGTGAGAAGGTGGCCATCTGTAAGCCACGAAGAGGGCTCTCACCAGAAGCCAAACCAGCAAGAACCTGGATCTTGGATGTCAAGCCTCTACAACTGTGAAAAAGTTAATTTACATATTTTAAGCCACCTAGTCTTAGTACTTTGTTGCGACAGCCTGAGCTAAGACACTGTTGCTTAATGTTCAGACTCTGTAACTTTGGGCATTAACCTGTGGAAGACTGATAAGTTGCTTGTGGATGTTTCTAGTAGAGACGTAAATTATTTCTATTTGTAGAAACGAGAGTGCAAAGATCAGTTTTACTGACCTGTAGGACGGTAACCATTTTATATCTAATGTTGTCATCTGAGTTTCAGTTTTCCTGATTTGTAAAACGCCAATAACAGTTCCTCCTTCATAGGGTTGTTGTACGATTAAATGTAACATGTGTAGCAGTTGTAGGGCACTGCCAGACATGTAGTAAGCTTTCAATTAAATTACACTCACTACAATTATTTAGATCGGAGGTCTACAGATGTGTTTTGTAGGGTTTGTACAGCGTTTAAAAATATGAGTGGCCAATAGGTAAAAGTCAGGATATTTCATGTAATTCAGATGTTAACGTCTCTTTAAAAATCAAAATATTAGTCAGTACAAGGCTTAAATTATTATATGGGAACCAACAACTCTAAGTTGGTGGCATCTGCCCTTTGGGATGGGCGGGTATTATTCCACTTGCCATAGGCCACACCTGGGCCCCTTTGTTCCTTTATATTACCTTGCAGGTCTTTGAGGCATCAACCCCTGGTTTAGAGCATCATCTTCTTGTTCCCCTATTGAAATAACCTTCAGCCCAGTTTCCAGAGGCCCCAGAACCAGGACCCACCCAATAGGACCCCAGTGGTACTTTAGGGGAGCCCTTCGAGTGCTCCTGGCTCAACATGATAGTATGGGACGTCTTCACAGAAAATTGTCCCCTTCTCATCTCTCCCCCAGCCCTGCAGGAAGGGTGTGGTATACTCAAAGTACATAGAGTAGACATCCTCTTGGGGCTTTCTGAGATGTAGCATCCTGCCTAGATAGTCTTGGTGACTTAGCAGCTTGTAGCTCTGTGCCAAAGTACTAGACTAGCTGATAGTAATAATTAACTTTAACATGAGTCCCACTCCCCGCCATGCTGGCCACTTGGTGTAGAATCCTCCAAACAACTCGAAGTAGGTATCACGGGTCCACAATCTGAAATTCCAAAGCTCTAAAAACCCAAATTCTTCTTGTAGCGAAATCTAACCTGAACCACCATGAAGCTGCATATAGTCTTTATTTTTCCCGCCTGATATAAACACCCTGACATTTTGCTGCAGAAATGGTAATGTGTTTGATTACTGGGTACTGCCCTAAACCCTGCTAGAGGTATGGTGTTCAGACTGTTCCTTCCAGGGTTTGAAAACCTGGCTCCAAGTGTTTCAGATAAGGTATCAAGAATATCTATTATTCCCATTTTATAGATGAGGAAGCTGAATCCCTGAGAAGTTAAAACAAGAAAATCCACATTATCTCCTGACTACTCATCAGTCAGTCCTTCCTGGATGGCCTTGGGCACCTTACATTGACTGTCTGGATTTCAGTTTCTCTTTCTATAAAATGACAGGTAGCACTATTAGCTGTCATACACTGAATGGATTTTAGGTCATTTCGTTCTCTCTAAACCTTCCCCACAACATGGGTGTCATGGTTATCATCCTTATTTTGCTAATAAAGAAACTGAAGCGCAAAGAACTGAAACAATTTGCCCAAGGTCGGCCAGCCAGTCAATGAAGCACTGACATGTGAACCAGGTCTGTCTGTATTTGGCATCAAACACCTTTTCATGGGATTCAAGAGCTTCTTGCAGCTCTTGGAAAAGTCCCTTTCTCTTGTATCCCTATCAGATTTCTTCACCGAAAAAAACAATTCCTGGCCCATTTTATCTTTCCCTCTTCATATTTCAGCAGCCACCACCCTGATAGAGAGGCCAGGAAAGCTTTGAAAATGATGTTTACTGTCCCCCATCTCCTGCCTTCCAGGGAAGGGTTCAAACATGTCAACTTTTAGGCTATTGCAGGCATTTCTAGGACCCCGCCTCAGTGGTCTGTCTCTCCGGCTTCCTGCTGTAAAGATTTCTGCAAGTAGGTGCAACATTTCTCTAGGGGCTCTTGGCCCCAGTAGGTCTGAAACCAACAGGCCCCAGCTCCTGTTAATGAGGTCTGTTCCTCCTCCCACCATCTCTCCTGGATGATTCTCCTCCTCTCATGTGGGGGACACAATAGAAATCACAGGAGCTTCTGGCTGCCTGTACTTAAGAACCCTGGCCTCACTGAAAGTGTTGAAGGCCTGGCTGGAGGAGCTGTCATCTTCCAACCAGTTCAGTTGACCAAGGAAGGAGTGGCTCATTCTTATAATGTCACGTTTTCCAACCCAGTTGCTGAGAAAAACTGTCTCTTGGTGAGAAATACTACAGCGGTTTGGGAAGTCAGCTGGCTGTAATCATGGGCACTAGTAGATTCTAACTGCCCATCAAGAGAGGCTGCATGGAAGCAGAGGTGCAGACACAGGGAGCTGGTTTCTCCTTCCCCATTCTTTATCCCTCTGACTTTGAGCAAGACACTTGATCCATTATAACTATTTCCTTGTCTGGAAAATGGGGATAAAACCCTCCAGTTCTGCCTATCTCATAGGACTACAGGGCGAATTGCAGTGGTAATAGATGTGACAACCTTTGCAAACATCACATACAAATATGTAAGCCTGAGGGCAATGGATGAGTTATGGTTATGTGAGTTATGGTTACCTGTGTAGGGTATCCAGGTTCTTGGTATCTTGAACAAAGAATTGGACAAAACACACAAAGCAAAGAAAGAATGAAGCAACAAAAGCAGAGATTTCTTGGAAATGAAAGTAAACTCCACAGTATGGGAGTGGGCCTGAGCATAGGGGCTCAAAAGCCCTGTTACAGAACTTTCTGGGGATTAAACACCCTCTAGAGGTTTCCATTGGTTACTTGGCATAAGCCCTATGTAAGTGAAGAGGATGAAATAAAGTTACAAAGTCATTTACTCTGTGTATGCCCTATGTAAATGGAGAGGATATATGTTTCTATTTGATTTAGTTCTAGGAAGTCAGCATGAATTGGCCTTATGTTCTCTGCCTCCAGACCCTATTCTCCTGCCTCAGTTAAGCATGAAGAAGAGAAGCTAGCTTTATAAAGAGATGAGATCAAAAGTTTAGTACATTGGACTCCAATAGGTCCTGACAATAATCCTTACATATATATTTCCAGAACGTATCTCTTTTTCTTGTTTCAAGATGACTGCAAACTACTGGGTCTTAGAAATGATTGGAGAATTGTGTTTCTTGTGTCATATAAAAGCATTTTTATGTCTTAAGATTGTGGTCAACACAAGGAATGTAACAGGAGTAAAAATCAAGAGAAACAACAGATAGCAGAAACAAACCCACACCCACTTCTGGAAGTGAAATTATCAGGGACATATTGTAAATAAGTTTTTTAATGTAAATTACAAACTTGAACATATTTGAAGGAAATAATAGGCTCTAAAAAATCTAGCAGATATGAAAAAGAACCAAATAAAACTTCCAGAAATAGAACACATAGGAACTGAAATTAAACACACTGGAGTTTCACAGACAAGTTTAAGGGACTGCCCTAGTTGGGAGAAGATGAGAGGCAAGGCCTTCAATGGAAAGGAACGTTAGGCTTGGAATAATCAGAATTGTGGGTGATGAGTGGGAGGAAAGGAAATTAAAAAGCTGTATGAATTGGACCTCTGAGAGCTTTAGGAATCTCAAAGATGCCAACTATTTTGATAACCATAGTAGCATTAGCATCGGCACTAGGGCCATTTCCTCTTGCACCAGACGCCAGAACTTTTTTGAGAAAAGTGATGGAAGAGGGAGGCACCACCAGCTCTTACTGTCATTTAGAAGTAGCGCCCTGTCTATAAATTCCAACTGCAATCCAGAACAAGAAAGAATAATTGGCAAACTCAGGAATTATTCTTGAAAATCAGCTCTAATTAAATGAAGGCTACTTGTATTTTCTAATTTCATAGTTTGAAAATTGAAGCCTGGAATTCAGGTTTATGAAATTTTTTTCAGGAAGTGAGGCTTCTTATCAAAGTGAAAGGTTACAGGAATGAATAGAAATAGACATCTGTAGGGAACCTCAAATATCTGAGACAGGTCTCAGTCAATTTAAAAGTTTATTTTGCCAAGGTTAAGGACACGCCCATGACACAGCCTCAATATGTGTAAAATGTACACTAGTTGCGTCCTCCGGTAAGGTGGGACAACTTGAAGTGGGGGCTTCCAGGTTAGAAGTAGATTAGAGACAAAAGGTTACATTCGTTTAAGTCCTTGATCAGCCTTCCACTGAGTATACAATTCAGTCTGCCTCAGTGAATGTGCATTTTTATATAAGCAATAGGTGAGAGGAAGCAATCAGATACACATTGTCTCAGGTGAGCCTCCCAGGGATGACTTCGAATAGAATGGGAGGCAAGTTTGCCTTAACCAGTTCCCAGCTGACTTTCCCCTTTCGCTTAGTTATTTGGGGGTCCCAAGATTAATTTTCCTTTCACACATCAAAGCTCAGAGTCATAAAACTTGGCACTTGGGGAAAAAAACCCCAGAGCGACTGTAGTACAATCCCTTCACTTACAGAAGAAGCAACTAAGACCTAGAGAAAATGTGGCAGCCCCAGATTACAGGCAACCTCCTAACTTCTAATTTAATACTAAAGCAATACAATCAACCAAAGCAGTCTCCCTTGGGTCAGTTTTATAAAAACAAACAAATAAATAAATAAATAAATAAAGTAAATGTTGTAGGTGAGATTGTGAACAGCAGATCATCTGGTGAATGGTTGAGGAAATCAAAATATAAAGAGATGAGGGCTGGTTTCAGTAGAGGGAGGTGAGCCTGGCAGGAAAGGCTTGGAGGAGATGAGCCTTGAAGCACACCCTAAACATAGTGTCCACAGACAGGATGTGATGATGAGAAAAGGCACTTGAGGCAGGCGAAATGTCATAAGCCAAGACCATGAGGTGGGAGCAGATGCAGACTGGCTTGTGGCTTGGTGGATACATTTACTCAACAAGCATTTACCAAAGGCTGGATATGGGTTGGCACAGCACAGGCGCACTGGATACAGTCCCTGCTCTCATGGAGCTTACAGTCCAGTGGGCTGGGGAGATGAAGGAGGGAGATGGGACAGTCAGTAGGAGTTCAAATATCAAGCTGTTGAAGAATTTTTGAAATGTTCTGGGGAGGAGCAGGACATCAGCAAAAGGGTTGGGAGAATAATCAGGGCAGTGACCCGTCTTGCAAGCAGAGTCCTCAGGAAGTGGGAACCATCAATGCTGTAGTGTCAGGGATGGATGAACCCCAGAGGCTCTGCACCTGCCTCCCAGTCCATGCTTCATTGCAAGGTTGCAGTTAGGACTGAAGGTCATGGATGCACCAGCACCAAGCTCCTGATAAGCGCTCACTTAATAGTGGCTATCATTACCGTGACTGTGGGAACTTCCTGCCTCTCAGGGCCTTTTTATACCAAGTTATTCTTCCAGGAAACAGACCAAATGGGAAACAACTACTTCAAAGGGCTGGAATTGCGGGTGCTTTGTGTTTTTTTCTTTATACTTCTCTATGCCTTACAAGTTTTTCTACCTTAAATATACACTACTTTTAGAATGAGAAAAAAATAATTATAACAGCTTTTTTTTTTTTTTTTTTTGAGACAGAGTCTCACTCTGTTGCCCAGGCTGGAGCACAATGGCACGATTTCGGCTGACTTCAGCTTCAACCTCTGCCTCCCGGGTTCAAGCAATTCTCCTGCCTCAGCCTCCCAAGTAGGTGGGAGTACAGGTGTATGCCACCACGCCTGGCTAATTTTTTATATTTTTAGTAGAGACAAGGTTTCACCATGTTGGCCAGCCTGGCCTCAAACTCCTGACCTCAGGTGATCCACCTGCTTTGGCCTCCCAAAGTGCTGGGATGACAGGCCTGAGTCACCTACAACAGCTTTTTGTAAGGTATCTACTTAAACTACTGATATTAACCATGGGTATCAAATGTACTGATATAAAAAGATATCCACAATATATATTACTGAGTGGGGAAAAAGAGCAAAGGAGCTATGGGGCAAAGCATGTACTGCAGTCGCGTTATTGTAAACAACCTTATGTATATGTATTTGTATATACAAAACATTCCAGGCCAGGCGCGGTGGCTCATGCCTGTAATCCCAGCACTTTAGGAGGCCAAGACGGGTGGATCACCCACCTGACGTCAGGAGTTCAAGGCCAGGCTGGCCAACATGGTGAAACCCGTCTCTACTAAAAAAAAAAAAAAAAAGAAAAACCATAAATTAGACAGGAGTGGTGGTGCGCGCCTGTAGTCCCAGCTACTTGGGAGGCTGAGGCAGGAGAATCACTTGAACCTGGGAGGCGGAGGTTGCAGTGAGCCAAGATCATGCCACTGCACTCCAGCCTGGGTGACAGAGTAAGACTATTGTCTCGGAAAAAAAAAAAAAAAAAAAAAGTTCGTTCTGGAAGAGCCTACACTGAACTCTGGGGGCGGGGTGGAGTTTTACTTTTCATACTCTTCCATAATGTTTGAACATTTGCAACAAACGTGTTGGTCTTGCAATTTTTCAGCCAAAAAAACAGATACTAGGTATCACTTAAGGATTTATTGTGTGCTGGATATTTACTAAGCACATTCCTTCTCGTTCCTAGTGGCTTCTACTGTTTTCCTGTTCTGGGACCACAGGGAACAAGACCTGTCTACTAGATGGACCCTTTCTCAGGCCCCCTGGATCTTCCTTTCAGGGTCTGCACCTCCTCCAGGAGGGATCAGGATTTGAAGCAAGAGACGCCATGAGGTTATTTTTCTGTCTCCCTGTGTCTCTGTCCAGCTTTCTTGCTGGGAGACATGTTTGAGATGGAGATAGTGATAGGGAAGGGAGCTTCAGGGGGCCATGGCACGTCCTGTCCCGAGCGAGCAGGGAACTGGAATGGGAGAGGATTAGGGAGGCACCCTCCCTTCCACCCTGGGCACTCACCTCTGGCCAGCAGTCCCACCAGGCTTGCTTCCTCTCACCCTGCCCAGCCCAGGAAGGAGGAGGTGGAAATAATTAACACCTACATGGAAACTCTTTCACACAGGTTGTGAACTCCTCCAGAAATTTGCATTTTAAACCCTTGGTGGCTAATTGTGGAATGCAACGCTTTGTCTGGCCTGAAAAGAAGGCCAGGCAATGGAAATCAGGTAGAAAGAGGAGGGGGTCCTCTTTGTGCTGGTGTGTGTGTGTGTGTGTTTGTGTGTGTGTGTGTGTGTGTGCTGGGGGTGCAAACATTCTACTTTCAAGCCTGGTGCAGATAAAAAAGCTGAGTTGAGGGGGTGGGGCTGTCACCCAGAACAGATGACTTCCTCCCCACTCTCCACAAGGTTTCTGGACATGAACTCCATTTCCAAGTCACCAGCCTGCCTGTAATCTGGGGCTGGTGCCCCAGCCCAGGTGGCTGGCCTATGTGTGAAGAAACAGGTCTGAGCCTGCTTTGAGGGGCGGGGGACTCCAGAGAGGAGTGACCTAGCTTGAGCTGGAGAACTCTTCAATTATTAATTAATTAATTAATTTTTTTTTTTTTTTGAGACGGAGTCTCACTCTGTCACTCAGGCTGGAGTGCAGTGTTGTGATCTCAGCTCATTGCAACCTCTGCCTCCCAGGTTCAAGCGATTCTCCTACCTCAGCCTCCCGAGTAGCTGGGATTACAGGCACGCGCCACCATGCCCAGCTAATTTTTGTATTTTAGTAGAGGCAGGGTTTCACTATGTTGGCCAGGTTAGTCTCGAACTGCTGACCTGAAGTGATCCGCCCGCCTCGGCCTCCGAAAGTGCTGTGATTACAGGTGTGAGCCACTGTGCCCGGCCTAATTAATTTTTAAATAAGTAAAATATGCATGAAGAATTCCAAAGGTTCAGAAGTGAAAACCAAGTTTCCCTTTTAACCCTAGTTCCTATGTTCTTCTCTCTATATGTATAAATACACGTATGTATAAATATGTATATATGTATATGTGTGTATTTACATTTGGGCAGTCTATACAACACACTCTTTTCTTTTGAGATGGAGTCTCATTCTGTTACCCAGGCTGGAGTGCAATGGCATGATCTTGGCTCATTGCAACTTCCACTCCCTGCATTTAAGCGATTCTCCTGCCTCAGCCTCCCAAGTAGCTGGGATCACAGGTGCACATCACCATGCCGGCTACTTTTTGTATTTTTAGTAGAGATGGGGTTTCGCCACGTTGGCCCAGCTGGTCTTGAACTCCTGACCTCAAGTGATCTGCCTGCCTCAGCCCCCCAAAGTGCTGGGATTACAGGCATGAGCCGCCATGCCTGGCCACAACACAGTCTTAATTATCTTGTTTTTTTCCACAAAGCAATGCTTTTCAGGCCTGCTACTTGTAAGATCTTGTTAATGTGATTAATTTCCCTGTACTCAATCTTCTCATCTGTAAAATGGGAGATAATAGATATATTTCCCTCATAGGGCTGCTATGAGAATTAAATGAGTTAGCGCATGTAAAATCATCATGTCAGAGGCCAGAGTGACTCCATCTTGAATAGGGGCTGAGTAGGATAAGGATGAGAGATGCTGGGCTGCATTCCCAGGAGGTCAGTCATTCTTAGTGACAGGATGAGACAGGAGGTCAGCGAGACTGCTATCACAAATTATGGGTCATAAAGACCCTGCTGATAAGATAGGATGCAGTAAAGGAACTGGCCACAGTACACCAAAACCAAGACGGTGACCTCTGGTCGTCCTCACCGCTATTATACGTGAATTATAACACATTAGCTTGCTAAAAGATACTCCCACCAGTGCCACGACAGCTTGCAAATGCATGGCAAGTTGTAAGGAAAGTCACCCAATATGGTTTAAAGGGGGAGAAACTCTCAGTTCCTGGGGAAATCCCTGCCCTTTTCTCAGAAAACTCATGGATAATCCACCCCTTGTTTAGCATATAATCAAGAAATAAACATAGAAATAGCAAGCAGCCCTCAGTGGTATTCATCTATGATGTAGCCATTCTGTTGTTTCTTTACTTTCTGAATAAACTTACTTTTACTTTACTCTATGGGCTTACCCCGAATTCTTCCCTGGGCAAGATTCAAGAACCCTCCATTGGGTCTGGATCGAGACCCCTTTCTGGTAACAATTAGACCAGTGATTGGCATGCAGAGAGCTCTAGAAAAGTGTCGGCTATTGTTATTATTGTGGGAATTGACAAAGTAATAAAGAATTAACCCCAAGATCCTGAATTTTTGTGTTTTAAGATGTATAAGGGCCGGGCACGGTGGCTCATGTCTGTAATCCCAGCACTTTGGGAGGCCGAGGCGGGCAGATCAGGTAAGGAGATTGAGGCCACCCTGGTTAACACGGTGAAACCTCGTCTCTACTAAAAATACAAAAAATTAGCCGGTGTGGCGGCGGGCACCTGTAGTCCCAGCTATTTGAGAGGCTGAGGCAGAAGAATGGCATGAACCCGGGAGGCGGAGCTTGTAATGAGTCGAGATCATGCCACTGCACTCCAGCCTGGGTGACAGAGCAAGCCTCTGTCCCCCCCCCTCAAAAAAAAGATGTATAAGGGGTGTGTGTGTGTGTGTGTGTGTGTGTACGTGTGTATATGTAGAGAGAGAGCTTTAATGTTATAGGAGAAACTGGTGATTGATTCTGAGATTCTGATCTGGAAATTGGGATATTAACATGATGAAAATATAACAATAACCACAACAACAACAACAAAGTTCTATTTACTGCCTGCCTACTATGTGCCCGGTGCTGTTCAGGCCTTTGACATACCTTGGTTAATGCCTGCAACAAAACTTTTACTAGTGAGTATTTTTATTCCCAGGGTATAAATGAAGAAACAGAAAGTCTGGTAAATTAGCAACAGATACACAGTAAAAGAATAGAGACTTAGTCCTTTATGTTTCCTGTTGATGTCAATCACATAGTGCAACAGCAGTCATGAGTAAGTGCAGATCAATGCTGTGTATTTTATCAGAGTCCACACTGTTCTCGTTCCTGTGGCATGGTCTGTGCTTAAAGAGAATGAAAATAAGTAGGGGAATGAGTGACCTCAAACTTCATCAATACCTCATTTGTTGATATTCCACAGTATGTGATTTTAAGGTAGTCATTGAAGCTGTTCTTTCTAAGATGAAATACTATTTTCTCTTTCTTTCTTTCTTTCTTTCTCTCTCTCTCTCTCTCTCTCTCTCTCTCTCTCTCTCTCTCTCTCTCTCCCCCTTTCTTTCTTTTTTTGAGACAGAGTTTTGCGCTTGTTGCCTAGGCTGAAATACAATGGTGCGATCTTGGCTCACTACAACATCTGCCTCCTGGGTTCAAGTGATTCTTGTGCCTCAGCGTCCCAAGCTGCTGAGATTACAGGCCTGCGGCACCACGTCCAGCTAATTTTTGTATTTTTAGTAGAAACGGGGTTTCACCATGTTGGTCAGGCTGGTTTCTAACTCCTGACCTCAGGTAATCCTCCCACTTCTGCCTCCCAAAGTGCTGGGATTACAGGTGTGAGCCACCGCACCCAGCCCATTTTCTTTTTCCTTTTCTTTTTTTCTTTTTTTCGAGACAGAGTCTCACTCTGTTGCCCATGCTGGAGTACAGAGGCAGACTCTCAGCTCACTGCAACCTCTGCCTCCCAGGTTCAAGCAATCCTCCTGCCTCAGTTCCCCCTAGTAGCTGGGATTACAGGTACGTGCCACCATGCCCAGCTAAGTTTTATATTTTTAGTAGAGATGGGGTTTTGCCATGTTGGCCAGGCTGGTCTCAAACTCCTGACCTCAGGTGATCCACCTGCCTCAGCCTCCCAAAGTACTAGGATTACAGGTGTGAGCCACTGCGTCTGGCCCATTTTATTTTTATTTTTATTTTTGAGACGGAGTCTCGCTTTGTCGCCCAGGCTGGAGTGCAGTGGCACCATCTCGGCTCACTGCAAGCTCCACCTCCTGGGTTCACGCCATTCTCCTGCCTCAGCTTCCGAGTAGCTGGGACTACAGGCGCCCGCCACCACGCCCGGCTAGTTTTTTGTATTTTTTAGTAGAGACGGGGTTTCACCATGTTAGCCAGGATGGTCTCGATCTCCTGACCTCGTGATCCACCCGTCTTGGCCTCCCAAAGTGCTGGGATTACAGGCGTGAGCCACCGCGCCCGGCTCCATTTTATTTTTCAAATGGGTGACAAGCTGCCTCTTCTTAAACGCAGCAGGAGAACTACACTTGGCCCTTCTTTCAGTCTGTCCCTAAGGCATCACCTCAGTGCTGCCCTTGACTTAGTGGACCTTGGATCAGCCTTTCTGGTATGGGTCTGTTAGCATGGCAGACCCCTGTCTGTAGTTTTCATATGCTGCACTCTGAGAAATTCACAGAGCATGTCTCAATAGAAATGTACATAAACCCAGAACTGAAGCGTGTTCAAGGACAGTCAGTCTTATGGGGTAAATAATGACATCTGTTTAAGAGGCTTCCTTTTTTTTTTTTTTTTTTTTTTTTTTTTTGCCTGCACTCTGGGTTCTCTGCATTACAGGTAGTTGGAGGAGGTTGGGCATGGTGGCTTACACCTGTAATCAAGCACTCTGGGAGACCAAGGTGGGCAGATGGCTTGAGTCCAGGAGTTCAAGACCAGCCCGGGCAACACAGTGGGGCCCCATCTCTACAAAAAGTACAAAAATTAGCCAGGAATGGTGGTGGGCATCTGTGGTCCCAGCTACTCCAGAGGCTGAGGTGGGAAGATTACTTGAGCCCAGAAGGTTGAGGTTGTAGTAGCCGAGGTTGTACCACTGTACTCCAACTTGAGCAACAGAGAAAGACCCTACTTCAAAAAAAAAAAAAATTACAGGTAGTTGGATTTGCAGGAAGCCCAACTCCATGGTGAGTGAGCTTTAACAGTAGGTTCCACGTTTATGGAAGCCAAGAGGGGTAAGGTATTACCAGGTCTGGCACGAACGAGTGTTTGGTGACATTAAAGTGGCGTGGGTTTGGTTCCCTTTCTCAAATGCTGGAGGGCAGCTCCATACCTGCCCAATGGCTTTCTCCTTCTCCACCCCAACATGGAATTTAAAAGGCTTGGTGACCTGCCCATCTGGAGACACCAAGGAGGATTGGCAGTGAATTCTTTGGCTGGCAGGCAGTGTGAAGTGGCCCTTGCGTTTTCCTGGCTTTGCTAGCTATGCCTGGGACTCTTCCCATTGAAGAGCTGGCTCAGGGAGAACAAAAATAGCAATGACGATTCTAAGCAAATGTACAACTAAAAATTCCACTGATGGATTTTCTGATGAAAATAAGTCATAGGAAAGATTGCTTAATGAGTTGAAGTGGAACCATTGTAAGTTCTGCCTGGTTACCCTGGTTCTTTTGTTCTGTGAACTGCCTGTTCATATCCTTTGCTTATTCTTCTATTGAGCTGTACATATAGATCTTGCTGATTGATGTGAGCTCTTTGTGAAATAGGAAATGAAACTTCCATCAGTCAAAGATTACAGTTTTCCCCAATGTTATCTTATTTTGTTCATAGAATTTCTTTTGGTTGTTTATTATCTAGTCAAATTTATCAATTGTTTCTTTGGCTTCAAGGTTCTACGCTCTACTTAGAAAGTTCCACTCTTATGTAATACATTTTACATGTTTGCTTCAAGACATTTTGTGGGTTTTTTTAAAGTTTAAATCTTTGATCTAACCAAATTAATTTTGGTGTTAAGGGTTGAAATGGGGGTCTAACTAATTGCATTACTTTTTTCTAACTGATATTCAATGGTCCCCAAATGATTTATTGAGTGATCTCTCTTTTCCTCACTAAATGCCACTTTCCCCATAAACTAAATTTCTGCATGTATTTCACCCTATTTTTGGTCCCCTCCAATTTGTTATACTATTTTTTCTCTATCATAAACCCTTAAAATTATTGTTGTTTCTTAATGTATTTTTTTTGGAAACAGGGTCTTGCTATGTTGCCCAGGCTGGACTCAAATTCCTGTGTTCAAGCAATCCTCCTGCCTCAGCTTCCTGAAGCCTTGAAAGGATTGCAAAGTGCTGGGACTATAGGTATGAGCCACTACATCTGGCTCTCATAGTGTATTTTAATATCTAGTTGGAGTAGTCCTTCCTGATTATCCTTCTTTTTTTTTTTTTTTTTTGAGACAAAGTCTTGCTCTGTTGCCCAGACTGGAGTGCAGTGGCATGATCCTGGCTCAGTGCAACCTCCACCCACTGGGTTCAAGTGATTCTCCTGCCTCAGCCTCCTGAGTAGCTGGGACTACAGGCACCTGGCGTCACACCCAACTAATTTTTGTATTTTAGTAGAGATGGGGTTTCACCATGTTTGCCAGGCTGGTCTGGAACTCCTGACCTCAAGTGATCTGCCTGCCTTGGCCTCCCAAAGTGCTGGGATTACAGGGATTACAGGCGTGAGTCACCACGCGTGGCCAATTATCCTTCTTTGGACCTTTTCTAGTCATTTTCATGTTTATTTTTTCTGATAAATTTAAATATCAGGCCGGGCACGGTGACTCATGCCTGTAATCCCAGCACTTTGGGAGGCTGAGGCGGGCAGATCACCTGAGGTCAGGAGTTCAAGACCAGCCTGGCCAACATGGCGAAACCCCATCTCTACAAAAATACAAAAATTAGCTGGGCCTGATGGGGAGTGCCTGTAATCCCAGCTACTTGGTAGGCTGGGGCAAAAGAATCACTCGAACCCGGGAGGTGGAGGTTGCAGTGATTGGAGATGGTGCCAGTACACTCCAGCCTACGCAACAGAGTGAGATTCCATCTCAAATAATAATAATAATAATTAAATAAATATCATTTTATCAAGCCCCTTTACCCCGTATTCTTGACATTTTAATTGGAAATGCACTGAGCTATAGATTAAATTAGGGAGAATTAATAAAAAGAAGGGCATGTTTTCACATTTAGTTCTGTTTTCTTTTATGAACCCCATTAGAACCTGAGAGTTTTTGGTCAAGCATGGTGGCTCATGCCTGTAATCCCAGCACTTTGCAATCCTTTTGAGGCCAAGGTGGGAGGATCGCCTAGGAGTTCTAGACCAACTTTGGCAACATGGCAAACCCTGTCTCTATAAAAAAATACAAAATTAGCTGAGTGTGGTGGCTTGTGCTTATAGTTCCAGCTACTCTGGAAACTGAGGTGGGAGGATCACCCGAGCCCAGGGAGGTGGAGGCTGCAGTGAGCTGTGATCGTACCACTGCACTCCAGCTTGGGCAACAGAGTAAGATCTTGTCTCCAAAAAAAAATAAATAAATAAATAAAGAGTTTTCTTCTTGTTAAATTTTTCCCTAGAATTTTTACCTTTTTAGCCTCTACAGCAAATAGGTGCTTCTCATATTTTCCAACTGGCTGTGTGACATTAGACAAATCACTCACCTTCTTCAGACCTCAATTTTCTTGTAGGTAAAGAAAAGCATGTATCTCTAAGATCCCTTCTTCTAAAGCTAGTTGAGGCGTTTATGATGTGGTTCTTAACAATGCAAAATGTTGGTATTTTCAGGGGCAGCTTTGCCCTCATTGAATTTTCATGAGAAAGACCTGGGTCAGCTCAGTTTCTCTGGTCCCAGCTGTGCAAACAAATACCTGGGTCAACCCTAATTGGAGCCCTCTGTGAGCCCCCAACCCCCTCCACTGATTCACCAAGACTCCACTGTGCCCTGAGATTCCTCCTGCAGGCTGGATACCTCAGCAGGATGGGCATACCCCAGCTTTATTCCACACCCAGTTATGAGGCATCTATCTACCATGTGCCAGGCGCCATGCTAGCCTCTGGCTGTGGCCACTGGCTGTTTATCTGATCGGGGTGGACAACCACTTTGGATGATTCAGGCCTCCAAGTGCAATGCATTTCAGGACTGATTCTGAGATTGTTTTGGCCTCCGTGTATTCTGAGCCAATTAACTAGTCAACAGCCTTTTCTCCAGTGCGCAATGAAGACACAAACCGGCACACGACCAGGTGCTAAGTGTTGCTTGGTAGCGCTTCAGGGAGAGGATGCGCAGAGAGAGTATTTCTTAGTGAGACTAAGACTGTCAGGGCAGGCCGGGCCCAGCAGGGCCGGTTCAACCCCCTTCCAGGGCGGAATCTGCAGGACTTTCCGGCTGCCCGAGCACCCCACTGCGTTGATGACTGGGTGGCAGACTCACACTCCTGGCTAATTCCAGGAGAGACTCATTTAAGCATTTAGCCTAATTGTTTCTTTAATTGAAAGTCTGCAGATAAGCACAGGTTTCTTTCCTATGCAAAAGAGGCTTGAGCTAGAAGCAGCAAGCCAGTGGTATAAGAAAACAAGTGCTAATTTTAGCCTAGCTTTGGGGAAGGGGGCTTTGTGCCTCTGGGTTCTTGCATCATAATGTGTTCGAGTTAATTTGACGGGTGGGTGTTCTTAGTTACCCAAACACTTTAATAGGATTGAAATAGGCTACTTTCAGGCCTTGCATGGATAAGAATGGACTGGCTAAGCCCTCTTTTCTTTAAGAAAACAGCTCCCACACTTGCGCAGGCCAAAATAATTAAGTAATTAGCAAAGGCATTTGTCAAAATGCCCAGTGGGGCTGACGAAAATGACAGCTTTGAGAAGGATGAAGAGTTCGCAAACAGCATTTTCTCCCAGCTCCAGGTTGGGGTCAGGCCTGGGGCCTGTGAGGAACACGCCTGCCTGGGACTCCGGGGTCCCAGCTCAACCTTTGGGGTTCAAGTTCACTTCCCTGTGGCAAAAGCCAAGCTCCTATTTCTAAGGAGGCAGTCTTGAAAGGCCTTTGGAACATCAAAGGACTCTACAAACGCAGTAAGTAAAAAATAAAGGAGTCATTTTCCTTTTCAAAGGATTGAAACCGTTAAGCAGCCAAGTCCATGGCAGAAAAAGCATTTGTGGTTTGTGGAAATTAAAAAGACTGAGGAAATAGCTAGAGGTTACGAGGCAGTCATTACCCTCAACAGTGAGCTTACTCTGTACCTACTGTGTGCAAGGCAAATAACCTGGATTTTCTTAGAGCCATAAGAGTCTGCCCTTACGAGGCCCACACAGTGATTGCTGTTGTTGGTTACAGGTTAACTGAAATAGTCTTTTTTTTTTTGAGAGAGACTCTCGTCTCGCTCTGTTACCCAGGCTGGAGTGCAATGGCACCATCTCGGCTCACTGCAACCTCCGCCTCTGGGGTTCAAGCAATTCTCCTGCTTCAGCCTCCTGACTAGCTTGGACTACAGGCACCCACCACCACACCCGGCTAATTTTTGTATTTTTAGTAGAGACGGGGTTTCACCATGCTGGCCAGGCTGGTCTCAAACTGCTGACCTCGTGATCTGCCCGCCTCGGCCTCCCAAAGTCCTGGGATTACAGGCGTGAGCCACCGCATCCGGGAACAACGGAGATATTCTCTCAGCACAAGAGAGAAGGCGACATTAATAATAACAACCACTTAGGGGCTCCTTCAATATGCCAGGGATGTGGGATCTCATTCAGTGCCCACAACAACCCTATCATGTTGGCATTTGTTTTCCTCCTTTAATGGATAGGGAAACAGGCCCAACAAAGTCAGGAAATTTAGAGCTGAGAGTCAATGTCAAGGAGACGTTAAGACCTCTGGAGTACAAAGGACCTGGGTTTGACAGCAGATTCTACTTGTGTCGGTCACAAGGAATAAGAACTAGGGAAAGATCATTAGATTTAGAAAGTAGGAGTTGTTGGTGGCTGGAGAGTGGTGTTTCAGAGGAATCACACTGTTACAGGAAAGGGGTCCCGATCCAGACCCCAGGAGAGGTGTCTTGGATCTCGTGCAAGAAAGAATTCAAGGGCCTGGCGTGATGGGTCACACCTGTAATCCCAGCACTTTGGGAGGCCGAGGCAGATGCATCACTTGAGGTCAGGAGTTTGAGAACAGCCTAGACAACATGGTGAAACCCTGTATCTACTACAATTACAAAAATTAGCTGGGCCTGGTGGCAGGCACCTGTGATCCCAGCTACTCAGGAGGCTGAGGCACAAGAATCACCGGAACCTGGGAGTGGGCGGTTGCAGTGAGCTGAGGTTGTGCCACTGTACTCCAAGTTGGGTGATAGAGCGAGACTCTTTCTCAAAAAAAAAAAAAAAAAAAAAAGAAAAGAAAGAAAGAATTCAAATTGAGTCCATAGAGTAAGTGAAAGCAAGTTTATCAGGAAAGCAAAGGAATAAAAGAATGGCTATTCATAGAGCAGCCCTGAGGGCTGCCGGTTGCCTATTTATTTATGAGACGGAGTCTTGCACTGCTGCCCAGGCTGGCATGCAAATGGTGCAATCTCAGCTCACTGCAACCTCCGCCTTCCAGGTTCAAGCGATTCTCCTGCCTCAGCCTCCCAAGTAGCTGGGATCACAGGCACCTGCCACCATGGCCGGCTAATTTTTTGTATTTTTTAGTAGAGACAGGGTTTCACTATATTTGACAGGCTGGTCTTGAACTCCTGACTTTGTGAACCGCCTGCCTCAGCCTCCCAAAGTGCTAGGATTACAGGTGTGAGTCACTGCGCCCGGCCCGGTTGCCTATTTTTATGGTTATTTCTTGATAACATACTAAACAAGAGGTGGATTATTCATGCCTCCCCTTTTTAGACCATATAGGGTAACTTCCTGACATTGCCCAGGCATTTGTAAACTGTCGTGGTGCTGGTGGGAGTGTAGCAGTGAGGACGACTACAGGTCACTCTCATTGCCATCTTGGTTTTGGTGGGTTTTAGCCAGGTTTTTTACTGCAACGTGTTTTGTTTTGTTTTAGAGATGGAGTCTCGCTCTGTTACCCAGACTGGAGTACAGTGGCGCAATCTTGGCTCACTGCAACCTCTGCCTCCCGGGTTCAAGTGATTCTCCTGCCTTAGCTTCCTAAATAGCTGGGATTACAGGCTCGCACCACCACGCTCGGCTAGTTTTTGTATTTTTAGTAGAGACAGGGTTTCACCACATTAGTCAGGCTGGTCTCGAACTCCTGACCTCAGCCTGAGGTGATCTGCCTGCCTCAGCCTCCCAAAGTGCTGGGATTACAGGCGTGAGCCACCGCGCCCAGCCAACACTGCAACGTGTTTTATCAGCAAGGTCATCATGATCTGTATTTTGTGCCAACCTCCTAGCTCATCCTGGGACTTAGAATGCCTTAACCATCTGGAAATATAGCCCGGTAGTTCTCAGCTTCATTTTACCCGGCCCCTACTCAAGATGGAGTTGCTCTGGTTCACACGCCTCTGACAACATGGCAGGTGAACCATGGTGAGAATCAGGCGTGAAGAGTGAGTCTTCAAAAGCAGCCATGTGGGGAGGAGGAAGGCAGGAAATACATTCTCCGTCCACCTGGGGACTCTTCCCAAGCTGGTGGGAAGACCCGAGCAGGTTTGTAGGTTGAGGGCAGTGGCCTGAAGAGAGAGCGAGTTTGAGGGTGCCAGAAAAAGGGAATATTTGAGTAAGACAGGTCCTTCCTGGAGGAGGTGTCCCTAACTCGAAGCTTAGAGGGGAGTAGGTTTAGGGGGCAGGGAGCGGCAACCATTTCTGAGAAAGAGGAAGGAAAAGAAGATGGAAAGGTTGTGTAAAGTTATTGTGGCATTTGAAGTTAAAATGAAGGAGTCAATTCACAGGCACTTAGAGGGGCAGGGGAGGAGAGCTGAGAGAACTCAGGTTGAGGGGAAATGGCTGACTTGGCTCTGTCTATGGGGAAGTTAAGTGGGCTAAGAACCAGTGGGGTTGGGTAAGGGGGTGATGGAGTGGGGACTTAAGGTCTTGATGCTGCCTCTGTAGGGGCTGAAGGTTGTGGGGGAGTCAGGAGCTTGGAGCCCATACCTTGAAGGCACAGTATTTCCATAGGGTTAGCAGGGGAGGGAAAAATGGCTTCCCTCTACCCTTCTAGGTTCTTCAGCCAGGCTACAAATTAAATTGACATAAAACAGATGAACTGGAGAAGAAGCATTTTGATTACATGCATACACAGGGAGTCACACCAAATACGAAGGGCCAGAAGATGGACGCTTATATACAGCATCCTGAGCTAAAGACAGGAATAGGGGCCCGGAGCTTCTGGGGGTGGTGGAGACCGGCAATGGGAGGGTGAGGGGAGGAGATGTGTGGTGAATGGAGGTTGTCTTGTTACACAGATGAAAGTCGGGCAATAAACGTTTTCCGGAGCAGCCCTCTTCCTGATACAGATATTTTTACTGATGTCCATTTTCTTTATGGATGTAAATTTCTTTTATAAAATAACAGCTTTTCAGAGTTGCTGCTGTGCCTGCAGTTTCTCAGAATAAGCAGCTCAAAATATGCCAAAGAAGTATATTTTGGGGTGGCATATTCTGGTCTCCTATAGTCATATTTTGGGGTGGTGTGTCCCAAGGCCCAACAGGTGCGAGTGGCATCTGAGTTGGGGGTGGTGGGGGAGCCTCCAGTGGAGGTAAAACTGAAATTTACAGCATCTTAGAAGGCCAGAGGTCAAAGCACTGGGGGCATCCCCGTGAGTGTTGACAGACAAGAGTGTGTCAGGTACCAAAGTATTCCAGGAACAATGGCAAGAAGGGCAGAGGGGGGTGGTGATGAGGATGAGGGGAGAACTTCATAAGTGATTTGAAGAGGTGGGACAGTGGTGATGGTTTAGTGACTTGGAGGAGAAGGAGGAAGCCTCAACCTTTTCTTTTTAGAAGAAGTAAGAAATACTGGGGCTTTGAGTATCAGTGTTACAGACTGAATGTTTGTTTTCCCCCAAATTATTACTATTTTTATTTCGAGACGGAGTTTCACTCTTGTTGCCCAGGTTGGAGTGCAATGGCATGATCTCAGCTCATTGCAACCTCCACCTCCTAGGTTCAAGCAATTCTCCTACCTCAGCCTCCCCAGTATCTGGGATTATAGGTGCCTGCCACCATGCCTGGCTAATTTTTTGTGTTTTTATTAGAGATGGGGTTTCACCATGTTGGCCAGGCTGGTCTCGAACTCCTGTCCTCAGGTGATCCACCCGCCTTGGCCTCCTGAAGTGCTGGAATTACAGGCATAAGCCACTGTGCCTGGCCTGTCCCTCCACTCCCCATTCATAAGTTGAAATCCTAACCCCCAGTGTGACAGTATTGGGAAGGGGAATCTTTGGGAGGTGATTAGGCATGAGAGTGCCCTTATACAAGGGACCACAGAGAGCCCACAGCAGCTTTAAGAAGTGTCCGAGCTAGAAGAGCTCTCAGGTCATCCAGTCTAACAGAGGGGAAAAAAGGAGGCTCCAAAAGGCCACAGATGAGGGAAGATGACGGAGTTGCAGGGGGTCATGCTGTTTAGGGCTCTGCTGGAAGCTATATGAGAGAGGGAGTGCAGTGGGGAAATGGTCAAAAGTTTGTCCAGAGTGGACAGGCTGGAGTCAAATCCTGGTTCTCTTATTAGCACAGGGCCAAAAACTCAATAGATGGGAGTTATTGTTATTGTTATTATGATTATTACTTCAACAGAGGACTAGAAATAGGTTAAAGATGGCTCTGGAAATGACTGGGAGAGATCCCAGAATCTGCAAGTTTCACAGCCAGGCCTGACATTGAGTAGATGGGGCTGTGTATGTGTGTGTGTTCGTTCGTGTGTGCACATGTGTTGTAGAGGTGGGCCTTATCTCTTTCCAGGTGCACACAGGGACGTAAAGCTTGCCTTCTAAGTGTGGGTGACATTCTAATCCACCAAAAGAGCATGCTGTCGGCAAGTGAGTGTTCCTTGTTCATTTGCTCTTGGTCTGAGTCCCAGGCACTGGCCTCCCTCTGGTGAAAGGGATATGCAAATTCTGTTTAATCTCCAGTTTCCAAGCTTGGCAGAAGCCATCTGCCTGGAAATCGCCTTACTCTGCAGTTGATAGTGCTTACCTACCTCTGCACGCTCAGGGTCTGATAGAGAGTGGGTGCTCTCAGGCTGGGTGCAGTGGCTCATGCCTGTAATCCCAGCACTTTGGGAGGCTGAGGTGGGTGGATCTCTTGAGGTCAGGTGTTTGAGACCAGCCTGGCCAACATGGTAAAACACTGTCTGTACTAAAAATATGAAAATTAGCCAAGTATGGTGGCGGGCACCTGTAATCCCAGCTACTCGGGAGGCTGAGGCAGGAGAATCGCTTGAACCCAGGAGTTGGAGGTTACAGTGAGCCGAGATGGTGCCTGGTACTCCAGCCAGGATGACAGAACAAAACTCTGTCTCAAAAAAAGAAAAAAAAAAAAAAAAAGAGTGGGTGCTCTCCACTTGTTCAATCAGTGAATTAATACACCTTCACGGCTTTTGGGTTTTCGGTGGGGAAATGGCTCTCTTACCACCTCTACCGTGGGTTGGCTGTATGGGGTTAAGTAAGGAGGAATTTGACAAATGGGGGTATAAATCCCACCTTTATCATTTACTACCTGTGACTCTCACCAAATCATTTAACTTCACAGAGCCTCAAATTGCTCATCTATAAAATGACAATAATAATTATTTCACCTTAGGATTCAGTGATATGTGGCTGTAATGTTCTCAGCATCATGTCTGCCTGGCACTCTTGGTAATGATGAGTATTTCTTATTGTCATCATAGAGCTGGGTATGACAGCAGGCGCAGATATGCCTTCTCTTTATTTATTTAAAGCTGAGTGCCTCTCTTGTCCCACATTCTAGAAAGTGCTAGGGATAGAAGACATACTCCCTGCTTCCCTCTTAGTATCCACTTGATTTGGTGCTTCAGTGAAAGAAAAGCCAAGCAAACTTTTCCTTGATTCCAACCCTGAGGTGCCTTCAACCCCAGGCGTGTTTTCCCCTGCAGAGCAGCCAGGTAACTGCAAATAGCCCTGGTGTTTTGGGGTGCTCACCACAAGCAGAATAAACCCCCTGCCTGGAAATTACTTTAATTTTCAGTTGACAAAAAGGTAAATTGTTGGCATTTTTTGCTTGGAGCCTGGAATGTAACCTTGCATGGCTGCCCCAGACATTCCAGGTGGCAACTTCCATTAGCCAGCCCAGATTTCTAGCTTAAAGGAGGGGGAGAAAAAGAACTTCAGTAATTTTGCAGGGGCAAACCCCTCAATCATTATTTAATTCTACCAATTTCTCTTCCTTTTTTTTTCGTCTCGTTTCTGTCTTGTCTTGTCTTTTCTTTTTTTTGACAGTCTTGATCTGTCGCCCAGACTGGAGTGCAGTGGCGCAATCTCAGCTCACTGCAACCTCCATCTCCTGGTGCAAGCGATTCTCCTGCCTCAGCCTCCTGAGTAGCTAGGATTATAAGCGTGGGCCACCACGCCCGGCTAATTTTTTTATTTTTAGTAGAGATGGGGTTTCACCATGTTGGTCAGGCTGGTCACAGACTCCTGACCTCGTGATCTGCCCGCGTCAGCCTCCCAAAGTGCTAGGGTTACAGGCGTGAGCCACTGCGCCTGGCCAATTCTGTCAGTTTCTATCCCTTCAAGTTGCCTGCCACTCCTGTCCGTGTATACAGCAGAGCCAATGTGGACATCCCGTCAAACGGTCTGTTTTCCTTTTTAACCTTCAATCCTGTATTATGACAGTCTGCAGGCTTGTAATTTTTCGTTGCATGAGAGACTCCTTCCCGTGATCTACCACTGTTTGATTTGCGACTGGCTATGGGTCATGAGAGCAGGCCCCTCTGTTTTATTCCTTTGCAGGATAACTGGGATGCGGTAGGCTTTTAGTACGTGTAGAAGGAATGAAGGGGCGAATGAATGAATGTGTGGGTTCCAGTGTTTCCCAAGGCCAGAGCGTTTTTGTCTGTCTAGTCATAGATTTCCATAGCATTCCAGAAGGAAGGGCATCGTTTAGATGCGGTGCTGGTCGCCTTCCACTCAAAATATGTCCCAGAGATGCCTGTCTGGGGTGGGGTTCCGTGGAATGCAGACTGAATGGAATGCCTTTTAGGCCCAGTGAGAACCTGAGGCCACTGCTGCCATCTTGTGGACAGTATTTGAAACATAGGAGACGTCATTGCCGTTTCTCCCAAAGAAACCTTGGCAGATTCTATTATATGATGGAATATTCTCCTTAGCAGTGTATTAGGCCAAGTTACCAGACCCATCCTTAACCTATTTCTATTCCTCTGTTGAAATAATAATAATAACAACAACAACAATAACTGCCATTTACTGAGTTTTAGGCACTGTGCTAGTAAGAGAACCAGGATTTGACCTCATCCCATCTACTTGGGACCCAACTTTTGGTCATTTCCCCACACTCTCTCGTTTTTTGAGTTCTTTCTCTTCTTTCTCTTCCAACTCTCTACCGTGATAGTGTATCAGTCCCTGTACTCACATCTTGTCTCAATGATTTGCTTATGTGTTTGCCTTTCCAACAAGACAGTGACCACCTTGAGGACTGGTCAGAGCTGTTGAGTACAGGGATTTTATTGACCTCTGTGCACCAATTATGTACCAGGCCCTGTGCTAGATTAGGAGTGCATGAACACACATCAAACTGGACTGTAGGCCTTCCCAGTGTATATGTGCAGGGTGGGTGTGTGCAAAGCCATGGGAGAGACGTGGAGTGTGTTTCTGGAATATATTGTAACTGAAGATGGACAAAGGCAGTGGTGGAGGGATTGGTAATTTAACTAGTTATTTACAACCTCATTTTTATATAAACTGGCCTCCCCAGCACTGCTCAGGAGAACCTTAACCATTATTATTATTATTTTTGAGGCAGAGTTTCGCTCTTGTTACCCAAGCTGGACTGCAATGGCGTGATCTCAGCTCACTACAGTCTCCACATCCTGGGTTCAAGCGATTCTTCTACCTCAGCCTCCTGAGTAGCTGGGATCACAGGTGTGTGCCACCACGCCCAGCTAAATTTTGTATTTTTAGTAGGAATGGGGTTTCACCATGTTAACCAGGCTGGTCTGGAACTCCTGACCTCAGGTGATCCACCCGCCTCGGCCTCCCAGAGTGCTGGAATTACAGGCATGAGCCACCACACCCAGCCAACCATTATCGAATTTATATGTACAAATGTTTCTTTGCTACTTACCATGGAGCACTTGACATAGAGTCGCTTGTATGCGAAGCAATTTACTTGCAGCTGGGGATGTAGAGGGAGAAGAAATAGCCTCTCTCTTTGAGACTCTCCGGGATGGAAGGGGACACAAAGTGAATATCACATATGCCATATAGCCTCTATTTTAAGTTGGACTGCCCCCAACATGTCCTCTGTGTTGGATGAAGAAAACACAGGCAGTTTTCATTTGAGGCAGTACTAGACAGAGTCAAAGCTGATTAAAAGATTGTGAAATGGAATGCAAGAATTAGAATAAATGTATAAATTAAAGCAAGACTTTCAGAAAGCTTTAAACCTACAGGCAAAACCTAAAGGTTTTTAGTCAATTTCCTTTTGTATTGGGCTATTTGGGTAAAAGTTCACCAAGGGCTCATATGTCATGCCAGTATATAAAGCAATGTCACACAGAGTGACTGGACTCAGGGCAGCCATCTTTTCTCCTTTATTCAAGACCTGAGTATGGCACACTCATCATTGGTCAGGCACAAGGCCAGGTGCTTCTGGGACAGGGAAAGAAGAGGACAGAGTCTCTACTCCTGTTGGGGGCTGGCAAGTTTCCCGGCTTTAAGTACCAGCATCACCAGTACCACCTGTACTATACCAGTAACAACATCTATAGTGGCTAAAGACAAAATGGAGAGACAGGGGATACAGAGAGGAAAGCAGTGAGTGAGAAAGCAGCAGAGGGAGGAGAGGGCGGGCGAAGAAGAGCAGAGTGAGGCGATGGATTCTAGAGGAGGTGGCAGAGATGACTCGGAGGCCTTGGACGAGGCCTGGACTCAGCTCAAACAAGAAGTGTCCTCTTTGGGCCCTTCTAAAATGCCTGGCAGCAACCAGTATCCCACAACTGTCCCCAGCAGGCTGCAAAGTTACTATCCTTTGTGACTGCGAGGAGGTCTGATTGCTGGACCTGCATGGTGTGTGTCCGCAGCACCGGCATGTTTGTTCTGTTGTTAGGAGTGTTGCAGAGAAAGCAGCCTCACTAGTATTCACATTTTTCCGTCATCATGCTGTCTGAATGTGCCAGCCTTTCGGACAGAGGAGTTTGGCTTGTGACCCGGTTGGGAGTGAGAAAAGGGCATGAATGATGGCCCCCTCATGTGAGGGAAAGCTTCTGAAACAGGCATGCCTGCAGGAACCTGAGCGAGTATGTGCATGTGGCACTGGCATGGACCCACTTCTGCGCAGAGGTGGCGTGGCTTCCACCCAGGTGTGACCTCTGGATGCCATCCCCACCTGCATGCTGGGCTCACAGAGATGTCCCCCGGCAGCAGCAAAGGGCCTGGAGGCCCGTCCTCCCTGAGAGCAGAGCTTTGATCTTTTCACCATCAGGCTCATTATCAAATGTCTCAGGGAAAGGAAAAATATTTGGGAAAGAATTTAAAAGCTGTACTCTTTGAAATAGGTATGAATGCCAGCCATCTCAGCATAGTTCTTCAAAGGATTGTGCTTTTGTAGTATGCTGTGACTTTTATTAAAAGCTGTTATGGGAAACATTTGTGCCCTCTACAAATATACAAAGAAGAACAAGGCTGGGCACGGCGGCTCACGCCTGTAATCCCAGCACTTTGGGAGGCCAAGGCAGGCAGATCACCTGAGGTCAGGAGTTCAAGATCAGCTTGGTCAATGTGGTGAAACCCCGTCTCTACTTAAAATACAAAAATTAGCTGGGCAGGGTGATGGGTGCCTGTAATCCCAGCTACTTGGGAGGCTGAGGTGGGAGAATTGCTTGAACCTGGGAGGGGGAGGTTGCAGTGAGCCAAGATCATGTCACTGCACTCCAGCCTGAGCGACAGAGTAAGACTCTGTCTCAAAAAATAAAAATAAAAATAAGAACAACAGTTAATATTAATGGGGACTTCACAAATGTGGGAACTGCACTAAGATCCTGATGAGCCATTTCTGTCACCTTTTGGTATAATAACCTTTTTTCTGAAGGCATGTATGTTTTTACTATGAACCCTAAAATCTGAGACAGGTCTCAGTCAATTTAGGAAGTTGATTTTGCCAAAGTTAAGGATGCGGGCCCATAACACAGCCTCAGGAGGTCCTAACAACATGTGCCCAAGGTGGTCGGGGCACAGCTTTGTTTTATCCATTTTAGGGAGACATGAGACATCCATCAATATATATAAGATGAGCACTGTTTCCATTCAGAAAGGCAGGACAACTCAAAGTGGGAAGGGCCAGATCATAGGTAGGTAAGAGATTGGCAAAATAAACTTTCTAAACAGACTGAGACCTGTCTCAGATATTTGGGGCTCACAAGACAAAGGTTGCATTCTTTTGAGTTTCTAATGAGACTTTTCAAAGGAGGCAGCCAGATACACATTTATCTCAGTGAGCAGAAGGATGACTTTGAGTTCTGTCTGTCCTTTGTCCACAACAAATTTCCTTGTGACGGAGGTATGTAGCTTTTCTTATCTTAGCAGGTATCTTTTTTTTTTTTTTCTTGATGGAGTCTAACTCTCTTGCCCAGGCTGGAGTGCAGTGGCGTGATCTTGGCTCACTGCAACCTTCACCTCCCAGGTTCAAGTGATTCTCCAGCCTCAGCCCCCCGAGGAGCAGGTGCCCGCCACCATGTTCGGCTAATTTTTTGTATTTTTAGTAGAGACGGGGTTTCATCATGTTGGCCAGGCTGGTCTCAAACTCTTGGCCTTAAGTGATCCACCCGCTTGGGCCTCCCAAAGTGCTGGGATTATAGGCGTGAGCCCACTGTGCCCGGCCTTTAGTAAGTATCTTTTTTAGGAATAGAACGGGTGGCAAGTTTGCCTCAAGCAGTTCTCAGCTTGACTTTTCCCTTTGGCTTAGTGATTTTGGGGTCCCAAGATTTATCTTCCTTTCATATTACCAACCAGTTAAGAACAGCCAGAGGATAAATATTCCCCTCACGGACGTTCCAAGTCACGTTTTGTTTTTTACTTTTATTTTTATTTATTTATTTATTTATTTATTTTTTGAGGCGGAGTCTTGCTCTGTCGCCCAGGCTGGAGTGCAGTGGCCAGATCTCAGCTCACTGCAAGCTCCGCCTCCCGGGTTCACGCCATTCTCCTGCCTCAGCGTCCGGAGTAGCTGGGACTACAGGCACCCGCCACCTCGCCCAGCTAGTTTTTTGTATTTCTTAGTAGAGACGGGGTTTCACAGTGTTAGCCAGGATGGTCTCGATCTCCTGACCTCGTGATCCGCCCGTCTCGGCCTCCCAAAGTGCTGGGATTACAGGCCTGAGCCACTGTGCCCGGCCACTTTTTAAACCCAAATCAGAGCAGTACATTGCCTCTTAGAACATTTGCTTTTCTTCGTATACCTTTATTTTAATCTTGTGGAAATTCTATTTTACTGCTTGATTCTACTTTTTGTCATTTTTTGTGAGTTAACTCAAAGTGCTCACTCCTCTTTTTAAAAGAAATATGAAGAAGTTTAATTTGAAAATTGATGAGGCTTCAAGACAGACTTGTAGATCTTAGCGTACTGGATGGGGACTTGCTCAGCGTACTTGAAGCATATTGAGGATTCTTTAGTAGAATTCACATTTTTCAAGAGCAGAGAGTCCAAGTACATGCTCTTTAGAAAGAGGGGAGACTACTGTCCTCTCCAGACCCAGAGGGGAGACTATTGTCCCCACAGGAGGTCCTCAAAGCAGACTTATGGCAGGCCCCTTTTTCCCCATTGCTCTTGGGGGCCAGCAATCAAGGTGGAGAAAGGCACCCCATGGAGATGGAGAGTGGCTAAGGAATGGCCATTAATTCCAGCTGGAACCTTCTCAAGACTCTACTTGGGGCAGGGTATAAATTGGTACTCAATTTCAGGAAGCAATTGGCAATGTATCTCAAGGGCATTAAATATGCTCCTGCCCTTTGACTCAGGAATTTCCCTTTGACTCAGGAATGAATGAGAAATTCATTCGCCTATTCAATGATGCTGCTCTGTCTCATGCACAAGGTTGGGTGAACAAGACAAACATTGTCCCTGCCCTTATACTGTTAGCAGTTTAATAGATCTAGAGACTCCAAAATACAAGCAAAGATCTTTGTCCATGGATGTTTAAAGCAGCATTGTAAATAGCAAAGAATTCGAAATAATGTATATTGTTATATATATCCTCAGTGATAGGAGATTAAATTATAGTAGATCCATGTGATGGAATTTTAAATGACCATTATAAATTAGGTTTTCAAATTCATTATGTGTGGAGAATGTTTATGAAGTATATATGTATATATATTTTTTTGAGACAGAGTCTCGCTCTGTTGCCCAGGCGGAAGTGCAGTGGCGCAATCTCAGCTCACCACAACCTCTGCCTCCCAGGTTCAAGTGATTCTGCTGCCTCATCCTCCCTAGTAGCTGGGACTACAGGCATGCGCCAGCATGCCTGGCTAATTTTTGTATTTTTAGTAGAGACAGGTTTCACTGTGTTGGCCAGGCTGGCCTCAAACTCCTGACCTCGTGATCCACCTCGGCCTCCCAGAGTGCTGGGGTTACAGGCGTGAGCCACTGTGCCTGACCTGTGAAATAAAATTTTAACAGAGGGAAGAAAAGCAAGATATAAAACTGGAGAGTTGGCTAGGCATGGTGGCTCATGCTGGTAATCCCAGCACTTTGGGAGACTGACGTAGTTGGATCACTTGAGCCTAGGAGTTCGAGACCAGTCTGGGCAACAGGACAAAACTCCTTTTCTACAAAACAAAAACAAAAACAAAAATTAGCCAGACATGATGGTGCGTGCTTGTAGTCCCACCTATTTGGGCGGCTGAGGTGGGAGCATCATCTGAACCTGGGGAGGTCAAGGCTGCAGTGAGCCATGATTGTGTCACTGCACTCCAGCCTGGGCAACAGAGCAAGCTCTTGTCACAAAAACAAACAAACAAACAAACAAAGGCCTTAGAGAATCATGAAGGCAAGGCCAGGGAAGTTCTGGAGGTGAGATCCCAATTGTATGTCTTTAAAAAGGGCAAGAGTAGAAGGAAACACCACAAAATAATGTTAACAGTAGTTATCTCATGATAGTGAGATTATGGATTTTTAATGTTCTTTTTTATGCTTTTTCCCAATAAAGTGTCTGCAGTGAATATAAATGAATTTTAAAAATTTTAAAGAAAAACTATTTTTTTTTTTTGAAATGGAGTCTCGCTCTGTCACCCAGGCTGGAGTACAGTGGTGCAATCTGGGCTCACTGCAAGCTCTACCCCCCAGGTTCACACCATTCTCCTGCCTCAGCCTCCTGAGCAGCTGGGACTACAGGCGCCCGCCACCACGCCCAGTTAATTTTTTGTATTTTTTTAGTAGAGACAGGGTTTCACCGTGTTAGCCAGGATGGTCTCGATCTCCTGACCTTGTGATCCGCCCGCCTCAGCCTCCCAAAGTGCTGGGATTACAGGTGTGAGCCACTGCGCCCGGCCAGAAAAAATATTTCTAGGAGTTATGTTTGGGGCTTCTGTGCTGTGGATGTAAAGGAAGAATTATCCCTTAGATTCCCCCAGCTGCAACATTCCTTCTAGGCCAAGCTTGTGTAACTTGCGGCCTGGAGGCCACATGCGGCCCAGGACGGCTTTGAATATGGCCCAACACAAATTCGTAAACTTTCTTAAAATGTTATGAGAGGTGTTTTGGTTTGTTTGTTTGTTTTTTAATCTCATCAGCTATTGTTAGTGTTAATGTATTTTATGTGTGGCCCAAGACAATTCTTCTTCTAGCGTGGACCAGGGAAGCCAAAAGATTAGATACCTGTGGTTTAGGGTTTATTCATTTGTAATGTGTAGCTACAGTGCACTCACATTCACCACTTTATGGTATTTTATTAAATGACTATACCTCAATTTATTATCCAATCTGCAGTTAGTGGAAAACATGAGAGTTTCTCCAATGTTCTGCAATTTCAAACATTTAAAAATTTTTCTTCAGGTGCACTGTTAATATCTCTTTAGAGTACAAATCTAAGAGTAGCATTGCTGGGTCACAGAGCAGGGACTGTTACCTTTAGTAGATAATGACAAATTGGTTTTCACTGTGGTTTTACCTGTTTAAACACCTACCAGCTATGTATAAAAATATATGTTGTTGCACAGCCCTCTTGAGTCCTTGATATCAGACTTTTAAATTTTTTGCCAGTTTGGAAGATGTGAAATGATAGTTCATTGTGGTTTTAATTTGCATTTTCCTCCTTTTTAAACAAATTGAGCATTGCCATATTGGCCATGTGAGTTTTCATTGCTGAGAGGAGCCTGTTTAGGAGATGCTGTTTGTCTGTCCCTGGAATGTTGGGGTCGTGGCTGACTTGGAGCAGCTGGGGAGGGTGAGGAGGGTCCAGGAAGGAGGGAGGTGCTACCCTGAAGTCCAGTGTGGAGCCATGAGGAGCAGCGGCCTGGCCACAGTGGCAGAGACAGGTAGAGAGTGCTGCCCAGCCAGGGAGCTTCTGGTTGATTCTCTATCTTGGTTAGAGGAGAGCCTACTCTGGTTACTTTGATAACAAAATTCACCCACATCCCACCCTCCGCATCCTGAGGAGCTGGGCAGCAAATGTCCATGGAGCGAGGCAGGGGACTGGGGGTGACTGGCAGGCACGTGACTCCAGCCAATTTCTGCATGGTGAAATGCTGGCAGACTTTTCAATGTGTCGGGAAAAGCTCAAAATATCATCTTTCATGTGAAGTTTTCCAACGGTTAAACATTGTCAGCTAGTTAAATAAAGGTGGTTTGGGCCAAATCAACAGTCTGTGGTGCTGAATGTCGCTGTCAGAAGGCTGAAAGTGACCCGAGCTTTGGTTGTGAGACAAGATTCACTCCTCAGACAATCAGCAAGTATTACCTGTCTCCTGAGGCCTGGGGACCTACTTTTGTGTGGGGAACAGGAGAAAAACTAGGCCCCTGACTTCATGGAGGCATCAGTCTGAGAGGATACTTCATGCTTTTAGCACTTTTGTGTGTGTGTGTGGTAAAACAGGCATGACTTAAAATGTACCACTTGTAGCTGTTTAGTTCACTGGCATTAAGTGCATTCACACTGTTGTGCGCCACAGAACTCTTTTCATCTTACAAAATGGAAATTCTGTACTCATTAAACAATGACGACTCATTCCTCCCCTTCACCCAGCCTCCTCTGGCAGCCACCATTCTACTTTTTGACTCTATAGATTTATTTATTTATTTATTTATTTATTTATTTAGAGACGGACTCTTGCTCTGTTGCTAGGCTGGAGCACAGTGGTGTGATCTTGGCTTACCGCGACCGCCATCTCCTGGGTTCAAGCGATTCTCCTGCCTCAGCCTTCCGTGTAGCTGGGATTACAGGCATGTACCACCACGCCCTGTTAATTTTTGTATTTTTAGTAGAGACGGGGGTTTCACCATGTTGGCCAGGGTGGTCTCGAACTCCTTACCTCAGGTGATCTGCCCGCCTGGGCCTCCCAAAGTGCTGGGATTACAGGCGTGAGGCACCGCACCTGGCTGTCTCTGTAAATTTGACTACTCTAGGAACCTCATTTAAGTGGAATCATACAACATTTGTCATTTTGCATCTGGCTGATTTCACCTAACATAATGCCTTCAAGATTCACCCATGTTGTAGCATGGGACAGAATTTCCTTTCTTTTTAAACCGGAATAATATTCCATTGTATGTAGATACCACATTTGGTTTATCCTTTCATCCATCAATGAACATCTTAGTCCGTTTAGGCTGCTCTTAGAGAATACCATAGACTAGGGGCTTATAAACAACAGACATTTATTCTAGCAGTTCTGGAGGTTGGGAAGTCTAAGCTCAAGGCTCTAGCAGATTCAGTGTCTGGTAAGAACTTGCTTCCTGGTTCACAGATGACCATCTTCTTGCTGCGTCTTTACATGGTGGAAGGGACAAGGGACCTTCTGTGAGTCTCTTCGATAAGGACACTAATCCCAGCCATGGGGCCCCTACCCTCATGACCTAATCACCTCTCAAAGGTCTCACCTTGTAATGGTTCCATTACGAACCTTTGCCTTGGGGGTTCAGATTTCAACACAGGAATTTGGGTTAGGGCCACCAATATTCAGTCTATAGCAGATTGCTTCTACCTTTTGGCTATTGTGAGTAATGCTGCTGTGAACATGGGTGTATAAAAATCTCTTCAAATTCTGCTTTCAATTTCTCTTTTGGACATATACTTAGAAGTAGAATTGCTGGATCGTATGGTAATGCTATATTTAATTTTTTGAGGAATTGCCCTACTCTCCTAGCATTTTTTGTTTTAGAGATGAAGTCTCACCCTGTCACCCAGCCTGGAGCGCAGTGGTGGGATCACAGCTCACTGCAGCCTCTGTCTCTCAGGCTCAAGCCATCCTCCCACCTCAGCCTTCCGAGTAGATGGGACTACAGGCATGCACCACCATCCCTGGCAATTTATTTTTATTTTTTTGTAGTGACAGAGTCTCCCTATGTTGCCTAGGCTGGTCTTGAACTCTTGAGTTCAAGCAGTCTTCCCTACACAGCCTCCCAAAGTGCTGGGATCACAGCCATGGGATTACACCATGCCTGTCCTTTCTTAATATTTTTTACCTGATTTCTTTAATTCTGATTGTGCAGTTAGAACTTGAGGGAAAATCAGCCTCATTTTGGACAGTGTTGATTTATTTCTTTTCTAAGGCCACATTGCAAGAGCAGAATGGCTGTTCCCTTCCAGCCTCTATCTATTTGGCTGTTCTCATCCAGTAATGATGATGGCAATTAGAAATCATGGTTGGAATGATAAAATATGTTGAGGTCTTACTTTGTCTCTAGCACGATTTGAAACACTTTAACATATTGTAAATCATTTTATCTTCACAATCATTCTATGGAGATTGTTGCCCTAATTTTACAGATGAAGAAACTGAGTCACAGAGAAGCAGACCCATAAAACGATGCTGGGGTGGACGAGATCATTTCATTCAATGCTTACTTTCACCAATGAGGGAAAGGAGCCCCTGAGGGGAGATGCCTCACATCGTAAACCAAGCTGGGGTGAACTTGCAGGCTTGCAGACGTCTGGAATCCCCTGGCCCCATGCTCTTGCTGCCTCTAAGACAGGATTCTATTCATTTATTTTGTTTATCCCAGTGACCCAGGCAAAACCTCATCTGAGAGGCTTCCGTGCTGTGTCTGAATCCAGCTGGATCTTCCTGGTCGTCGTCCTGATCATTACTGGGGCAGGACTGAGCTGAAATATGATGGGGGAGGATTACAGGTTTGGCTCTAGGATTTTGTGAAAACACATGGAAGTAGCATATTAATATTAGTCAAGGACTGAAAGAGCCTTTTTAAGAACTTGAGATAAATTCTGGCAAAATCAGGTTGCCCCGAGAAGCATTCAATGTACTGTGAGAGGGTTGCTAAACAAAATTACGTTTTTTCCCCCTTGTTCAGTTTATTTAAATAGTAAAAACCTGGAGTCTGCATTTCTTGTAAACTTGCACCCCTGAAATTATGAGTCAGACCCTACATATGGTGGGCCTGTGTTTTTCATTATGTTCCCTTACTCGTTAGGGTTTGCAGTTAGTCCGTGTTACACGTTTCCTTCATGTTTTTCTTGAACTTCATGAACTCTGGCATTTCATTTCATGGATGTATATCCAAGGGAAAAGTAGCCTTCCTTTGATCTTCCTCAGGACCCCATTATGTTTAACCTAAGAAAGATTAGGGAGTTTTCATTCAACGCTGAACAAACACAAAATTCAGCTGCAAAAATGGCGGGTGCTTAATCTATTTACAACATCAACTCCATTATGAACTAATTCCACAGCAAGCCGACTTTGAAAAGAATTCTTCTGAATGAATTCCCATCTGCCTTTGGAGGCTGGATACATATGGTCTCGAGTACTAAATGTATTAGCCTCACAAAGGAATCTATTTAGCACAAAATATGTACGCCGTACAGGGTGTTCAAACTTTGAGATCACCGTGGCTGTTGGTTCCCTAGATGGGAGTCGAGTTGCTCTTTGTGTCCTCTCTGTCTCCCCAAAGAGAATGGGCAATTTCTGGAAAGTTCCCTCACCTTCTAGTTGCGTTTGTCACAACATCTGCTTCACGGTGGTGAAACAAGTCAGCTCCGGTCTTTGGGCAAACAATCCTGTGAGCTGGGGTGAGCTTGGAGGGGCAGAGAGCTGCCACTTGGCCAGCACTTGGATGCCAGACAGCTCAGCTTCCCTCTGCCCGTTTGGGGTTTTCGAATCTGTCCATCTTTTAAATAGCCCTTTAACGCAACATGCAGGTCTAATTGTGACATTTTTTTTTTCTAGCCTTAAAACGAGAAAAGAAGAAAAAAACAAAATCAAGTGTTAGCCTGTCAGGATTTTCAGTTCCCTGTCATCTCATGGCATTGATGGAGATTTATTTTCCTAATGAAGGCTCCAGCGTTAATGGTGGTACTTGCTAGAATCAGTTAGGACTAAGTGTTATTTAATTCACAGTGAAGTGACAATCTGACTGGACTGTGATTAGTTCCAGCTTTTAGCTATCATTTATAGGTCACCAGGCGGCTAACAACCTCAATTGAGAGACCATTATCTTTTGACAAGATGAAGCTTTTTTTCTGGGGGATAGGAGGGGAGAGAGAGGAGTTCTACCGAGAAAGCCCAGCTCATTGCTCTCCATGGGAATAACTTCATTCCTACTAGAGCTTTGCTGCTACTTACTCAAAGCTTCCACGCTACAGTCACACACTGTTTAAGACCAGGATATGTTAGGAGAAATGTGTTATTAGGTGATTTTGTTATTGTGTCAACATCATAGAAGGTATTTACGCAAACCTGGATGATACAGCCTGCACACACCTAGGCTCTATGGTACAGCCTATTGCTCGTAGACTACAAACCTGTCCAGCATGTTACTCTACTAAATGCTGCAGATAATGTAATATAGTGGTAGGTATTTGTGTATCTAAACATCGTAATATAGAAAAGGTACTCTAAAAACATGGGATTATACACCTACAGTTCAGGCATCAGGGTGAGACCTTCTCTCCAAAAAAATATGATGTTATAATCTTATGGGATCACTATTATATCATCCAGTCTGCCATTGACCACAATGGCACAAGACTGCCGTAGATTCTGGTTAGGTATTGTGAAGTCAAAGAAGGAAAAGACTTTCCTCATAGCCACTCGTTTATCCACTCTGCAACTGTTCCTTGAGGGAGTCATTGCAGGAGAGTGTATTGGCAGGGTTCCCTGGTACGAAGGCTATTATTCAGCCTGCACATACTGGTATGGCTGTTGTGCTTTTTGTTTGTTTGTTTTTGTTTTTAAATAGCATGTATCCACCATGATGGGTTGCGCATCTCTTCTGATTGGTTGGTGCCAGTGCCATACTGATTGTTAAAAATTCCAGATAACACCCTTGCCCGGAGCATTCTTTTGTGAAGCCTACTTTTTCTGCAAGAAAATGCCGTTTTCGCCGGGCGCGGTGGCTCACGCCTGTAATCCCAGCACTTTGGGAGGCCGAGGCGGGCGGATCCCGAGGTCAGGAGATCGAGACCATCCTGGCTAACACGGTGAAACTCCGTCTCTACTAAAAATGCAAAAAATTAGCCGGGCGAGGCGGCGGGCGCCTGTAGTCCTAGCTACTCGGGAGGCTGAGGCAGGAGAATGGCGTGAACCCGGGAGGCGGAGCTTGCAGTGAGCCGAGATCGCGCCACTGCACTCCAGCCTGGGCGACTAAGCGAGACTCTGTCTCAAAAAAAAAAAAAAAAAAAAAGAAAATGCCGTTTTCAGTTAAACTCCCTTTCATCGTTAGAGTGTCTCGTTTATTAGGTAAAAGCTGTAGACTCTTAGTTAAGGTCTAAGCAAGATGACATGACGTTGTTAGAAAGTAGTAGTTTGGGTGTAGGTATAATATGATTTGAAAAAATTGGGAGGTTATATGTGCTTTGGGGCCTGGACCCAGAAGAGCTGGCTGCTCTTGAGGGCTATGGCAATACTCAGCCGGCCTCCTAAGACAGAGGTCTACAGGGGGAGCCTGAATCGCAAATAGGAATTATACCTTCTGTTCCACTGGAACAATGCTATTGTTCCCGCTACCACCCCACACACGGCAACCTGCACCACGCTGCTCGGAGTGGCAAGAGCCGACCTCTTCCTACCCCCTGAAACTGGGATCTTCCTCCTTTCCTTCTGGGTCTTGGGAAAGTACTTACGTCTTATCTTGCTTTTGCTCCCCTTCTATATGTGAGTCTGTGTTTTCTGCATAAAAGTCCCAGGGTTAAAACGAAAAGAACCTTTTTTTAGTTCTACTTTTGGAACCAGAACATCCGACTTTAACCAGTCGAATGCAACGCCTAAAGCTACCTGCTGGGCATTGGGAGTTGTGAAGGTGCTTTACACACATGCTGCCATTCAACCCTCACCTCAGTCCAGTGAGACAGGATTATTTCTCCCAAGTCCTGGATGAGGCTGAGGCAAGACCTGGGATGCAAACCCAGGCCTGCTGCTTCATGGGACAGCTCTTATAGGTGCTACCTCTGCTCTAAAGGGGCTTACAGTCGGTTGGGAAGATGAACCATGCCCCTATAACTGGAAGGTGAAACTAAATATCACAAAGTTTGTCAAACTTGAGGTCCTGGTTTTACCGAAAAATAATTGTAATGAACCTCACAAATACAAACTTTGCATACATTTCTTACACTAGTAATAATTTGGTGCATTTCCTTATATATGTACTCAAGTATTTGGGTCTTGTCTTTAAATCGATTTGTAATTATGCTCTTCAAACATTTCCCATACACTAACATTTTCCTATGCCAGTCACAAAATGTAGAAAATTGTTGTTCTGGGCCGGGCGCAGTGGCTCACACCTGTAATCCCAGCAATTTGGGAGGCCGAGGTGGGTGGATCACCTGAGGTCAGGAGTTTGAGACCAGCCTGGTCAACATGGTGAAACACTGTTTCTACTAAAAATACAAAAAATTAGTCAGGCGTGGTGGTGTGCACCTGTAATCCCAGCTACTCGGGAGGCCGAGGCAAGAGAATCGCTTGAACCCGGGAGGCGGACATTGCAGTGAGCCAAGGTTATGCCATTGTACTACAGCTCGGGCAACAAGAGCAAAACTCCGTCTCAAAAAAAAATTGTTGTTCGTGTCTACGGCCATACTATCCTGAACATGCCCGCTCTTGTCTGAACTCAGAAGCTAAGCAGGGTCAGGTTAGTACTTGGATGGGAGAAAATTGTTGTTTTCATTCTTGCATCAATACATGGGATTTCATTATGTATTAAATGATTCCCCTATAAGTTGGCATTTAGGTTGTTTCTGATTTTTGTACCATGATAAAGCACACTGTAACATACGTTTTTGCACATGAACCTTTGGCTGCCTTTCTGATTTTCTTGGAGTTATTAGTCAGGAGTGAAATTACTCGTTCCAAGGGCATAAACAGTTTTAAAGCTTTTAACATACATATTTCTCCAGAAAGGTTGTACTAATTTTTCTACTTCTAAGATTGAATAATCACTTTGGGGTACAAGAGGTGTCAAAGAGAAAGTGGCATTGGATGGCTGGGTGTGGTGGCTCACGCCTGTAATCCCAGCACTTCTGGGATGCCAAGGCAGGCAGATCACCTGAGGTAAGGAGTTCGAGATCAGCCTGGCCAACATGGTGAAACCCCGACTCTACTAAAAATACAAAAATTAGCCAGATGTGGTGTCAGGCTCCTGTAATCTCAGCTACTCAGGAGGCTGAAGCAGGAGAATCGTTTGAAACTGGAAGGCAGAGGTCGCAGTGAGCCGGGGTTGTGCTGCTGCACTCCAGCCTGGGTGACAGAGTGAGACTGTCTCAAAAAAAAAGAAAAAAGAAAGTGGCATTTGAACCAGAACACTGAGGGCAGGCAGGAGTTCCACCAATGAAGGCAGGGGTGCCATTGAGAAAGGAGGGGACAAGGTATATGGGAGATGATGAGCATTCAAATTCAGCAGCGTTGGAGAATATCCTGTGTATTGCCTCTTAGTGATTTTGTGTATTGAATGCTAGGATTTGGGGCAGGCCATAAAGGGAATTAAAATATTCAAAACGTGAAACAACTTAGCAATAACACTGACACGATCACCGTTGCAGTTTAACTTTGTCTAAGCGTCTAAAAGCATTGTCATTATTGTACCATTTCTTACTCCCCTCAGCTCTATGTTGCCGTTTGAATAGAGCTGTTTACTGATCTTACCATGGTCTCTCATATAACAGGACGGTTTTCTCACATGTTCTAGAACATGCTGTCTTTCGCGTTGACATGGAGTCACACTGTGTTGCTGTCACTCATTACTTGACAATCTCAGCCGTATGTTTCTCTTGACAGACCTCCCACTGGTGGTATATAGATTTATGGTTAAGAGAAGCTGGCAAGGCACAGTGGCTCACGCCTGTAATCCCAGCACTTTGGGAGGCCAAGGTGGGTGGATCACCTGAGGTCAGGAGTTTGAGACCAGCCTTGCCAACATGCTGAAACCCCGTCTTTACTAAAAATAGAAAAAATTAGCTGGGCGTGGTAGGTGGTGCCTGTAATCCCAGCTACTTGGGAGACTGAGACAGGAGAATCGCTTGAATCTGGGAGGTGGAGGTTGCAGTGAGCCAAGATCGCGCCATTGCACTTCAGCCTGGGCAACAAGAACAAAACTCCATTATATGAAAAAGAAGTTAAGACTGCCTTGGTTCAAGTTCCAGCTCTACCACTTATTGGTTATGTGGCTTTGGGCAAGTTCCTAAACCTCTTTGTGACTTACTTTCTTCAACTGTAAATGGGGTGATATGGTTTGGCTGTGTCCCCACCCAAATCTCATCTTGAATTGTGATCTGAATTGTAATCCCCACATGTTGAGGGAGGGACCTGGTGGGAGGTAACTGGATCATGGGGATGGTTTCTCCCGTGCTGTTCTCATGATAGTGAGAGAGTTCTCACAAGATCTGGTTGTTTGCTAAGTGTCTGGCGTCTGCCCTGTTTGCTCGCTCTCTCCTGCCACCTTGTGAAGAAGGTGCTTGCTTCTCCTTTGCCTTCCACCAGGATGGTAAGTTTCCTGAGGCCTCCCCAGCCATGCAGACCTGTGAGTCAATTAAACATCCTTTCTTTATAAAGTGCCTTGTCTCCGGTAGTACCTTTATAGCAGTGTGAAAATGGACTTACACATGGGGTTAAGAATGTTACCTACGTTTATAGGGCTTCCTTGTCCTTAAGTGGGTTAATACACATAAACCACTTAAAACAGTGCTGCGCACAGAGTAAGTCTCTTTAGTGTCAGCTTTTTCTTCTTTTTTTTTTTTTGAGACAGAATTTCACTCTTGTTGCCCAGGCTGGAGTGCAATGGTGCAAACTCGGCTCACCACAACCTCCGCCTCCCCGGTTCAAGCGATTCTCCTGCTTCAGCCTCCTGAGCAGTTGGGATTATAGGCATGCACCACCATGCCCGGGTAATTTTGTATTTTTAGTAGAGACAGGGTTTCTCCATGTTGGTCAGGCTGGTCTTGAACTCCCAACCTCAGGTGATCTGCCCGCCTCGGCTTCCCAAAGTGCTGGGATTACAGGCGTGAGCCACTGTGCCAGGCCAAGTGTTAGTTTTTATTATTTATAATGTTATATTCAGTTTGACCAATTGGCTAAAATTGGGCAGGATATTTATAAAGGGCATGTGGCCCAGAGGTATGCCATGGCCTTCTCTTCACTGAGACAAGGCCAGAAAAATGCCTCCTTCCCAACTTGACCCACAGCTACAACCAACAGCCAAGGGCAAAGGTGAACCATTTTTATTCAGTTTCATGACAGAGGTTAAATAGACTTTTATGACATCCATACAAAATATAACAATGGTTGTGGGCATAAATAAGAATTGTTCTAACTATTCTGATTTTATAATGCACAGCTCTTTTAGTTGATTACAAATATGAAGTATATCACCTCAATATGCAGAGATTTTTGAATTCTGTTTAGCAATTTCAAAAAACTGAATTCTAGAACCGAAGACACATAAAAAGATAATTGTTAAATGGAACCAGCCACCTGGAAAAATATTTTGAAAAACATGATTTAAACTTTAGAAAATACAACTTTTAATACTTAAGAGATAACATGATGCAAATGTTGCTTGTTGACCTGACTTTCCAGGACTAAGACCCTCTGGGAATCAATGGGGCTCGGTGACGTAGCGAAACCTGCTACTGGGGTGTGGTCTCAGACACAAAATCACACTAGATGTTGGTCCACAAAGGCAGGATTCTCTCATTGCTGGATGACTCTTGAAATGAAGCCTTTGCTTTTGTTACGCATTTGGCTTTACAATCTTCATTGACAAATAGTTCTGGAAAGGAAACAAAAACAGTGGTAAAAAAAAAATATGTATGTATATATGGTTTTCAGTTAGGGTTTCTCAATCTTGGCACTACTGACATTTTGAACCAGATGATTCTTGTTGGGGAGGGTCCTGTGCCTTGTAGGATGTTCAGCAGCTGTCACTGGCCTCTACCCACAGAGTGCCAGTAGCACCCCCCAAGTTGTTGCAACCAAAATGTCTCCAGACTTTGCCAAATGTCTTCTTGGGGGTGGGGAGCAAAATCTCCCCTAATTGGGAACTACTGGTTTAAACCAATAGAATTTTTTTTTCGAGACGGAGTTTCTCTCTTGTCACCCAGGCTGGAGTGCAGTGGCACGATCTCTGGTCACTGCAACCTTTGCCTCGCAGGTTAAAGCGATTCTCCAGCCTCAGCCTCCCAAGTAGCTGGGATTACAGGTACCCACCACCATGCCCGGCTAATTTTTTAATTTTTAGTAGAGATGGGGTTTCACCATGTTGGTCAGGCTGGTCTCAAACTCCTGACCTCAGGTGATCCGCTCGCCTTAGCCTCCCAAATTGCTGGGATTATAAGTGTGAGCCACTGTACCCAGCTGCCAATAAAATCTAAATCAGGAAAAATAACTAGGCTGGCGCAGTAGCTCATGCCTGTAATCCCAGCACTTTGGGAGGCTAAGGCGGGCGGATCACATGAGGTCAGGAGTTGGAGACCAGCCTGGCCAACATGGTGAAACCCCATCTCTACTAAAAATAAAAAAATTAGCTGGGTCTGGTGGTGGGTGCCTGTAATCCCAGCTACTTGGGAGGCTGAGGCTGGAGAATCGCTTGAACCTGCAAGGCAGATTTCGCAGTGAGCCAAGATTGTGCCACTGCACTCCAGCCTAGGTGACAGAGCAAGACTCCGTCTCAAAAATAAAAATAAAAATAAAATAACTAGGAGCAGCTTTTTAAATGGTCAAGACAGTGGGGCTGGGACTGAGTGTGGTGGCTCATACTTGTAATCCTAGCACTTTGGGAGGCCGAGGTGGATGGATCACTTGAGATCAGGAGTTCGAGACCAGCCTGGCCAACATGGTGAAACCCTGTCTCTACTAAAAATACAAAAATTGACTGGATGTGGTGGCAGGCACCTGTAATCCCAGCTACTTGGGAGGCTGAGGCATGAGCAATGCTTGAACCTGGGAGGCAGAGGTTGCAGTGAGCTGAGATCCTGCCACTGTACTCCAGCCTAGGTGATAGAGTGAGACTATCTCCAGGAAAAAACAAACAAACAAACAAAAAAGCAGTTTGACCATCTACGACTATAAAATAGTGTACATATACTCATAGATGACAAACTGGAAGTACTATGAAGACACAAAAATGAAGACACAAAACCCAAACCCCTGCTACTTGTGTGGCTACAATACTATTTTTTTGAGACAGAGTCTTGCTTCTTTATCCAGGCTGGAGTGCAATGGTGTGATCTCAGCTCACTGCAACCTCCGCCTCCCCAGTAGCTGGGATTACAGGCCTGTGCCACCACACCCAACTAATTTTTGTAATTTTAGTAGAGACGGGGTTTCACTATGTTGGTTTCACTATGCTGGAGTTCACTGGTCTTGAACTCCTGACCTCAAGTGATCCACCCGCTTCAGTCTCCCAAAGTGCCAGGATTACAGGCATGAGCCACCTTGCCCGGCTGATATTATTAATGTGAAGTTTGGAGTAAGAGCTTTTGAATGCCTCCTGTGACATCCAGGGCCACTCGTCCAACTTCTGAGCATGGCTTCCTCTGCCTGGACTATCCCTTCTCCACTTGGCAAACTTGAATGTCCCCTCCTTGGAGGAACTGTCTTAGCAGGGGGTGCCCACGGTTGTTTGTTTCTGTCTCCATAACAGCTCACCTCCCTTAGTAATGTGTCCTTGTTCCCATGGCTGCTAGTTCCCAGAATATGAACTGCTCCTGGGCACCCGTCATGCCAATAATTCAATCGTCTCTATAACTTAATTCCTAGCCTATCGCAGATGCGCAATACATTGTCTGGATGGAGGAAGGGAGGTACTGCTTCTAGGCACACTGCCAAATCTCCCACTTGGATTCCCATTTATGACTGGGGTGATTAGGGGAAAATTTAAGGGGGAGGGTATATGTGACATGAACCTTAAAGAATGAGTGAGGTTTTGATAGATAAATATGGACAGAGAAACAAAATTGGCAAAGGCATCCAGATAGGTAAGGGCAATAATATTTGGGGAGGTTGGGATCAACGATCTAGTTTGGGTGGAACACAGGGTGTATGTAGACCCACAATGAACCCAGATTTGGGGATTCTTGAAGCTAGGACAAGGAATTGGGGTGCAGGATGGTTTGGAACAAGAAAGTCTGAAGTCAGGAAGATCAGTTGGAAACGCTGGCTGTGGTCCAGACACACACTGATTGAGACCTGAGTGATTTCTCCTAGAATTGCTGAGACCAAAGTTATTTTCAGACCATAAAGCAAAGTTCTGCCCGTAATTTGTGAAACCCTGGGAATGTGATTCTAATTACAAGACACATTACTTTAAATTTCCCCAAAGCAGAAGGGTTGCAACCCCACGCTGCTGAGCAGGTCATTCTTCTGCACAGTGGTCAGGGCAGATGCCAAGGGAGAGGGCCAACCGCAACTCACAAGAAAGCCAAGACAAGGGGCCAAGGAAGGGCTCCTACCGGCAACGAGTAGAGGAGCACGGCCACGAAGAGCAGCAGAATGAGCAGGAACAGCAAGCCGATGATGACCCACTTAAAGCGGCGCCACACGATGAACTTCATGGTCTTGCATGGGTTGGTGAACCAGAGGAAGGAGGTTTCTGGTCGACTGCATTGCAAAGAAACGGTATCACCTACCCAACTCAGAAGGGATGCATATTTTATCCCAGAGCATAACACAGTTTCAGGTATAAAGAATCATATTAATGAGGTCAAGAAAAGATATTCCCCTTCGTTGACTGAGAAAGGCTCTTTAAACTATGACAGCTTCCTAAGATGCTGAACTTTGGTTTCCTGGAAAGGAGAATTCTTTAAACGAAGCCAGATCACCAACCTCTCCACCCCTACCCACTACTATTAACTACCAGATTAGGAAGACCACAAAAGCTAATCCATCTCATTAAGGCAATGGGAAGGGGGGCTCTCAGACTGCAGGTGTTTGGGGAGTGGGAGAACAAAGAAGGCCTCTCACTTTGGTAAGTCCAGCTTGGGGTTCATGTTGGGTTCGTCCCGCCCCTTCCCGGCTGGCCTCTCGTCGGCCTCCTTCTCGTTGAGGATTTCCAATGTCATCTCCACTTTCCCCTTCAGTAAAGCAGAGCAGGTTAAACACATGACATCACGTTTCACAAATATTTTTACTTCAACCCAAGGAGTATTCCCTGAGCAATGATTTTTATACTTGTAAAACAATCCTTAGATTGCCTTCAGTTTTTCTCAAGAGATTTCATCCCATTTCCTCGTCCATGTGTTTCTGAACTGATGCTGTGTGGGAAACTTTGAGGACAAATTGCTTCCCCCACTCCCTACTTTTCATTTGCTGTATCCCCCTCTAACGTTCTCACATTGGTCTCCTTGTCTTCCCACACACCTTCCTATGTAACTTCACTTGGACCCAGACTAACCTGAATACCGCTAATAACAATATCTAATATTTATTGAGCATTATTGTAGGCTCCCATTAAGAGAACAGAGCCATGTCTCTTTATGCCTATCATTGTCACCTATTGTGCACAGTTGCTGTCATTCAGTAGGTACTCCGTGTACACTAGCTCAATGAGTGAGTGAGTGAATGAATGTTGTCTCCCTGCTCAGGGGTTCCTGAGTGATGCTCCCAGCACCGTTTAAATGTTCTACATGGGTTATCTCGTATAATACTCATGGCAACCCTACAACTACTATTGTGTTCATGTGCAAATGAGAACAGTGAGGCCAAAGTGAAAGTGGTCTAGAAACTTGCCCACTTTTGGCCCAGTGCAGTGGCTCATGCCTGTAATCCTAGCACTTTGGGAGGCCGAGGCAGGAGGATCACCTGAGGTCAGGAGTTCAAGACCAGCCTGGCCAACATGGCGAAACCCCATCTCTACTAAAAATACAAAAAAATTAGCCAGCATGGTGGCGCGCACCTGTAGTTCCAGCTACTCGAGAGGAGGAGGTTGCAGGGAGTGGAGATTGTACCACTGCACTCCAGCCTGGGTGACAGAGTGAGACTTCATCTCCAAAAACTAAAAACAAACTTGCCCACTTTCATAGTGAGCCATACCTAAAATTGTAACTGACTTCCTAAGAGCCAGGAAAGCCCGCAAGGTCACCAACAATCTGGGAAGCGCTGGCCCTGAGTAGAGCTCTGAGGACTCCTACCCTTACAAGTCAGACAAAGCTGGGTTTCTGACTTCTGCAAGTTGCTTGATCTCTCCAAGCCTGTTTGTGGAATCGCTAAAATGGGGACAATGTCTACTTCATGGCGTTGTCAGCAGAACTAAGTGAGGTTATGTGCAAACTGCTGTATTGTAATGGAAAGCAGTCAGTGGTTTCCTGGGACCAGGGAGGGAGGGAGCAATGGACTCCAGAGAGAGCACAAGGACATTTTGGAGGTGATGGGAAGGTTCCGGATCTTGATTATGGTTCGATGAGTGTATACATCTGTCAAAACTCATCAAATTGTGTACTTTAAATGAATACAGTTTATGTAAATTATACACCAAGGTTGTTTTTAAAAAGATTATGAATGTAAGGCACTTGGCATACTGCCTGGTTCAAAATTAATGATCAAAAATGTTAGCTATTTTTAATAATGCATAATGAACTCGGTAGTCTTTTGTGATATGGTATGGTAACCCACACTATTGCTTCTAGATCAAAATACATCTTGAGTTCCTGAACTTGCTTGTAATTTGTGGCCTTTTTATCCAACTAATGCCAGCACATCTTGCTGCTTCCACCCTTTTTTTTTTTTTTTTTGAGACAGACTTTCACTCTGTCACCCAGGCTGGAGTGCAGTGGCATGATCTTGGCTCACTGCAACCTACACCTCCTAGGTCCAAGTGATTCTCATGCCTCAGCCTCCTGAGTAGCTGGGACTACAGGTGTGCATCACCACTCCTGGCTACTTTTTTTTTTTTTTTTTTTAAGTAGAGATGGGGTTTTGCCATGTTGGCCAGGTTGGTCTTGAACTCCTGACCTCAGGTGATCCACCCGCCTTGGATTACAGGCATGAGCCACCACACTCAGCCCCACCTTTTTTTTTTTTAATGAGAAAAGTCCAAATTTGAAGTTCCCTTTTCCATACTAAATTGTACTAGAAGCCCAGCATTAATTAACTTTCCTGATGAAGAAGAGTCCCAAGGAAAATATAGTGAAACTACCTGAGCTTCTAGTTTTTGACCATTCCAACTACTTCACCTTCCTCCAACTCCAAGCACATGCTTACAGCATCTCCCACCTTATACTGTAAGACAAAGGCAAACATATCCCAAAGACAAACTGTTCCTATAACTTAAACTCCCACCAATTTAAAACTTCATTTTATCTGGAGTAAGTCTATGGATAAAGGGCAAAACCGAAATGATAAAAGGCACAAACAATCTTCAACCAGAACCAGGAAATGTTCATACAGCCATCACGCGGGCGCCATCTTTCTCTGCGTAGCATGGCCACCATCCTTTCATGGACTTCTGCTCAAAGAGGGAGGCTGTCTTGGCTTTAAGGGGGTCCATGGCTTTGAGGTCCGGAATCATGTCCAAACTGCATTTCTCTGGTGATTTTGCAGGAATGATAGTGTGATGCAAGTCAAGTTCTAGGAAACCTAACCAAGGAAACAACAGTAAGTCCAAATGAGCTTCAAGTGGATCAGCTGTTGTTCACAAGTGAACAGAACGTTCTTGTCCGGAGAGAGGCATGCAGTGATTTTGAACATGTAAAAGGTGAGTTAGAGAAAGGGGGCCTGGCAGACATTTAAAGTCTTTCCAGTTAGGATGGAAAATGGCCGAAGAAATAGCCATCAGCTGTACAGCATCTCCTGTTTTCTTTCTCAAAGACATGAGCATAAACAGAGTTCTTTAAACTAAAAGTAATGAAATATCTACAGACACAATTTTCACTCAACTCAAGGCCCTTGGATCTGAAATGTTTTCCTTTTAGTTCTGAGCTGCCCTGAGCAGAGAGGTCATTTGGCTTTGGGTCAAGACAATAGGTGCTTAGAACACAGGATGCTGGCTGGGCTCACAGCTATAATCCTAGCACTTTGGGAGGCTGAGGTGGGCAGATCACTTGAGGCCAAGAGTTCGAGATCAGCCTGGCCAACATGGTGAAACCCCGTCTCTCCTAAAAATTAGCTGGGCACGATGGCACACATCCGTAATCCCAGCTACTCAAGAGGTTGAGGCACAAGAATCGCGTGAGCCTGGGAGGCAGAGGTTGCAGTGAGCAGAGATCGCACCACTGTTCTCCAGCCTGGGCAGCAGAGCGAGACTGTCTCAAAAAAAAAAAAACCCAAAAAACAAAACAAACCAACACAGGATGCTGCATGAAATGTGCACATCCAAGACTCTCCTAGTAAAACCTCAGAAACAGAATCTTGAGAAGGAGCACGACTCAAAAGAAAATCCTCACCAGGAACTGAGACTCCTAGCCTCAATCAGAGTGGCTGGAGAAGCACATCGTCCCTTCTATAATGTGAGGCATTAACTCTTGTTTGTTTTGAGACTGAGTCTCTTTCTCTCGCCCAGGCTGGAATACAGTGATGTGATCTCGGCTCACTGCAACCTCCGCCTCCTGGGTTCAAGCGATTCTCATGCCTCAGCCTCCCTAGTAGCTGGGACTACAGGTGTGCACCACCATGCCCAGCTAATTTTTGATTTTTAGTGGAGATGGGGTTTTGCCATGTTGGCCAGGCTGGTCTTGAACTCCTGACCTCAGGTGATCCACCCATCTTGGCCTCCCAAAGTTCTGGAATTACAGGCATGAGCAACCACACCCGGCCGCATTAACTCTTTAGTACCACTTCCACAGTTAGGGAAAAGTGTGTTTTGGGCTTGGGGACTCCTGTGAGCCCTTTCCTCCAGAAAATGGTGAGTGTGATGTGGGGTCAAGTCTATGGATGACTGGGGCAAGAGTCTGACCTTCAGTAGTGGCAGCAAAGAGCAACAGGGAGGTTGTGGCATTTTCTCTTTAAACTGTCAGACTTAGGGACGGCCCTTCAGCATATAGTGGACCCATAAGACACGTGACCTTAGCCTTTCTTGACCTGTGACTGCTTTTGTCTCCCCTCTCCTTTTGGTTATGTTCTCACTCGGCATTTTGAGAAACAGTCATTCTTTTTATTTGTTGTCTGATAGTTTTGTTTAAATTCCAAAGGAAGGCCAGGCATGGTGGCTCATGCCTGTAATCCCAGCAATATTGGGAGGCCGAGGTGGGCAGATTACTTGAGCTCAGGAATTTGAGACCAGCTTGGGCAACATGGCAAAACCCCATCTCTACAAAACATACACAAAATTAGCCAGGCTTGGTGGCACGTGTCTGTGGTCCCAACTACTTGGGAGGCTGAGGTTGGGAGGATCTCCTGAGCCCAGGAGGTAGAGGTGGCAGTGATCCTAGATCGTGCCACTGCACTCCAGCCTGAGCGAGAGAGTGAGAGACTGTCTCAACAAACAAAGCCAAGGGCAAACCCTTTATTAGCCTAGAATTTACTATCCATTTGCTTTATGTAAGCCTACTTGCATACTCATCTGTTTACTGACCTCTTACTAAGCACTAAGTCAAAACCATTGCATTAAGTGCTGTGCAGGGAAAAGGGATAAATAAGATACAACCTTTGGCGGGTGTTTCCTCTGCCAGGAGGGACCCCTGGAAGCAGCGTGGAAACAGGGAGACCAGTCAGGGGCTACTGTAACATGTGACTAGCAGAAAGTGAGGTTCAACTGGCAAGTGGCAGAGATCACAGGACTAAGAAAATAAGTGTGCGTGATAAAACAGATGACATTGTAGGATGGAGTGGCTGGCGGGGCGTGGGGGAAAAGAGAGGAGGAAAACTACAGAGGACTCTGGGTGCTTTCGCCTGGGTGGCTGGGGAAATGGAGGGGTCGTGAACTGCTAAATAAGTTCCTGAGGAGAGCAGGGGTGAGGTGAGGGAAGAAATGCTGAGTGAGATTTCAGTCACAGTACAGGCGAGCTGCCCGCCAGGTATAAGGGTGGGGGGTTCTGGCCAGGAATCGGGAATGACCCTCAACGATTTCCTTTGACTGTACCACAGGTACTCTGAGAGCACAGGCTACACATCCTGGTTTAGGAGCCACACTTTGCGGAAAGGTGAGAGTTGAAGCATGACCTTCCACTGAGGTGAGAGTGGGTAAATCCCTGGAAGGGGTGGTTGGCAGGTTGGAGGAGAACAGAAGAACCTCAGGGAAGGCCTGTATTTAAAGAGTGGGAGTCTGGGCACTGTGGCTTATGCTTGTAATCCTGGCACTTTGGGAGGCTGAGGTGCAAGGATTGCTTGAGCTCAGGGGTTCAAGACCAACCTGGGCAACATAGTGAGACTTCATCTGTACTAAAAAGTAAAAAAAAAAAAAATTAGCCAGGTGTGGTGGCACACGCCTGTAGTCCCAGCTACTCAGGAGGCTGAGGGGGAAGGATTTCTTGAGCCCAGGAGGTTAAGGTTACAGTAAGCTATGATCGTGCCACTGCACTCCAGCCTGGGTAACAAAGAGAGACTTGTCTCCAAAAATACAAAAAATTAAAAAATAGAGTGGGATGCAGAAACAAGGCTGGCTAATGTGACAAGGCCAGAGCCAGGAAGAGTGAAAATCTGGAGAGCACAGTGCCATGGGGGGCGAGGGAGGAGTGCGCCAGGAGAGGGAGGGGCCCGGGCTGAGGGTGCATTGAACTAGTGCCCTTACCACAGAAGACAGGAGCAATGGCTGGGGGATTGGGGGACCTTGGTAACAGGTTGAGGAGGGTGGGAGCTGATTCCCAGGTGCTGAGGAGAGAGTGGCTGGTTTGAAAGTGGATATAGGAATGTGGCATCCCCCTGCAGAAATAGGATTTGAGTCTCCACAGACAGACAGGAGCTGGTGTAAGACCCTCACCAGAGCCCTTGAAAAGGGATGGTACTCACTGTCAGGCCGCACTGCCAAGAGCTCATGCAAGCAGTGGGTGTGTCCCCTATCCCCCACCAGGCCCCCATTACCAAAAAGTATTGAAGATTTAAAGAATTGCTTCCAAGTTTTCATTGACCTCACTAATTCCAAGTATAGTTTCTTAGAAGCAATGATCCAAATGGAAGCCCTACCCAAGTAGTCATCCAGAGAAAACTTGTCATTGTCCCATATCTGAATGATCAGCCTGGGTGGGATTCGAAATTCTGTTTGGTCAATACTCCAGAAATGCTCCTAAAACGAAAAGAAACATGGACACACCAGGTGATCATGATGACTCTGAAACACTCACCTTTGGCTCCTTAAGACAGCATCAAAGCCTGGGGCCTTTCTCGTCTTTGCACCCCCCACCCTGACACTCCCTTGGGCCTCAATCCTTCCACTTTATCTGTATGGAGAGCAGTCAGGCTCCCCAGGAAATCACAAGCTGGGCAACTGAAAGAATGTCCCAGGCTTTTCCCAAAGAAAAAGATTTCTTGCCATGTCCCTATCAGTGTGACTTCCTGCTGCCACCTGGGGGTTGGAGAGTGACTCATCTCCCCACCAAAGACCCCTATGTCCTATTTAGATTATCCTCCTAAGGCCAGGCATTCTAGGCCAGCCCACAGTATCACCCACTGGGGTGTCACTTCTGCTTAGCAACTTTCCACCCACCCCCGCCCACACAGATGTCTGAGTGTGCTCTCATTTTACATGGGGGTAAGGAGACGGCCCAGATTCTACTCTTTTATCAATGCAGATTTAGAATGTCCTGGGATTTTTGGCCTTTGAAAAATACCACTGGGCTGGGTGCAGTGGCTTGTAATCCCAGCACTTTGGGAGGCTGAGGACACTTGAGGCCAGGAGTTTGAGACCAGCCTGGCCAACATGGTGAAACTCCGTCTCTACTAAAAAATACAAAACATAGCTAGGTATGATGGTGCATGCCTGTAATACCAGCTACTTGGGAGGCTGAGGCATGAGAATCACTTGAACCTGGGAGGTGGAGGTTGCAGTGAGCCGAGATCATACCACTGCACTCCAGCCTGGGTGACAGAGTGAGATTCTGTCTCAGAAAAAAAAAAAAAAGAAAGAAAGAAAAATACCACTGGCTTTTGTTTGCTTGTGGTCACTTAAGACCCTCAGATCCTCATACTAGAGGTAGAGTCGAAGGAGGACTAGGTAACTGTCCTGCAAGTTCTTGCTTCTCCTTGCCTCAATGTTAGCCAAGATTAAACATCTCTCCAGCTCAGGTACACCTAAGTTCCTCTGGTCCTAGTAGAAAGGGAATTTCCCAGTGCTTCATGAATTTGAAGGAAGATCACTGGGTTGTTTGTTTTTCATATTCCAGGAATGTTTTCCTTTGCAGGGCTCAGAGAGCCTGGCTCTGAGGGACTGGGCAGCCCACTCTGCTATTGTCTGTTGCTGCCTGACCGTCCTGGGTAGGATCATGCTCCAAGCACCACAGGGTATGGGGAGGTCCAGCCCTAGATGTGGGTAGACTGAAAGGTAACCGTACCTAAAGCCCTGATCCCCGCCAGCAGCCCTGATGCCACACCATCTGAAAGTGTGCATTTTTGATGTCACATTGAGCCTCTGTGCCTCTTGAAAGTCCCCTTTGGCACTTTGGGAGGCCAAGGTGGGAGAATAGCTTGATCCCAGGAGTTCGAGACCAGCCTGGGCAACAAAGTGAAACCCTATCTCTACAAAAAATATAAAAATTAGCCAGGCTTGGTGATGCATGCCTGTAGTTCCAGCTACTAGGGAAGCTGAGGTGGGAGGATTGCTTCAGCCCAGGAGGTCAAGGCTGCAGTGAGCCATGAGTGCACCACTACACTCCAGCCTGGGTGGCAGAGTGAGACCCTGTCTCAAAAAGAAAAAAAAAGGCCCCCTTTGAAGGCATTCATCCCACTGGTATGAAAACCCACCCACTGGCTGGATGCGGTAGCTCATACCTGTAATCCCAGCACTTTGCGGGGCCGAGGTGGGTGGATCACCTGAGGTCGGGAGTTCAAGATCAGCCTGACCAACATGGAGAAACCCTATCTCTACTAAAAATACAAAATTAGCCAAGCGTGGTGGTGCATGCCTGTAATCCCAGCTACTTGGGAGGCTGAGGCAGGAGAATCGCTTGAATCCAGGAGGTGGAGGTTGCAGGGAGCCCAGATTGTGCCATTGCACTCCAGCCTGGGTGACAACAGTGAAACTCTGTCTCAAAAAACAAAAAACAGTGCTTACTACAGCATTAGCACTGAGTAGAGCCAGCAGAGGGTAGGCCTAATGCGACACAGGGCTGGTGGCTGGTACATTCTGATCAGGTGTGGGGAGAGGAGGTGACCAGGCAGAGCTAGGGGAAGCTGAGAGAATGTGGAGGCAGGAATGGAACAGGGCATCTATGGAAGACATCTGTTATTATTGACTATGCAGGTTCTAGACCCCCTTTATTGGAATGAAGGCACCCAGCTTTTCCTTAGCGGACTCCCCTTTCCCCCAAATTTTAGAGAAGCTGCCTCTGTCTCTAACTCTGGAGCCTGGACAATCAGAGCATCCCTGGGCAACAATGGTTGGTTCAGGGATAGGCACATGACCCCCAAAGGCAGAGACACTGAGGCCCAATTCCAGAACTCTGGTTGGCCCCATGAGGGCTTCGCTCTTCTCTTTCTGCTGAGGTTAGAGGGGAGGACAGGATGTTACCTGGGGCTGCCACCGTGAGTCCGTGGAGGCGGGTGGGGCGGAGGAGCGGGGAGCGTGAGACCAATTTCTAAAGTCATCATCACTTCACCGCGGGATCCAGACGGGCCTAAAGCCAGCAGACCCCTGGACTTTTTGGTAATGTGAACCAATACATCCCTTTTCTGGCGTCAGCCAGTTTGAGTTGAGTTCTGTAACTGAAAGTCTAACTAGTTAAGACCAGGAGGGCCCTGAGCCCTCACGGCGGTGTCTCAGAAGGAGGTAAAGCAGACGTGGAGGTTTAATAAGGAAGGACACCCACTTTAATACCGGGCCTCTGCTTGACTCTGCCTAGCCTGGGAAGACGTCAGTCTCCCTGTCACATAAAGAACACACTTGGGTTGTTGTTTATACTAATACAAAACCATTACTTCTCCCCTTTATCCTTCACCGCACCACCAGTATGTGAGGGGAAAGAAAGTTGTGCTCCTCATGCTTCCTAATTACACAAACACCTGTCCTAGCAGTGTGACCTTGGACCAGTATCAAGGTGGCAGATTCCCCATCTCTACTGAAAAGGAGCCAGACTCAGTGACGTCCGAGATCCTGAGCAGCTCCAGCCTTCTATGAGTTTGAGTTAAGGAAGATCCGTGATACCCACTTCCCACTGGCATATTTCAGAGCTCACTTTTTTCGCAACGATACAGAGTTGTTCGGCTGGAAGGTAGTCAAATGGGAAAACAAATCTCCAGTTAAAATTCCCTTCACCATCCAAAGACCTGTAATGGACATCTGTTTTCTGTTTGTTTTCTTCATTGCCAGGAATCCAGCTGAAAGGCAGAGGCAAATAGACTTAGCTTCACGTGATTGACAAGTCACGTAGCCGCAAAATTGTGCAGTAATTAGGGGAGCGAAGAGCAGGAGAATGAATGCACTTTTCTTGGGCAGATTCCAATTATCTACGGAGCTGGGGGTGATTTATGGAGGGGAGGTGCTCTATTGCATCCAACACAGGTTGTGGCCAAATAAAATATCATCCCTCTAAAACCAAAGCAGGAAACCCTTTAGACTTCAGTTAACAGGGCTAAGGTGAAATTTTCTGGAAAACATCAACAATGTAGCTTCTATTTTGGGTACATTGAAGCCTGCTGGCTATGATTTGAGTCCTCACAACTATAACTCATCAGTGTCTGTCAGCACTGCTGATAGGTTAAATGAATATGAGTTAGCTCAAAATTTTAGCATTTCCTTTCCCATATTTTACTTAAGCAGACCAAAGAAGCACAAATCAAGTAATCTTACAGCTTCCTTTTTATAAATTATTCTTAAATTCACTATGATAATATTAATGATACTGGCAAGGAAGATGTCAGCTCTTATTTCCACATGCATATCTATGAGCATTCATTTCACTAACATCTTAACTTCTAACGTTCGAGAAGTTTTCTTCTGCTTGTGCCTGGCACATAGCAGACACTAGATAAATACCTACTGAAGGAACGAATGAATGAGTGTGCCCGAAAAGAAGCTGTTGCTACTGGGAGGACTTCTAGTTTGAAACCAGGGGGTAACATTCGATTTTACACTGTCAAAGCAATAGAGAGTGCATGGTTCTCGAAACTGCACATTAGAATCACATTAGAATCGACTGGGGACATTTTAAAAATATTGATGCCTGGACCCCACAGATAGAGATTCTTGGTAGGAGGCAGGCCTGGCTGGAAAAAACTCTCTGAGCCTCATCTCGCATCTGTAAAATAAGATTAATGATATGTGCTCCCTTCACATGGTCGACACGAAGACAGAAAAGATTATGGTTTAGCAGGGGCAGAGTGCGAATGGGGACACCTTTAACTCACAGGTTATCTTCTGTGAACCAGGTATGTACCATGCATTATTTTATTCTTCCCAACAACTGTGTGACTATCTCCACTTTGTGGAAGAGGAAACTGAGGTTCAGAGAGAATATATTAACTTGCACAAGGTCACATAGCCCAGAACTGACATGATTCCCAGGTCAGTCTGATTGCAAAGTCCACACCTGTTACTCTGCCTCAACCATAGAGACTGCAAAGTCACTCGAAAATATTAAGTCCTACTATTAGTAGTGGTATTAATATCAATCAACTACAGTACTTTTCTTTTTGCTAGTCAATTGACTAGATAAATAAGTTGAAAGATTCCTTTTGACTATTAACTTTCTTTTTTTCTTTTTAAAGAACCAGATTCTCACTATGCTGCCCAGGCTGGACTTCAAACTACGGGGCTCAAGTGATCCTCCTGCCTCAGACTCATGAGTAGCTGAGACTGCAGGCATAAGCCACCATGCCCAGTTTTGACTATTAATTTTTAAGGTAACTCATCGAGGTGAGTTCATGTTCTCTTGGTCACGACCTTAGTGGCCTCACCTCCTGACCCATCCCTAAGGGTCACCATCATCCTGTCCTAGACTGCTCACCCTTACAGCTCTTCCTCTCTTTTCTTGTGAATTTTCACATTTAATTTTAAACATAAATCTTTTCATACTTTAAGACAAGTCAAACAGCTCCTCTAGGTATATGTATTTGTGTGCATGTATGTATAGCTTGATATGTAATACAATACCCAGCTGTGTCTAGTATCTTTTCACATATCGTATTTAGATTTTTATTGCACATTTTTCAAAGTACTTTAAGTTGAGCTTTATTCTCTGATTAGAGGAGTTTTCTCTCAGTTCAGAATTACTTGAGTTTGTTTCCTCGATTTGAAAAAAAAAATAATGCTTATGATAGTCAAATAAATTTGCATATATATAATTAGCTGATTAGTTTTCCGTAGAGAATGGTAATGAGATCCCAAAATGAGAAAGAATAATGAAGAACTTGATGAAACATTCCCTGTTTACAGTGAACCTAAATGATACTAATTATATCTTTAACAAAGTTTTGATTGAAGGCCACATGGGATTATATAGGTGAAAGTTTATTCTGACTTTATGAATATATTAAATGTCACAAGTCTTATCTTTTATATATCAAGGAACCAAACTCAGTCCACGTGGAACAGCAACAATACTATCTGCCAGGCGCTGTCCTAAATGCTTTGAATAACTGGATCACCTGAATATCCCTGGGAAGGAGGAATAATCATTATCACCATTTTACAGATGAGGAACAGCGAGCTAACTACCTTGCCCAGCCAGCAGGGAAAGTACCAGAATTTAGTCACTATGCTGTACTGCACGCAACATCTATGATTGAGGCATATGATCAAGGCATCCACACAGACGATTTGAAATTGAATTAGGCAAGTAAGAGAATATTGAACAACAATGACCCTGGACATGTTGGATGCTGGCATTCAGTGCAGGTTGGTAGAATAAATGACTTCTTTTGAAATCTGTGAACATTTCCTCTTTTCCATAGACATGGGCTGCTGGTAATACAGTATGTAGAAAATGAAATTTTGGAAGCTTTACTTGTGTCTCAAAGGCTATTCAGGGTATCAAAGGGGAATAAAAAGAAACTACATGGCTAAAAAGTCCCAGAAATAATAAATCTGCTCAAGAAACTGAAAAAAAATCCACTTTGTCAAAAAGGAAACAAATAAATATTTATCAGTTCTTATAATCCTTATATAGCTTTGCTCATAAACAAAGTCCATACAGGTCTCACTCTCTCTTTCTCTATTCTCTCCCCTTTGCTTTCCAGGAGCTACCTAAGTAGATCACATTAATGAGATAAAATAGCCTCAAAAAACCAAGAATCCTATCTTGGGCGCATTCAGTAATGAAAACTCACGAAGGAGAGAGTCTGTTTCCCTGAGCTTGGCAAAGTCTCTTGTGTGCTAACCTCACCCTTTGACGTAGATGTCACTCATTTCCTCTCCTGTGATGCTTTTCTCATCCAAGATAACGTCCTTGGTGTTCCAGATGATCACACGCAGGTAGTATCTGCAAGAAGCACAGTTGGAAGGTACTTTTTTTCTGGTCCTGGACCAAGTCCCCAGCCCAGTGTATGTAGCAGGGTCTCAAGATGACTTACTTCTTGGCTTTCCGGGGCGTGATGTTGAAAGGAGGGCCTGGTGGCCCCAAACTCTTGGGGAAAACATCCACCCACATCTGAAGTTTTCCCTAAACCATTTGAAAATGAAAAGAGGACTGAAGTTATATGATGGGTAGCAGAAGCCACAATTTTCTTTCATATTTCTTAGATGAAACTGTTTCTTTAGTCCCTCTAATTTATTAGTCCATATGGAAGGCAAGAAGTGGAAGAGAGCAAACCAAGATTAATCTTGTATGTACAATGTCATTTGGGCCACCCACTTTCCATTCTCACCCAGGGGTCTCTGATGGCTGCACATGTCCACCTATATCATAGTCTGGGTCTCACCTGATTAATAAAACTGCAGACTTCCCATCACTAACCCAATCCCAACATACCCACACATACACCCCACATGCAGGCATGCACATGCACACACCCACCCCCTCTTACAATGACTTAAAATTGGGTCCTTCACCTTTAGCAGTTCTCATGCTGTCATTCTATCCATCACATTGCCCACCTGACACCAATCTCCGTTTTGCCATACCCAAGTGTTTCTCTACTTACCTCAAAATACAAAAAGTAATGAATGCAATTAGTGAAAATGGTATTAAATTTTGTAAAAGGAAAACTTACAACAAGGAAAACTGACAACATGGCATTTTCAAAACAGGAGCTCAAACAATGATAATATTATAGTTCCCAAAAGATAAGGATTCCTGGCCATTGGTTCATTGGTGCCCACCACCAGGTAAGTGGCTAGCAGGAAGGGGAGGTGAAAGCCTGGACTGACATTTGTGCTGCCATCCTGGGGAGGTCCTGCTCAGCTCTTTGACTGCCACAGACTGGGCCCATCCATCTGACTCGAATGTTCTTCCAGACAGGTCAGGAATGCCATGAAAAAACTATATCAACCGTACGAACCAATTTGTATTCTTCAAACTGTTTTTGAATGTTCTGTAGACTCTGTCTTTAGACAAAAACAAACTGATCTTCAAGAAAGTTGCCAGGGAAACCACTAGATTGGCTTCCTAATGCATTGTGACCAAAATACATTAAGTGCAGCTCTTGAAAAGGGATATATTTTACTATGATCCGACGCTCCTCCAACTAATCTGTAGGGCTCAGGGCTCTACAATTCATCAAGCACTCTACAGAATATTAGGCGTCCAGTGTCTCCCCAAACCCAGTCACAGTCTGTGGCTAATGCTGTAGGCAGAAGTGATGGGGGTTTGTGGATTCCCAGGGAGAAATCTTCCTCAATCTGTCATTTCTTGAAACTCCTTATACAGCTAAGGGGCAAGAGGAGAAAAAGGAGGAATAGATTCTTTGGTGAAAGGAAGAAATGGAAATGTAGAACAAAATAAAAGCAAGAAGGAAGTGACAAAACAACCTAGAAAGCCCAGGCCAACCCTTTTGCAATCAGCACGTCCATAGTTTTGCTGTCAGGGTCAACAATATTAGCATCATGAGATTAATCTTTTTTTTTTTTTTTTTTTGAGACGGAGTCTAGCTGTGTCATCCAGGCTGGAGTGCAGTGGTGTGATCATGACTCACTGCAACCTCTGCCTCCCCAGTTCAAGCAATTCTCCTGCCTCAGCCTCCCCAGTAGCTGGGATTACAGGCACCCACCATCGCAGCCAGCTAATTTTTGTATTTTTAGTAGAGGTGGGGTTTCACCATCTTGGCCAGGCTGGTCTCAAACTCCCGACTTCGTGATCCACCCGCCTCAGCCTCCCAAAGTGTTGGGATTATAGGTGTGAGCCACCTCGCCCATCCTAGATTAATATTTCTTAAAGTGTGATCAGAACCTCTTCAGGTACTTGTTAAAATTCAGATTCCTGGACCCACCCTAGACCTACTGGATCCAAATCTCAGACATGACCTGGACATCTTTATTATAACAAGCTTCCACATAGATTATTTTGTCAGTGGCCATGTCTTGCTTTGCTTCTGTGGAAACTGCTCTCCATCTTCTGGGAGTGGAATGTCCCCCATCGCTATCCACATGGTCCTCGCCTCCCTGATACTGTAGTCTCAGATGGCACCTCCTGAACTGGGCTAAGCTCACTTTCCCAGACCCTGCCCACCTCGCTGGAGCTGAGTGGTCCCATGGTTGGCAAGGGGGCCAAGTCTGGGCAATGAATCCCTATGCATTTAGAAGTAAATGGGGCTGCATTACAACACACACGCACTCAAGGACTCTCTGTAATACCTGGACTCATAGGAAGGTGATCACAGCAAGAGGGCAGATGAAATAGACCCAGAGAAACAGAGATGAGACAGAGAGACCCTGGTTCTGGTTTGATCTGAGTCATGGCCAATCTCCTTTCTGGATTTAGAGAGTTACCTGGAAATTCTTACAAAAAATTCCCCTTTAATATGACACTAATTTGAATCTCATTCCTATCTCTGTACATCTAAAAGCATTCAAAGAAGATAAAAGGGGCAAACACGTCAACTACTGCCATTGATTGCATTTGGGGCAGGGATAATGGTCTTTAAGGGAGGGGAGGCCCTTTACCTGGGAAATGTTGGGCTGGAAGGTGCTGTGCAAAGTCCTTGTTTCCACGTGCTCGGGGACCAGCCCCTGAGTCCTGAGGATGTGAAGAGCAAGCCGCTCTTCAGGGGCCCCGAGGTGTCGGTGCAGGATTTTGTTGGCTTCTGCAATGGAAAGCGGCATTGAAGCAGGAATGAGTATTTGGGAATAGTTTAGCCAGATTGCCTGGAGCTGCTTCCAGCACTTCATCCTAGACTTTGCCAAAATGGACAGGCGGTACCAACATGCAGACTTTGGCTTGTGAAGGAAGAGTTGACAGAACTGACCAGGAGCCCTGCCCCACCCAGGCTCAAACCTAACTTGCGGACTGCCGATAGTCAAGGGACCAGGACGCCAGAACGGGTAAGTGGGAGCATTCTGTATTTAATTCTGTGGCACGAGCTCATGGCGTGCCTGTTTCTCAGCCTCCCTTGTGGTTAGAGGAGGCCATGTGACCAAGTTCAGCCAGAGGGTAACATGGGTAGAAGTGACGTGTGTATCCCCTCCGGACCTGGCCCATAAATCCCTCGTGGGTAGGAGTCTCTATGTGCCTTTTTATTCTGACTGCAAAAAGGAACAGCAGCCTTAGACTCCTGCACTGAAGAACTGCAGAGCTAGAAGATGGCAGGGACCTGGGTCCATGGAGCACTGCTTGGAAGACAGCTACCTACCTGGAGGAATATCTACTTAGAATCAATGAGAAATAAACTTTTGTGTTAGAACACGGACATTTGGAGGTTCAATTTTTACAGCAGCTAGCATCACTGTGGTATTCTGGTTTTTTGTTTCTTGAGACAGTCTCGCTCTGTCATCCAGCTGGAGTGCAACAGTGCAATCGGCTCACTGCAACCTCTGCCTCCTGGGTTCAAGTGATTCTCAAGCCTCAGCCTCCCGGGTAGCTGGGACTACAGGCATGTGCCACTTCACGCAGCTAATTTTTGTATTTTTAGTAGATGGGGGTTTTCGCTATGATGGCCAGGCTGGTGTTGAACTTCTGTGCTCAAGCGATCTGCCCATCTCGGCATCCCAAAGTGCTGGGATTACAGGCGTGAGCCACCGCACCCGGCCATCACTATGGTATTCTGAAAACATAGGCCCCAGATTCTCTTGACACTTCTCCCATGAAGAGGTGGGGTCTGTGTTATTTCCCTTTGAATCTGGAGACGTAGTCAAACACTAAAGTATGGAGAAAAGATGCTGTGTGACTACGAGGCTTAGACACAAAAGGCCACACAGCTCCTGCCTGGTTTTCTGGGGACCCCACTCTGGGGGACACCATCCACATGTAAGGAGCCTGAGTCCGCAGAGTCTGCCATGCTGGAAAGGCCTGTGTAGGTGCTCTGGTCATCAACCCCAGCCGAGAGCCAGCACAACTGCCAGCTGCGTGTGTGGGCCACCTGATGGCTCCCCCCGAGCAGGGCTCTCAGATGACTGCAGCCTCAGCCGACATCTGACTGCAACCTCAGGAGATGAGCCACCCAGTCTCAAACGTAACTTGTGGACTGCCAAGAGCAAAGGGACCAGAACTCCAGATCCAGCGAGTGGTAGCATTCTGTATTTACTCTTGCAACACAAGCTCACGGCCAGCCTCGGCCAGAACTGTTCACCTGAGCCCATCCTGAACTCCTGACCCCCCAAAATGGTGAGGAAAACAAATGGTTGTTTTCAGTTACTAAGTTTGGGGTGATCTGTTATACATCAATAGTAACTGGAACAATCCCCATGACAGGGGAGTTGTCTGTTTGGGGTTACCCTTAACCATCAGACCATGATGCTTCCCAATTTATTTCCAATCCTGTTTGCAAGTTCACGTTAGCAGCATCAACATTTCGTAAACATCTAATCATCCCTGATACCAAGTCCTCTTTAAAATGCAAAGACAAAACATAGGTTTTTTTGTTTGTTTGTTTTTTGAGACAAGGTCTCACTGTCACCCAGGCTGGAGTACAGCGGCACGATCTTGGCTCACTGCAACCTCCACCTCCTGGGTTCAAGTGATTCTCATGCTTCAGCCTCCTGAGTAGCTAGGATTACAGGTGCATGCCACCACACCTAGCTCTTTTTTTTTTTTTTTTTTTTGTAGTTTTAGTAGAGATGGGCTTTCACCATGTTGGCCAGGCTGGTCTTGAACTCCTAACCTCAAATGATCCACCTGCCTTGGCCTCCGAAAATGCTGAGATTACAGGTGTGAACCACTGTGCCCGGCCTGAAAACATAGTTTTTTACAATGTCGTGAATCAAGCTGAAGAGCAGAAAGCACTTTTCTTCCTGTGCACCTTTGTTCAGCTCCCCTTGGATATCCCATGCACCTGCCACCACCCCCTCTGGGTATCCCTCCCCCATGCAAAATATGGAAGCACAGTTCGCATGCTCTGTGATGCTTACTGCAGTCTTTGTCAGTGTGGCTAGCTGTTGATGCGTCAGGACAGGCCGTATTATAAATTGCTGCTTGGAAAGAGCAAGACCCCAAGCTTGGACATGAGCCAAATGGGAACGTAGCAGGCTCTTCAAGCCAACCACAGCATCCCTGAAGCTTCTGGGAGAAGGGATGGAACAAATGATGGAATAAACCTGGAAGGGAAATTCCTGCACTACCATCTGGGCATTTTTGAGCAAATTATGCATTACATGGAAATTAGTTCATTACTAGTACTTTGTGTAAAACTCTAATGGCTACGATCTAAAAAGGGCAAGTAAAACATAAGACAGACAAGAAAATGTGTCCACTTTGACACTTGACAAGACAGCAGAACTCTGATGTGGCTGTTGTTAGTGTTGTTAGATAGTGTCACTTGCGCAGAGCCTCGTGGTGTAATTAGGGTACTGGCTCTGTCTATTCACTCCCCCAAACCAAGCAATATATATGGGTTACTATACTTTGTACAAGTTTACAATCCACAGCTAGGTGCTCACCAAATTCATCCAAACTGTAGTCTCGTCCTCCGTATCTGATTCTACTCCCATCTTCGGAAAGGATGGGTTGTGGGAAGCCTTTGAATCTGGCGACATTTTGAAGCAGCTGTGTTGGTCTCAGTTGATCTCGCCAGGTGTTGACTCCAGAACTGTGAAGAGCATCACATGGCTCGGAGTTATGGAGCAGCCTGCAGGTTCTTCTCGGATTCACACACACATGCTCGTGGACTCTTAGGTGCTCCCATACAGTGGGAGCAGGAAATCTGCGCTACACTCCGACTTTGGCCTAGAAATCTATTTCAGAGTCCTAAAAATCCATATGCTATTTTGGCCTCAGCGAAACAGATGTATTTATTTATTTAACATGTATGTAGCCCTCAGTTTCCTCCTCTGTAAAAGTGAGGAGTTTGACTGAGATCACTGAGTCATAATAGGCAAACTCATAAACTAGAAATTGCAAGCTACGTCTCATCAGATACTGTGGAAAGACACTGTATAGCAGGCAGGAGAAAAAGGACATCACAAAATTAAGTACAAGGCGCAGAGAATCCCTATTTCCCAAGGGCAGGGAATCCTTGCTATTAAACATTGCCAGCCCTCAGTCCTTGACATCCAGGAGGGGCTCAGTGAGGGGTAGCAAGGGAACTGGTCTTCTGGGCTGCCACCTGTGCCATTCCCCAGTGCATGGCACTGCTCCAGCTGCCACCATTTTACACACACTGTGATGTGAGTGGGGTTCATGAGGTGGCTCTAAGATTCCCTAAAATAATCCTGTGATTGAAATCCGTACCTAACTGAGTGACAGGAGCAGTGGCTCAGTGAAGGAAGGCGCTAAGGTAGAGGGCCTAGGCCTCCTCGGGTGCCAATGTCAGAGGCAGCAAAGTGCCTCTTGTACGGTCAAAGCAACTTACACACAGTACTCCTCTGGTATGCCGCAGTGGGACCCAAAGCGGGAAAGGAATCGGTTTTCCAGATCGATAATTGTTTCTCCTACTTTTTCATCCCGGGTAAAGGTGTCATAATCATAGACAGAAATTTTCAGGTCTTTTTCCTGAGGTAAGTAGCAGCTCAGTTCGTACATCCTAAATAAACAAATGCAAGGTCAGAATCTTCACGATCCATCTGGGTACCTCACAAAAACCCGTGCTCTGTGCACAGAATTCCCCGGGCCATGTGTGGTATGGTATGTCCTCAGATGGAGGACATCTGAGTAGGATAATCCGGGTGGGTGGTGGTGGGTGGCTTGATAAATAGTACATACTAGAAATAAGAACAAGAAGAGAACATATGCTTGCTCAGGAAACCTGTGGGCTTTAAATGCCTAGGTTCAAATCCTACCTCTGCTGCTTACCAGCTGTGGGACTCTAGACCAGTTACTTAACTTCTCTGTGCTAAGTTTTCTCATCTGTAAAGTGGTGATAATAACACCTCCCATCAGTGTCGCTATAAGGGTCAAGTGAAGAAATATTTAGAGAGCATTTGGCAGGAGTGCATTGCTCCAATGCCAGTATAATAATAATGATGTATTATTATATTATTAACTTTATCATCACATGTCCATTAGCTGTTCACTGGAGCACCTCTACCCAGCTCAGACACGAGTAAGGCACAAGCACCCTCCATAACTGTGCCCCTGCTAGGTTCCCTCCTCTGCCTTCATAGAGACCACTGCCCCATGGAACATCTTTGACTCAGCCCACAGAAGCACAGGGGAGGAGAGTGAGTGCGATTTACCATAGGGTGTGATACGCAGGGTGCCCTGAAGGCTCCCCCTCTCCTCCCAGACCCTCTGGGTCTGCCCTTGGCTCCAGTTCTTTTTTTTTTTTTTTAAGATGGAGCCTCGCTCTGTTGCCCAGGCTGGAGTGCAGTTGCATCATCTTGGCTCACTGCAAGCTCCGCCTCCCAAGTTCATGCCGTTCTCCTGCCTCAGCCTCCCTAGCAGCTGGGACCACAGGTGCCCGCCACCACACCTGACTAATTTATTGTATTTTTAGTAGAGACGGGGTTTCACTGTGTTAGCCAGGATGGTCTCGATCTCCTGACCTAGTGATCCGCCAACCTCGGCCTCACAAAGTGCTGGGATTACAGACATGAGCCACCGCGCCCTGCCAGCTCCAGTTCTTTAAGGCTTTTCTAGAGAACCCACATTAAAATGTACACACTTCTGAGATGAAGATAAAGAGTCAGACAGTGCTTCTGTGGTGGGTGAGCAATGCGCACTAGAGGGCGGGCTTTGGGTTCTGTAATCTGCACCGTCCACAGAGGGACTCATCCCAGAGAAGGTGTTCAATACATTCTGTTGAAGGAGAAGCTGTGAGAGGCCTCCTCTCTGCCTCCTCCCCTTCTCCTTGCACTCTGGTGTGTGGACTGGTTCCTGCCCAAAGAGCCAGGAATGTTGATCCATTTGAGCAGAAAACAGATGTGAGAAAAGGTGCTTGAGTCATGACACATGAAGCGCCTTACCCACATGTGCCCCAAACCAGCACATTTCCAATCCCAAATTCCAGGAAACAAATCGTATGTGGTCTCTGGGAGAAAGAATTCTTCAGTCAAATGCATTTGAGAACTGCTTCTTTGCAGTTCTTCTGGACATACTAAAGGTTCTGAGAAGTCCTGCAATTATAATCTTTTTAAACCAAGTGTCTTGGTTTTACTAAGGAATATATTTTTTTCTTGGAACATCAATTAATATCCTGCGGAAGACACTGCTATTCTTTCGAAGGCGATCTGCCATGATGGATAGGACTCTGAGTAATGGCCACGCACATAGGAAAGGTTGGTCCTTTCTGAATTCCTGTTCCAGAGTCCCCAAGAGTCTCTGCAGAGAAGAAAGCTACCCTCTAAGACCGAGGCCATGGACCAGAGCCATCTGAGGGGCTGCAGAGCCGGCATCTCCTTGGCTCCACCCTGCTGGATGAGGGGAAGTCTGCCCACCTGCCAGACAGCGATGGGCCTAGCAGAGCCTGACAGCACTGCTTCCTTCCAGGGTGCCTCCGAGCAAGACTTTTCCTGCCACTTAATTAAGCTTGTGCCTGGCTCCTCTGAGACGAGCAATTCAGACAGGGTTGCCTTTCTCCCTTCAAAGCTGGCTTTCCCTACTTCCCTGTCTCCCTCACAGGAGCCCTCCTTCCTGCCCTGCGTGCCTTTTCCTGTCTAGACCTCGGGGCTGGATCAGTGGAAGAAAAGGAAAACGATCAGATTGCGGTGCCAGAGGATTACTTCCATTCCCTGGCCCGGGCGCATGGCCTTGGGTGTGCAGCACGCAGGGGGGTGGTGTGTGCGCAGGTATGTGTGTGTGACACATGACAGAGAAAGAACCCGTAAGGCTACAAACTGACAAACTCAAGAAGAAAAGAAGCGTATGGGCAAGATAATAAAGCCAGAAATAAAAAGATATGCCATGCAGCAAACAAGAACACAGTATTCTCTCACTCAGCAAGGTTCTCAGAACAAAACATCATTTTCACAAATGTCTCAGACAGAGAACATTTTTCTACAGGTGATGGCTTTGCCACAAATGTGAAATATCACCAAGGTGGTTGGAAAATCCTGGGGCTTGGAGTCAGCAGAATTTCTAGCTAAATCTCGGCTCTATCACTTACCCCACCACCCCTATTAATAGAGCTCTGGGAGCCCTGTTTTCTTCACCTGTACAGTTGGGTTGGTAATCCCTGCCCTGAGCAGCTAATAAGTTTGACATGGAGATGGAAATCAGACCATAGTGTGCCACACAGATACTGGGGTCAGATGGTCTGAGTTCAAATCCTCACTCTTCTCTTTTTTTTTTTTTTTTGGAGATGGGGTCTTGCTCTGCTGCCCAGGCTAGAGTACAATAGTGCAATCTCAGCTCACTGCAACCTCCACCTCCTGGGTTCAAGCAATTCTTCAGCCTCAGCCTCCTGAGTAGCTGGGATTACAGGCATGTGCCACCACGCCTAGCTAATTTTTGTTTGTAGAGACGGGGTTTCACTAGGTTGGCCAGACTGGCATCGAACTCCTGACCTTGTGATCCACACACCTCAGACTCCCAAAGTGCTGGGATTACAGGTGTGAGCCATTGCGCCCGGCCCTCACTCTTCTCTTAACAGCTAAGTACATTAAACACTGCATCTCTCTGTGCCTCAGTTTCCTCTGTTATAAAATAGGAATGATGGGGTGGGCACAGTGGCACATGCCTGTAATCCCAGCACATTGGGAGGCTGAGTCGAGAGGATCACTTGAGGTTAGGAGTTCGAGACCAGCCTGGCCAACATGGCGAAATCCTGTCTTTACTAAAAACACAAAAATTACCTGGGTGTGGTGGCACACGCCTGTAATCCCAGCTACTTGGGAGGCTGAGTCAGGAGAATCACTTGAACCCGAGAGGCGGAGGTTGCAGTGAACCGAGATCACGCCAGTGTACTCCAGCATGGGTGACAGAGCAAGACTCCGTTTAAAAAAAAAAAAAATTAAAAATAGGAATAATAATGGCACCTCAGAGTCGTGAGATTTTTTTTTGAGATGTTTTATATAAACAGCTCCGCAGACAGCCAGGTGACAGGGTGGTCCCCGGAAAAACTCCAACCGGCCTGTGCTCCTGTAACACCAGTACTAATGCTGCCTGTCTACCCTGCACGCCATCAGAACCAAGCTTCTTCACTTCCGTGAAATCCTTTTATTTTGGGTTTATCTATTTATTACCTGCTCTCCTGTCTAGAAGGTTTATCTAGTTCACAATCACAGGGCCTAGGACAAGGTTGGACACACATTAGAGTCTCCACGCATGTTCCGTGGAGAAATGAAGGCCAGAAAAACATTGAAGAATGCACATTACCTGCCAAAGACTGGGTTGAGAGTGTTGGGAATGTAGTGATCTCGGTCTTCAATGACTTTTTTGCCCAGTGTTATTTTTATGTAAGGGTCACACTGCAGGGACAAAATAGACGGGAGGTTACATCATCATAGGACACAAGGTGAAGTCAAGTTCAGGGACAGACTCAGCTCGCCTCCACACCCACTCCCAGCTGATGACAAGGTGGCCGCCATGGCACCCCTGTGCCTAAGACGAGGGAGCAGTGCTCTCCTTTGGGTGGCATGCAGCCAGTTGTGTGGGTGCAGGAGTGGTGGTGGGGGGAGTCCTGGCTCACACCTGTAAAATGAGAAGGATGAACCAGGGGACCTTAAGCCCCTGCAAGCTCTTAGATAAATCCCCATGGGGACAATCCTCTTGAATACATTGTTTTGATGGAGCATCTTTCCCCTAGTGAGATAACAGACGCCCAGAAAGAAAGAACAAGACAATTATTGTGGCTGATGACTGTAATTATCTTGCTACAGGAGAAGGCCCCACACCCAAACTCTTACCAGGCCATTGTTGTCCTGGGGCTGGAGCTCTAAGCCTCGAACAATGTAAATCCTAACCGTGCATTCCTGTGGGACGCTGTCAGGTAATTCCCGAAACTGTCTGGGAGGGGCTGGCACGCTGGGGTCATCCGGCAGAGGGTAGATCCGAAAGGAGCCCTAAGAGGGAGAGACAGAAGGACTCACAGGGCCCTGGGTGGCCCAGAGAGAGGGCTCCCAGTAAGTCTCCTCCCCTCACAGGGGTGTGGGATTGAGGGATGGAACGCTGTCTTTTGTGGAAGAAATAATGCATATTGCACTTTGCATATTTCCAGTAGGGAAAGTGAAATGATTCTCAAGTAATTACTTGAGAGCTCACAGGGGAGAAGAGAGAGCACAGCAGAAATCGGGAGTCAAGAGGAGAACATAGGCCAGTGTGATGGACGAGGTGGTGGTGAGAGAGAGTGAAATCCTGCACATTCTTTGAAGATAGGAATAACAATAATTACATTTTAAAGCCAACAAAATACCAACAGTGATTCCCCTTTTCCTGTAGCACCTCTGTACTCCACCTCCCACTCCCAGGCAAACTTCTTTCAAATCTGTTTCAGAAGTGACACCTTTCAAATCTCAGCTGAAAGGTGTCACTTCCTCCAGGAAACCTCCCTGACTGCTCCTGGGCCGGGTATGTTCTCTGGGTGCTCTCATCTAACCCCACACTCACACCGACACAGCCCTGTCCTCTGCATTGAGATAATCGATTTATTGTCTAGATCCTTCGCTAGACCGTGAGCTTCTAGAGATGGATGAGGGAGGCATGAGGTCTCGTTCATCACCCTATCTCCAGGGCCTAACACAGGACTAGGCATATAGTAAGGGCACAAAAATTGTATTTTGAAGGAGTGAGCCAACGAGACCTGCTGGAGAGGCCACATATTTTGCCTTGAAACCAGGAGAAAGCACTGAAGCTGGATTCGGAACATACAGATCTTAGTTCCAGCGGTCTTCCTTCAGTCAAGTGGCATGGAATAAGCACCTACTATGTGCCAGGTACTAGGGACCCACAAAAGAACTCAAGGACTCTCGTCTGGCACAGCGGTGGTCAATAGGGTTGGCTCTTGTGCCATTTGTGATTGCTTGGTGGGAGGCTGTACTGAGAAGGATTTGAGACCATGCATCGCGCATCATCCTCTGGTTCCTTAGCAATGTCTGCTACAGGCAAAGAATTAAGAAGCAGTAGCAGCACATCTGCCAAGACTTTGCCAAGCATGGTTGCAGGGAGGGGCAATTATAACTGCAGATACTTTCCATGTATAAGATGCTTTCATGGAGGCATGAACCCAGACCTGTGGGAGCCCAGATCAGGAGTGAGTCACACTGCCCGAAGCAATCAGGGAACACTTGACAAAGAGAGTGATATTTGAGCTGGTGCTTAAAAGAATGAGTAGGACTTTGTCAGACCACAAAGGGGGTAGAAAGGGCATCCAGGGAAGGAAGAAGAGCCTGTCCCAAGTCTCCGACTTGTGAGAGGACAAGGTGTGTCCGGGGCTTGGGCGAGGCTCTTCCAGGCAGGAGGGTGGAGTGTGTGAGGGGGAGGGAGGCAGGGGACCATGTAGCTTGGGAAAGACTGGCTCTGCCTTTGGAAGGAGTTGCATCTTGCCTGTGGAAACCCAAGCAAAGCCTTTCAGTAGTCCAGAGAGAAGATCAGATTTGGTTGCATGGAGGCTGGAGAGGAGTGTGATGAGAAAGGTGACGAGGACTGTCAAGTGAGAAGTTGTCACAATGATCCTGCTGAAAGCATGGTAGGGGCAGTAGGATGAGGAGAGGAACTAGATCTTGGAGAGACTGCATCTTAGGATTCAAGGCTGCTTGGCATGAGCAGGGAGGCAGGAGGAGATGTGAAGACAGCTCAGAGTGCTCTGGCTCCCCCTCCCCCTTTTCCTTTCTGGCACCTTCCAGCATCCCTCAGAGGCTGCAGGACGTGCCCCTCCCCAGACCCTGCTTGTCCTTTATCCTAGGCCTATATAAAAAAGGAAGGTGGATTTTAAACAGGACCAACACGCATATCTTACTCACCTTAAACTCTCCGACCACAGAAGGATCTTCATTCTCATCTGACTTGCCTCGGTATAACTTGAATGTATCTGAGAAGTCTGTCAGGCCCTCAAATTCTGTTACATTTTCCAGTTCGCAATTATATATCTGAAAACCACCAACAGAGCCTTAATTTCTCATTAAAGTGCAGGTAAAGTCTACAATCGAAAGGGCTGACAGTATCAAGTGGGCATGAGGTTGTGGAGGGGGCAACCGGAACTCCCACATCGCTGGCGGGAGTGTAGACGGATACAACCACTTTGGAAAATGTCCGGTAGTTTCTTATGGAGTTAAGTAGCCACCTATTCTATGATCCAGAGATCGCATTCCTAGGCATTTACTGATGAGAAGTGAAAACACATACACGTGCTAGAAGACTGTTCACAGCAGCTTCATTATCAGGAGACTGGAAAAACAACTTGTGGCATATCCACACAATGGAACACTACTCAGCAATGACAAGGGACACACTATGAATACACACAACCACATGATGAGTCTCAAAACTGCAACGTGGGGCTAAAGAGGCCAGACACACAAAACATAAATCATACAAGTCCATTTAGAGCAAGTGCAAAATCAGGCAAAATCCGTTTGTGGTGAGAGAAATCCAATCAGTTGCTCCTAGGAGGGATGAGGATAGTGGAAAATTGACTGGAAAGGGACAAGGGGAAGTTTTCTGTGGGAATGGGAATGTTCTCTTTCTTGTTTTGGGTGGTGGTTCACACAGGGTATATATAATAATCACAACTTGTTGAATGGATCACTTTATTTTATGTAAATTATTTCTCAATTTAAAAAGCAAGAAGAGGAGGAAGGAGGAGAAGGAGGGAAGAAAGGCAGGAAAAAAGGAGGAAGGGAGGGGAGGAAGGGAGGGGAGGAAGGGAGGGAAGGAAAGGAGGGGAGGAAGGAAGGGGAGGAAGGGGGGGGAGGAAGGGAGGGGAGGAAGGGAGGGGAGGAAGGGAGGCAGGAAGAGAAGGACGGAAGGAGGGAAGGAAAGGGAAGGGAAAGAAGGAAGGAAGGGAAGGAAGGAAGGGAAGGAAGGGAGGAAGGGAAGAAGGGAGGAAGGGAGGAAGGGAGGGAGGGAGGGAGGGAGGGAGGAAAGGAAGGCAAGCAGGCAGGAGGAAAAGAAGGCAGGCAGGAAGGGAAGAGGGAGTGAGGGAGGATGGAGTATGAGGCTGATCCTTCAGCCCCGTTGGATCATTTTTCTGAATTAATGGTTATTTACATGCTAGTATTTCTTAGGCTACACTGAGAAATTATGACAATAACATGAAAAGGTGTGGGGTTTTTTTTGCTTTGATGGGGAAAATTATTTCAATGACCAGATATGTCTCATTCTAAAGTTTTTTTTCTCATATACATTGTTCTGAAAACTTTAGCACTGCTTCTACTTGAGTACCCTACAGGCTGAAAATTGAACGAAGAATTAGAAAATTCAAAACATGAACAGAAAGCTCAGAGCTAGTCAGCCATGCCTAGCTCAGTCGCTTGTCTTCCTCCCGTATACATGTTCTCATGGCTGTGATTTTATGCTGCATACATGTGACAGATTCAACTTTTCAGCTCGTGAAACCAATCCCTGTTCAAAGTACACAATGAAGCATGTTGACATCTTGTGTCATTCTGCAAATAGCACTATGACTTCTGGGTTTTCCTGAGTCAAACTGGATCATCATGGCCTAATTAGCGTGGTGCCAGCCCATTCCCAACCATCTGCCAGATGCCTCCGAGCCCCAACGTGGCAGTCACGTAACCATAACTCAATAGCTGTCCTCAAGTCCCTGGAATCTTGGCAAAGCCAAAACTCGTGCGAGAGGGCTCTCTGGGAAGACAGAGGTTTTCCTGGCCCCTGCTCATTAGCACCCACCCAAGGGACCTTTTAGTCATCCTCTGAGCTCTGCCTGTGGCCAGTTTTAAAGGATGTCGATTCTCCACCCACAGCAGCATAGATCCAGGTACCTTGAGCTTGGAATAGCCTTTCTGAATATACTGTCCGCATTTTTCATGTTCCCCTGAGGAAGCATAAAATTTACTCCACCAGTCCATGATTTCTTCCTCCTAAAAACATGTCAAAATGGAAAAGTCTTTAGTGATGTCCTGGACTTCCAATCTATAAAGGAAAACGCATATTTAATAGTTAAGAAATAGGTTCTTCTGACCCTGCTATAGGTGAGATTATATGACTTTTGTTTACATGCACAATAGACAAAGCATTCACGATTCTTCTACTCAGACACTAGAGGTGAAATGACCATTCTTGGCCAGTGAAATGTGTTTGGCTATAGTCATACTAGATAATGTTCTTATGTCCTTTAGACACAATCTATTAATTTGTTGGTTTTTACATTTTTATTCTGTTGACTTGATATTTACATATACATATAAATTTAAAGAAAATCTCCAATATATGTTTTCTACTATCTCATTTTCTTAGCCCTTTTAGCCAGTAATGGCTTGTAATACAATACTCACTAGCTAAAAATTGGAAAAACTGGTTTTAATTCAAGTTGCTTCCTTTATGTTATAAGCCATACCCTTAAGTTACAAGCTGTACCGGCGTGGGCAAGTTGTTTAACGTCTCTGAGCGTCAATTTCTTCATCCATTGAATGGAATAATAATACAATGGACAAAGCATTCACATACTGCCTTCATCCACCTGCCTCCATGTACCTCCAAAAGTTGTTCTGGAAATAGTAGGGGATCTTTAGGAGAAAGCGCTTTGAAAATTATAAAACGTGAAATGAAAGGAAGGGAGGCATGATGGTTCGGTTAGGCCAGGGCTCCCGACCTATCCTAGGAGATTCTGATGCAATCAGTCGGGGGTGAGACCAGGGCATCCAATAAGCTTTCAGAAGTTCCCCAGGAGAGTCCAATGTGGAGACGGTGTTGGGAATCTCTGGTTTCAATGGGTGGTTCTTGGTTGGACAGAAGGGACAGCATGTCAGAGTCACTTGTGGAATATTGTCAAACTATATAGAAGACCTCCCACTCAGATTTATAACAAGAATAGATTCTTATCAGACCCACCCATTGCTTATTTTAACCTACCTTGGAAATAGTAACGCCAAAACAAAAACAAACAAAAAAACACAGAATGTCACCTGCAATAGCACCTCTTGGGGGAAAGGAAGAAGGGACAAGAAAGGCTACTTCTTTCTATTTTTTTTATTTTTTTGAGATGGAGTCTCACTCTGTTGCCCAGGCTGGAGTGCAGTGGCATAATCTCAGCTCACTGCAACCTCTGCCTTCTGGGTTCAAGCGATTCTCCTGCCTCAGCCTCCTGAGTAGCTGGGACTACAGGCATATGCCACCATACCCAGCTACTTTTTGTATTTTCAGTAGAGACGGGGTTTCACCATATTGGCCAGCTGGTCTCGAACTCCTGACCTCGTAATCCACCCGCCTCAGCCCCCCCAAGTGCTGGGATTATGGGCGTGAGCCACTGCGCCCAGCCTTGAAAAGCTACTTCTTATTTGTGTTATATATTACATTATATGCTTCTTATTTATGTGTGTGTGTGTGTGTGTGATGCATGTGTGTTACACATACTTACACAGAATTACTTCCCCTTTATGGGTCAGCAACCTACCCATGGATTTAGCTCCTTTTTTAAATTTTGACACACCATCTCGCTCTGTTGCCCAGGCTGGAGTACAGTGGTGCAATCTCAGCTCATTGCATTGCAACCTCCACCTCCCAGGTTCAAGCGATTCTTGTGCCTCAGCCTCCTGAAAAGCTGGGATTACAAGCACCCACCACCCACCTGGTGAATGTTTGTATTTTCAGTAGAGACAGGGTTTCGTATGTTGGCCAGGCTGATCTCAAACTCCTGGCCTCAAGTGATCTGCCTGCTTCAGCCTCCCAAAGTGCTGGGATTATAGGAGTGAGCCATTGGGCCCGGCCCCCCTAGATTTAGAAAAAACTATTCCCATAAAAATTCTGGGCAGAAAATACATGAATCCTTTTTTTTTTTTTTGAGGTGGAGTTTTAAGCCCAGGCTGGAGTGCAATGGTGTGATCTCAGCTCACCGCAACCTCCGCCTCCCGGGTTCAAGCGATTCTCCTGCCTCAGCCTCCTGAGTAGCTGGGATTATAGGCATGCACCACCATGCCCGGCTAATTTTGTATTTTTAGTAGAGACAGGGTTTCTTTATGTTGGTCAGGCTGGTCTTGAACTCCTGACCTCAGGTGATCTGCCCGCCTCGGCCTCCCAAAGTTCTGGGATTACAGGCATGAGCCACCACGCCTGGTCCATGAATCTTAGATGTGGCAAAATGTATACCATAGTTACCTTTTCTGTCAGCTGCTCGTGCCCATGTCGGGTTAGGAAGAGGGCGAACCATATAACAGGTCACATAGATATGGAGACCCCAGGAACATGAGGTTTAAAGAGAAAGAAAGAAGGAAAAATTATTATTCATGCATGCCTTATATTATCTACATTTTGATGAGTTATTTAAATTATTTAAATTTTTCTAAGTCAAGATGAGCCCACAACTGAACCCACTTTACTGGTTTCTTTTCTGAAAATATGCAAAAGGTTACACACAGTATTACAATGAAAGGTTTGGAAGTAGCCCCTTCTCTGCCCCCCCATCTCATGTTTTTGATGGAGTTAGACATTTCACAGCTCACACAGGAGCAGGGTATGGAGCTGCTCATCGCCCTGCTCCAGACCTTACATTCCGTTTAGTTCCTAAAATATATCTCCAAACTTGGTGTAATTCTCCTCCCCACAAAAAACTGTCCTGTCACAAGATATGTTTGACTGCAATGTTATCATGTAGGTACCCCCTCCACCATGCCTATGTTACAGCACCAAATAAATACTCATCCATCAAAGTTGCTCTAATATGAGGATGTGAAGTTTCCCATTGGCCAAATCCTTTCACGTGATTTTTTTCAGAGAGAACCCACCCCGATCTAGGGCCCATCCAGGAGATGAGAGAATGAAGAACTGGGAAGTGGGGCCTGAATGTGGTCCTGGTATCTGTTGGGGCATTAGCCAAGCTCGTCCTCAGTGGCAGTTTAAAGACATGCTGACTAGACCCTTTTCTGAGATCCTAACTTTATGTTCATCCTAAAGGATCTTCCTCCGGCTGCCATGTGAGAGGCCATGGGGCTGCTTCCGTAGGTGCCCCTTGGTATTTTCTGGATTGATTTTTATTCAGCACAATGGAATTACCAAGAGAGGCAGAGGGACAGATAGGCAATTCTTTCTATTAGATTCATACCAAAGCAAGATTTAAGGGTTAGATCATCACAGCTGAATTGAGATTTTGGAGAGAGTGATTTTATTTCCAAAGTACTCTTACATTCTCAATGGTTCCTGAAATCAGATTTTTAGAATGCGTTTGTTCGCAATTCAAACCATTTCAAGGAAAATAGCAGTTCATGATTTAAAAGACTTTTTTTTTTTTTTTAGACTAAGTTTTGCTCTTGTTGCTCAGGCTAGAGTGCAATGGCATGATCTCAGCTCCCTGCAACCTCTGTCTCCCAGGTTCAAGTGATTCTCCTGCTTCAGCTTCCCAAGTAGCTGGGATGACAGGCGCCCGCCACCATGCCCGGCTAATTTTTTGTATTTTTAGTAGAGACAGGGTTTCACCATGTTGGCCAGGCTGGTCGCAAACTCCTGACCTCAGGTGATCCAACTGCCAGCCTCCCAAAGTGCTGGAATTACAGGCGTGAGCAACCATGTCCGGCCTAAAAGGCATTATTTAAGACAAGTTGCTGATTTTAAACTTTAGGATTAGTATGGGATAATTTATTCATGCCTACACGATCATTAGTTCATGTGGAAAGGTAATGGAAGCAACTGATGTGACTTGCTTTATTATATCTAATAATAAACTTGCAATGGGAATCAAATAATTAAATTGCACAGAAGATTCTTCTTTTAGGCTTAAAACAATCACGTTTGTTTAAAGATCACTTTTCACTCCAAAATCTACTAATAGAAAGAGTTGTAAGAATAATTCAAGTTTTTAGGCCAAGGTCCCACAGCCCCAGGCAGCCTCATGCATTTGTTTATCATACATACATGCACTGTCGCTGGAGAAGCCATTTTGCTGAGTGCTGTTGACATACTGCTTAAGCACTGGAATTGGAAGGTAATTGTTGAGATGGCCATGTACGCATGTCCATGTTATTTGGCTAGCACTTGACCAATTTTCCCCAAAGACTTATTTCTCACTTTTCTTGAGATAGTGCTCAGTCCATTTGTTAAGAATTCCCATGGACATCACAGAGTAATGCCATGAGTTTCCGGAGTGTGACACTGTCACTCAAAGACACAGCCTCCAGCTCCCAGCAACAGCATAGTTATTTTTAAGGCATTCCCTCCATTTACCCAGACACAAGGCCTGGATTAAGTGGTAATACATGTGCATTACATGTACATTACATGTACATGTAATACAGGACATCCGCAAGCTTGTTATTGGCTCTTTCAAAGTGCAACTTTGTTTATTTGACTTTGTACAGATGTGCCATGTCTACTTTGATGAACAAGTGGACTCAGATTTTTAGAGATTTCAACCAGCCTTTCTTATCAACACAGTGTACCTCAACTAGATATTAGGAGAGCAGGCAGATTAAAGCAATTTACAATACAGTGGGAATGACTGATACTACCATCCCCAATCCTGCTATGTTGCAATGTTTAATTCTATGATGTAAACTGAACTTTCATAAAGTGTTGCTACAGTAACATAGTCACATTTCCTAACTATGGTTAAGAAGTGAATGAAAATACTGGCATAGATTGTTGACTTTATTCTTCTCCTGTTCCTCAGTTGTACTTAGGGCTACTGAGTACACTGAAGGCATGTAATAAGAATTGACTGATGATGAGAGATGGCAAACCTGGAGGCAGATTATACAGCAAGATCTTAAAATGTCTTTTTCTAGAGTAGTTGTAAAAATCTACAGAAAAGATCTGAAGTATATTAACTTCTGCCAAGGCTACTAGGCATATTATTAGGGATATTTGGGGTGGTTTACAAAGTGATCACAGTAGTTTTGGCCTATGGGATTGGAAATTTGATATTGTTGTTTGTGACTATGTAGGATTCCCAGAGAGTAGAATCAAACACACTCCTGCACAGTGCTGGCTGTGGAGACTATATTTTATACGGTCCAGTTGTTAGTGAGTTTAATGCAGTGGGAAGGAAGTAGATTTTTTTAAAGGCACTGTTTATGGACATAACATATTAAAGTGCAATCATGTGCATTTTTGGGCTAGTTTGCACATTAAAACATGCTGTGAATGTTCATCGTAGATGCCAAGAGAAACAGGGAGATATTTGGTGTTTTCTTTTTTTCTGGGCTGAGACTTTTTCCCCCATTCCTTCATGTAGAAGTGGCTGGAATAGTTCATTTTAAAATAGGGCCTTGAGTGAATATTTCAACCAATTTCTTCACTTCAAAATGACAGTGAATATAAAAACCTGGGTGTCCCATATACTGATAAATATCGTCATTAGAAATTTTGAAACACTTCTGCTTTATGTAGGGGAAAGAATCTGGCGTGTTGTGTTATCTCTGATCTGAATGTTGCAATGCTATAAATTTGCTTCTGACACTTCGCTTTCTAGCAAACGATCTTTCTCAGACTGTCTACACCTGTGGTTCTCAGACATGCCCGCGTATTAAAATCATTCGAGGAGATTTAAAAACATACTGATGTCTAGGTCCCTCTCCCTCTTGGGAGGTGGGGCCTGGGCATGGGTTTTATTTTAAGTATTCTGGGTGACTTATTAGTGAGGGTTGAAGACTACTAGTCTACACAGTGTCATAACTGTTGATGAGTGCAAGATTTAGACTCTTGTCTATACTCAGTCTTCAATAAATGGATTGGCTGATGATTATAATTGCAACAAATTGTTGTTTGACTGAATTCACCAAATGCTTAGACATCTGGAAGATAAAACTGACAGCATCCAATGATGAGCTCTGAAGCCTACCTTAGAAGCCAGTAATGGTTTGGTGTCTTCCATTTCGATAATGATGTCCCGGCATGGTGGGGCAGACAGAAGGGAGGCTGCAAGACAAATACTTTTTAAATTTAAGATACTTAGAGAAATATAGTGGCGAACATTCTACTCTAAGTTCAAGTTTAACAGCCATAGGGTGGCTGGTAGAGTTTATTCTTGGATGAGACTTACGGAATAGGGAAGACAACTCCTGAATGTAGAAAATAACCCAACAATCCATCACATTTCCCCAAATATAATATGGTTTTAGACATTTTCTAGGGGATATGTCCACACTGTTTTGTTTTAGATAATTAGTCCAGTGCCTATACAGAAAGTGCTCAAAAAAGAACTGTGTCAATATATGTCTTTAGAGGGTGCAGGAGTAGGGGTGGGGAACTATTTTTTATTTCAATAGCTTTCGGGGTACAAGAGGCTTTTGGTTACACAGACGAATTATATAGTGGAGAATTCTGAGATTGTAGTGCACCTGTCACCTGAGTAGTGTACAATATGCAGCCTTTTATCCCCCTCCCTCTTCTGAGTCTCCAATGTCCATTATACCACTGTGTATGCCTTTGTGTTCCCATAGCTTAGCTCCTACTTATAAGTGAGAACATACAGACAGCCTACATCTGAAGGAGTCTTCTTTTCTTGAAATTTGTTCCTGAGACACAGAAAATAAATAAGAGAAAAATAAGAAAAAGAAGGGAAAGGAGGGGTGAGAGGCTAGGGGAAGGATAGCATTAGGAGAAATATCTAATGTGGATGACAGGTTAATGGGTGCAGCAAACCACCGTGGCACGTGTATACCTATGTAACAAACCTGCACGTTCTGCACATGTATCCTAGAACTTAAATTTAAAAAAAAAGAAGAAGAGAAAGGAAAGGAAAAGAAAAGCAGGGTGGATTGTTTTACATTTCAGGTCTGAGGTTGCACTGGCTTATTCAGCCCTTATTCCCAACAGCGTATATATAGGGAGAAGACACGTGCCCTGACTTTATGTACAATTCCCAAAATATCTGTGACTCAGGATTTGGGGGTTAGAGCATGGACTCAGTAGTCGTCCCTGGGCTTACTACATTTGATTCAGCTAAAGCGGGGGTACCAAAGCCTCACCCTGGGGTGGGGATAGGATGAGAGGTACATCTCCATTTATTGAAGAAGCATCGAACAGAAAGACATTTAACAGGAGGCCAGAACCGAGACAGAACAAACTCTGTCAAGCCGATAGAACTTTCTGTTTAACCCACTCTGGCAATTGACATACAGGACATAAAGGAGGAGGCAAGAAACCTTTTTTGGTACTTACCATGTGCTGGGCACTCAGCTAAACACTTTACTTACATGATCTCATTTCATACCTCAATAAGCCTGTAGAATATGTGCCATTTTCCCTGTTTTAAAAATTTTAAAACAAACTGAAGCTAAGAGCAAGCAAGTCACTTGCTTCAGGTGAAACAATTAGTGGCAAGTTGGGGAGTAAGTAACCCAGGTCTGGCTGACTCCAAAGCTGTGTTTTAACCACCACACCAGAGCCTGGAGTAACCATCAGGGGGACACTGGGGAGGAGGGGAGACTGACATTTCCTGAGCATCGGTGATCTATCAGTTACTGTGTGAGGTAGTTTTAGATCTAGGTGGCATCCGTAGACCTGTAAGCAGTCTCTACACTTCCAAGAGAGGCTCCCCTGCAGATCCTGACAACTGCACAGTACGGAACAAGACAACCAGAGGGCAGGGACACAGGAACACAACTGAACGCAAGCTCTTTCCTAGAGGATCAGTTCTCCACTTCACCCTCCTCATGAAAACAAAGCCCAAGGGACAGGAGAATGGTATTCTGTGCACTTCCAACATGAGGTCATTAACCTCTCATTGGTTTTATGAAAGGACCAGATTTTCCTTTTCTGGGGCTCTCTGAAACCTTGACCACACTCTACACTGATTACGTAGAATCACTAGCCAGGATATGTCTGCCCTGGACCTAGCCCACCCCTGAGCAATAGACACAAACAGATCCACGTAAGTGATTCTAGGGCCAGAGAAAGTGTGTAGCATTTGTACCCTCTGGATGATTTCATGTATTTGGACCAAAAAACCTTCTCTCATGAAAACAGTAAGAAAAAAAAAGCCAGGAAAGTGGTTTCTCTCCATTTAGTAACCTTAAAATGAAACAATCCTGCAATTACAACAATCCTTGTTGTTATCAAAAATGCTGCTATTTTAGGCACCATCAATTCAGCATAAAATGTTTTACGTGGGATATTTCTTGATAAGCACATGTAGAGTTTTGCTTAAATGTGACTGTGGATTTTCTCCCTCTTCTCTGAATCAGGGATCCAGGATGCTCACACCTACACAGCAGATGAGTTTCAGAGGCTCTGTAAAATCAATACCAACCCTTATGAAAGTTTTAATAGAACCAGTTAGTGACACAGCTGCTTAAATAGAAGACATCTGCTTCAGTCTTGAAGCCACCAAGGATCAGCTGAATGAGGCTGTTCCAGCCCTCCCACGGTGTCTAATTTATGAGGCCAGGGGCCCTGGGATCTCTTGCACTGATGCAATATAGCCCCCAGCCCCTAACACAGTCCCTAGCACATGGTAAGCTAAAAGCAAGTAACTATTGAATGGGTAATTGCAAAATGCTGTATCACTAGCTATTATTTATTATGGAAATCTAAAGTAAGTATTATGCCCTGCTCTGTCATTTACATATTAATTATATGTGATAATGAGGTAGGCCAACAGATGGAAAGCAATCTGAAATAAAATCTCCTCCTCTGTCAATGTTCATGGAGTCAGGGAGCTTCCTGTTTTCCCCATCAAGGTATTTATCACACTGGACTGCAACTGCACACTTCCTCGTTTGCCTTCCCCGCTGGACTCTTGCTTTGTGAGAGGGGAACACGGCTGTCTTGGTCCCCACTGTCCCCAGGTATCTAGAAGAGCACGTGACAGTCAATGAGTGCTTCCTAACCATTCAGTGAAAGGTGGAGGAAATGGCTTCATCCCCATCACTGATGTGGGAACAGCTCTCCCTGCTTTGCTAGCTGCTTGTTGAAAAGTAAATAGGGAACATTCATGAGCACTTAACACTTCCTCAGAAGAAGTCTTACATTCACCCGGGAGCCGGACGCTTCAGAGAGGAATCCCTGGAGCACGCCACCCACCCCTAAAACGAGGCCGAGATTCCAGCCCAGCTCTGCCACTTACGAATGATAGAACCTTAGGAAAGTGACATAACACACCGCAACTCAGTTTGCTCATCTGTAAAATGTAGCTAATGAATCCAGGACTTACCTTGAGAACGTTTGTAAAGAGTACATCAGAGTCATGCATGAAAAGCCCCTAGACTTCCGCACAGACTTGCACGTTACCTTTGAGCTGTGGGACGATGTCCTCTTTCCCTGCATACGGGTCGCAGCGAAAGCGGTCCAGGCGCTCGATGGTGCACTGGCCGACGACAGGCTTCCGCCCAAACTGCCTGTGGTCGATGACCTTGATCACCAGTGGGGGCATGTACAATTCCTCCTTGGGCAAGAACTGGGGGGTCACAAAGGTAGGTTTCATTTCTCTTTACGAGACCAGACAAGGGCAGCTTTGAGAAAAATTCCCCCGATGGACCAGTCCAGATTCTCTCTGCCACATAGCCCAGAGGACTCACAATAGTTACTCATGTGCTAGGCAAGGAGCTCAGGGCTTAAGAGCGTGAGCTGTCAGCCAGACTGCCTGGGTCAAATCCTGGCACTGCCACCATGAACCACCTGGCTAACTCTTCCATGCCCCCATTATTTCATGAGTAATAGTAAAATTGTTGAATTCTATGTGAAGAGTACTAGTACCTGTTCCATGCTGCGTCCCGTAAGTGTGGAATCACTGACCCATGCTCTTTCCTCTCAGTCACTGCCCTGTACTCTTCCCTGTGCTCTGCTTCCTGGGAGGGGACATGTGCAAGGCTAACAGGCCCAGGGCTTTGGTCATCTACTAGCCAAGTTCTGAGCAGACTTTAGAAATGGTCAAGACAAAACTGAACTTCTAAGGGAAATAACTGTGGCTGAGACTCTTTTCGCCCTGGAAATTCCGTGCAGAAATGGATTGCTACTTTTTCCTCGACTCCCCCTGGCTCCCTCTCATGGAATTTGGTGGCTTTGGTGACAATGCCTGATTGGGGAAGCATGAGCTGACCTGGGGGCCCATTTGGTATGTGGTTCAGGTGAACTTCTATCTCTGGCTTCACACAGGAGTAGAAGCTGGGGTCACCTGAGTGATTTTTCTCTTCTCTGCTGACTAAGGCTAGATTCTAGACTAGAACTTGGAAGGTGGGGGAGGTGTGGGGAGTAGACAAGGATAGGGGAGTGGCCCAGGGGCAACCACTTTGGGACCCTGACTGGAAGCATCCTGGTGGCTCACTGTCACATGATAGGGAGGAGAGCATGGGCTTTGGGTTTGGAGGGACCTATGTGCAGACTCTGGCCACTCACTTGCTAGCGACGTCCCCTTGTGTAAATTCATTACCTCTTGGTTTTCCCCAAAGTGGGCATAAGAGAGGTGAAAATGTTCAGCCCGCAGGATTAAAGACGAGGTGTACTGAGTAAGAATGCACCAAGCCCTGCGCTGCAGCTGTCACTGTAGTTAGGACACAGTCACTGCGATATAGAAGGCATGGCCTAACACTATGACACCGGATAAATCATTTCCCCTCTTTAGGCCTCAGTTTCCTCCTCTGTAAAATAAGAGGTTAAAGCATGTGACCCTAGAGTTCAAGAGCACTGTATTGGAGACATCAAGGTCAGGAAAACGACTCGGGTGGGGAAAGGAATGGGATGGTTGTAGGTCTTCCAACACTTCAAGGTAAGGAACTGTCTTTATTTCACCTCTTTATATAATAGAGTAAAAAAAATTTTTTTTTTTAAAGTTAAGAAATTAACTTCTTTAAAAATGAAAAGACTGGGTGACCTGTTCTTGCCCCAGGTATTATGGGGTCAGTGATGCTGTGAACTGGATCCAATGCTCTCACATCTTTAACAACCAGAGGGTAGCCTCAATGGACCAAAAAAGGTGCCATCCCAGGGGCACCTGGAGGTGGGGCACAGTTACGGGCTGCCAGGGTCATGGCCCCATCGCCCCATATACCTTCCTGCACAGCCGCCCCTTCCTCAGACAACCAGTCCTTATCCAGAGGGTTCTGGTCCATGCACGGCTGTGGTGGGGGGCGGGTGGGTGGTATATCTGGTCCATGCATGACTGGGGGTTAATATTCTGCCTTCATGGGGTTGACCAACAGCCTGTAACAGATAGCTGAATAGATGGAAAGTTTACCAGAGAAATAAATACATATTGCTCACAGATATTTCTGTGCCACTGGAGTTGCTTTGAAGCTTTAAGAAAGCATTGCCACAGTGCGAGAATTTAAGGGGAAACAGTCAGTGACAAGCTGAATATAAGGCAGGGTTTTTGTATTTGTCAGATTTTGGAAATAAACTGTGTGTGTTTGCATGTGTGTGTGAGGCACAGACTTTCATATTTCAACGCACATGGGTGATTACAGAGAATCGATACTGTACCACTTTCATGAAGAGAACAGAACTTGGAAAGTTGGGTGTCTTCTTAAGGTTTTTGATCACCACTGATTCCACCCTTTCTCCTCCACACTCCACAACAAGACTGGGGGATGTGATAGAAGCCATCTGGAAGTTTTTCATATTTCTTAAGCCCCAAGCTAGAATCTAAGAAAACAATTTAAAGAGAGGAGAAGGTAACCCAGCACTTTAAAAATAACACTCAAAAGTAAAAATTCTGTCTTAACTACTGGCAAAGTCTTTACGATTAATTTGAACATTATCCTTGTAAGCTTATAGGTCATGCAAAGAAAGTGGTCTTGCCCCTTTCTTTCTCCTGCCTGAGCCCCTAAAAAAGCAATGCAGTTAAGAGTGTAGGAATCAAATCCTGGCTGTGCCATCTAGTAGCTGTGTCAGCACTGACAAGGTAACTCACCTCTCTATGACTCATCTACAAACAAGACTGATTGTGTTATCTGTCATGGGGTTATTCTGATGATCACCTATAAACTTCTTTGTTTTTTCTTTTTTGAGACAGAGTCTCACTCTGTCACCCAGGCTGGAGTGCAATAGTACGAACTAGGGTCACTGCAACCTCTACCCTACCCTGAGTTCAAGCGATTTTCGTGTCTCAGCCTCCCAAGTAGCTGGGATTACAGGCATGTGCCACCACGCCTAGCTAATTTTTGTATTTTTAGTAGAGGCAGGGTTTCACCATGTTGGCCAGGCTGGCCTCGAACTCCTGACTTCAAGTGATCCGCCTGCCTTGGCCTCCCAAAGTGCTGGAATTACAGGCGTGAGCCACTGCACCCAGCCCACCTGTAAACTTCTTAACACGGTGTCTGACATGCAAGCATTTCGAAGTGATAGCTTCAGCCTTTGAGAACTCTTAGCAAGAGAGCCAGAAAAGGGAAATGTTGGGGTGTTAACAGCTGCTTGACTGGACAGGGGAAAGTCTTGAGAGTGGGCCAGACACTGTCTATCAAGCCACCTGGTTGGGGTCATCAGCTTGTATCTGACATGTCAACATTGCTAACATCGCTCACTGCTCCCATTCAACTTCTATCTCTGCCTCCTTGCCATGCCCCCATCTCTTGGCATATACACCGTCATTCCCTTCTGGTCCATCTTCCCTCTCCCAGTTCTCCAGTTGACCTGAAAAACTCAGAAACCTGCTGGCTCCCAGTAAATGCAGAGTTTAGATGCCCTCAGGAATGTTAAAATTGACCTCTCCTTGTTGCCTCAGCAAGCCTTCTACTCCCATGAATATCTCCAGTTTTTGGACAAGTTGTAAAGGAAGTTGGAGATAGCAAGAAAATACGCAGCAGGATTCTATTTTCTATACAAAAGATTCCTGCTCTGCAGTCACATCTGTTTGATTTGATGAGTAACACGTGGGGAGCCGCATACCTCAATGGCAGTGAGCTGGACCACAGGCCTGATCCCCTGGGGGACCATGTATAGATTTGGTGCCCTTTGAGGGGGAAGAATGGGAAGGTTGGAGCCATCCTGTGAAACAAACATGGGTATGTCAATGACTCACTTTAGTTCAAGCAAACAGTGCCTAGAACTAACATGCATTTTAAGCAGTTGACAGAATACATGAGGAAGATGTACCTTGCCCCTCAGAATCAGCTCTGCAGTTACAAGAACTTCCCCGCAGGCTTTGTCTCCATTCATTACCGGGTGCCACAGAAGTTTGGGTGTGATGTCCATTTCTGAGTTCAGTTTCACCAGAGGAGAGAAAATGCTTCGTCCTAAAAATTCATCTTTGCCCTAGAGAAACAAAGTGATCCTTAAATTCCCCAACATTCATCCCTTCAAATCTCCATCATCCCCAAGTTATCTTAGAAATTCTAAATGACCTACCACTTGGTCATTGTCAAAAAGTTCCATGATAACTTTAGGTGGATTCTGCAGAACTGTTTGGGGTTCCCCATAGATTTCAACTTCATCAAATATAATTGTTTGGTCCCATGTGGGATTCAGGGTTGAATGGATGATCTCAGTGGTTTTGCTCCGATGAAGGAAACAGACATGAGCATATGGATCTAAAACAGAAAAAGAGAATAACAACGGGGTCATGGCTAAAATCTAACTCCCCAGAACCACTCACTGCAACTATATTCTTTTCCTCTGGATATAATGACAGTGGGCTCTCACCACCTGCCTGGAGACAGGGTTTCTAGGGAGCAGGGAGTTCCCCATGGAAGGTTCTGGCACTGCAGCAGAGGCACCTGAAGCCAGACCCTGATGTGTACTGAGAGGTCTGTCTTTGGAGTATGTCCCCACCAAGGTTAATGGGGCCCACAGTTTTTCTCTGCAAGAGTACTGCACTCATGGTTGAGTGAGGCTCTGCAGTCAGATACACCTGGGGTCCACACCCACCCTTCACCCCTGCTGCGTAACTTTGAGGGAAAAAATAATCTTCCTAAACGTTGATCCCTTCCTCCATGCAATGAAAGTAGTATCTGCTTCACAGTGTTGAGAGGACGAAATGATATAAGGAATGTTAGCTACTTGGGACAGAGCCTGTCCTATAGGAAGTATTTGATAAATGCTAGTTTTTATTATAGTTGTTTCTAATGTTGATGGTAATCCATTCATTCAGCAAATATTTATTGAGTTCTAGGTCTCAAGAGTACAACAGTAACAGGAAAAGCTCAAATGCTCATAGAGTTTACAATCTATGACAGCAGAAAACTTTGTCTCACTATACTTAAGAATGGAGAGAAAGCAATATTATGCATGGAGAAATAATCCATGTTCTCCTCCATGCTAATAATTTCATCAAACCTTTTTGCAGTTGCCTGGGGGCTGACCTATCTGAAAAATAACACAGTATCTAGCCTGAAACTTTTGTATAAGCCAAAAGTGCTTGGTTTCTAGCAGGGGAGCCATCATATGAACCCTTTGCTTTTGCCCTGATGATAATTCTTCTATCTCCAAAACTGCAAGGAATGTGCTTAGAGTTTTAGGAAGCTTTAGTCAAGAATTTTGGAAAGTTTTTTTTTTTTTTTTTTTTTTTTAAACTTTCAGTGATAGAGTGCCCCCTGGTGGAAAATATTTGAAAATGTCTTCAAAGACCCTGTTGGAGATGTATATCGCAGGGATAACCTTGAATCTGGTCAAATTTGTAAGAAAAGGAAACCATTCACAAATATTGGTAAATATTAGTGCTTGGAACACGCTTCAAAATTGATGCGAGCACATGAGATTGTCAGTCAAATGCTCTAACACACTTCCTGTTTGGAAGAAAAAGTACAGCTCGCCGCCAGCACTCATTTCTCGGGGCAAACGGGAAATGGGTTAAGAGGTGTTTTCACAGAAGGCCCAGGGAAACTCTGCTGGGCTTTGAGTCCCGAAGTGGAATGTTCCTCAGATAGCCTGAACTATCCATGGTTCAGCAGAAAGGACTGAAATCCCCAGACAGGCCTGTTCTCCCCTCCTCCCCCGTCCCTTGCCAGTAGCCTTCCTCTCAGAACCAGTCCAAAGCAACAAAAGCAGCTGGGTGTCAGTGCAAGAGATGACAAAGCCTCATGGTTTTGTGTTATTGAGAATGTGGGGAGCAGGCAGAGGAGAAGGTTAACATGTACTCCAAACTGCTCAAAGCCTGGTGCTGTAGGCAAATGGGCAAACTTGTCATCTTTTTGATACCTTGAGAGAGCCTACAAAAAAACTTAAAGGATCTTAACTTACCAATCAACCCGAGGGTCCAGGGATGAAAACGCAGCCATGTATATAAACAGAGATGAGAAATCACTTTCTCAGTGCTTCTTATTACTTAATCAATTAATATCTATTAGTATCAAAAGTATCTTCTGTGTATCACTAGCACCCAGCAATGGTGTCTAAAGCATTCCGTGATGATTTATCTAATCACTGAGCAGTTTGCTTCAAGCATGCAAAAATAATCTCAACATGTAAAGGGTTTTTGTTGTTAGAAATGACAAAAAGCATTCACTTGAAACACAGAAGCAAAACAGCATGCTATGTAATCATGCGTAGCATGGAGATTTTTTTTTCCTTTACCTGAAAAGCTATCCTTGTCTAAAGCCAGGAGGTTTCTGGCTTGATAGACATAGCAGCGCAGATGGTAGATGTAGACTCCTAAAAAAAACAGGATGAAGATTACTTACAAGAAACATAACACTGTAAACTGCTATTTTACTGGAATATTTGGAAAAAATACATGTTTCTGATAAATGGGTCACTTGACTCTATTATAGTTCCCCACAGCAAAGAGCACACAGAATAGTGATGATGTGGCCTCCCAAAGTAGTTCTATTTCCTGTAAAATGAAACTTATTTTTTAGGCTGGGTGCGGTTGCTCATGCCTGTAATCCCAGCATTTTGGGAGGCTGAGGCAGGCGGACTGTTTGAGGCCAGGAGTTAGGAGACCAGCCTGGTCAATATGGCAAAACCTTGTCTCTACTAAAAATACAAAAATTAGCTGGGCGTGGTGGTGCACGTCTGTAATCCTAGCTACTCGGGAGGCTGAGGCACGAGAATCACTTGAACCCTGGAGACGGAGGTTTCAGTGAGCTGAGATCACACCACTACATTCCAGCCTGGGCAACAGAGTGAGACTCGGTCTTAAAAACAAAAATTCTATTAAAAAAAAATACTATAGTAAGCTCAATGCAAAGTGTATCAATCAGGAAAACATTACCTCTGTCATAAACTAACTGAATTTAGGGTACTACTTATTATCACAGACCTTTACAATGAAGCTGGGTCTCCAGCAATTATAGAAATAGAGCTTTCTATACTACTTCAGCATCAGATCTGGGAAACAATTATCATCTAAAAGATTCTTTGACATTTCAAAATATTCATACTCCTTTTATTATTATATTCTCTCTGTCTCTCTATCACACACACATTCGCTCTGTTTCTTTCTCTCTTTCTCTCTCTCTCTTTGTGAGATAGCGGAGCATTATGATTCCGTGCACAGATTCTGGGAGCTCTACGACCTGAGTTCAAATCTCTCTAGTGCTCATAAGCCATAAGACTTTGGGCAAGTAATTTAATCTTCCTGTACCTTGGTTCCTTCTTCTGTATAATGGGGACAATAATAACATCTACCTTATAGGGTTGTTATGAGGATTAAAAAGTTATAATATGTACAGTTCCTAGCCCATTCTAAGACCTATATAAGCATTTGCTAATATTATTGTAGAGCAGGTCTGTCTCATTCCAAAAATCCTGAAGGTTATTATTGAAACCAACCATGATTTAAATTTTTGTGCCTTTTTTCCTAGTTAAAAATTTCAGTTTTGGGGGGCTTACTAGACAGAATAAGCACATACGAGACAGACTGTTAAAATCAGTGATTTGACCACCCTTCACCTTATCTATGATATGGTTTTCAACTGCATTTTTAAAAACCCATTTCATCAAGGATGAAAATGAAAGTCATGTTTGCATGAAGAGATTTTAAAAATCATATTTGGTGATTTGAAGAGTTTTCTTAAGATCAAAGTTACAGAAGCGGAATTCACAAAGTCATGTTTAAAATTCACTGCTGGCCAGGTGTGGTGGCTCACGCCTATAATCCCAGCACTCTGAGAGTCTGAGATGGGTCTTGAGAGGTCAGGAGGTCAAGACCAGCCTGGCTAACATGGAGAAGATGCAAAAATACAAAAAATTAGCTGGGCATGATGACGTGTGCCTGTAGTCCCAGCTACTCAGGAGGCTGAGGCAGAAGAATCGCTTGAACCTGGGAGGTTGCAGCGAGCCAATATCGCACCACTGCACTCCAGCCCGGGTGATAGGGCCAGACTCAGTCTCAAAAAATAAGTAAATAAATAAATAAAATTAAAATAAAATAAAACTCACTGTCAAAATTGCAGGAAACAATGGGGGTGTTTGCTCCAAACACAGTGGTGGCGCTGTGCTTCTGTTTCTCCAGGCTCTTCTCATCCCCATCTTCTGTAGTGTCTGCCCCCTAAAGTCAATTAACAGAGTCAATTAGCAGATAAGTCAATAAACACTGCCTAAAAGCAATCCAACCAACCAACAGGCAAGAATCACAAACAAATGGAATTCTAGCTTTTAAAAGATGTTATCGTGCAAACATCCCATTTTTAAAAAGACGAATAAGTCCCAGGATAGCAAGTGACTTCCCTGAAGTCGCTTAGCTGGAAAGCAGCCGAGCAGGAAGTGGGAGCCAGCCCTCCTACCTCGAGTCCAGGTTTGCCAAGCCCTGCTGCTGAAAGAAAGGGGAAAAAAGGAAAAATGTAGAGGATAAATAGGGAGTAAAAGGATGGGATAAGGAAGAGAAAGAGCAGCAGTAGCAGAGTACTGTGGGGTCAGAGTGCAGAAATACAAAAATAGGCTATTGAGAAATGGCTCCTGACCACCCTATTATTTTAGATCACCCCTTGCCATTCTCTATTCCTTCCTTCCACCTGCCTGCTTTTCCCCGCTGACTTCTTTACTGTGCTTCCATATGTGCTTCCGTATTGCTCTCTAATTTTGTGAGCTAGCCTTCTGACTTCCTCCCCTTCACATCTGTATCTTTATGAATATATGTATGAATATTTTGTTGAACAGTTGCAGTTTCCAAGATATGATTCCAGGAACTTGTGCCTGGGATGTGAATAGATGTTATCTGAAACGAGGGTCCTGGAACAGACACATTTGGAAAATGCTAGGTCAAGCAGGTGTGTCGACAGTAGTATTTCTTAGAACACTCCTGTGTTAATGGTCTATTCGTTCTACATGAGGTATTGAGCACCCAGGACGTGTGGCTTTCCCTCAACCTGTGAATATTTGCCATCTTATAGTACCAGGCTTACAGGGACCTCTATGGAGTTGGCAGTGCTGTACCCAACACTCACATATTTTCTCTATACCAATATGATCTGCGCTCTGGCAACCTAGTACTTACAAGAGCACCTTCAAGTTTAAAGATGGCAGCTGCACCATGTGTTTCTGAAGGAGCCATTTTTCTCCTCCAGCGTCTGCGGCGGAAGGTATCTGAACTACGTTGTTTCCAGTGAAATTTCCAGCCAATTAAAGAAGCATATTCCCAGCCCTCTTGGTCTTCCAATTCCTCCATGGCCTAAAACAGAAGTAAACATGTTGATGATGATGCTGATATTCCTTTTATTGATAAAACAGGTTATTTGATCAATCAACAGATACACAGTATTCAAAATCTACTCTGTGCCAAGTACTGAGCTACAGCCAGAAATACAGAAAAGAAAAAACCCAGACAGGACGTCTGCCTTGCAGAGCTGATGGACTGCGGTAGTGCGGAGAGATAACCAGACAATGACAGCACAGTTGTGGGCATACCTGATTTGGGGGTGGGTGAAGCAAGTGGATTCTTTCCCAAATTGCTTTCTGTTTTCTCACTTCATTAGTTCACAAAAATGTTGCTATTGTGATATAGTGTGTAAAACATTAGCATCTCCATTTTACATATGTAGGACAAAAATCAAATGCCCCCTCCCAGGTTTAAATGTCTTGCCTGAGCTAATAGCTGCCATAACTAATAATTAAGTGATAGATCAGAATATGTTATTTCTGTAATAACTAATACATTCGTGTGGTACTTTTTAGCTTGAAATCTACTGATCTACCAGTGGTATCGGTTTTCAATGTTATATTCTATTCATTCAACAAATATGAGTGCCTGCTATGTGACAGGGATCGTGTTAGGGGCTGAGGACGCAGTGAAGAAGAGATAGGGTCTTTGCTTTCACACAGCTGACATTTTCACAGCAGAAATTTGATTTAAATACCTTAAAAGTATGACTGGATTTAATAAATGTAAAATAATATGGAATAATATTTCAGATCTGAGAAATGAGAGCTCCATGTGGGTAACTATTGTTGGGTCTATTTTTTTCACTTTGAATAAATGTGAAATGCAGGTTAAGCATAATCTTGTACCTGACCCTCTAGTAACATAAATAGCAGCAGTGAAAATTTTCACATAGCCAACAGTAAGGCAGGTTAGGAAACATGATCAAAGTCTCGGAAATACTCATTAGTAGAGCCGGGCCATTCCTGAGCCTTCTAACTAGTGGCTCAGTGTTCTTCCCACTTCAACTTGGTGCCCTCGTGTGGAAGGAGAGGGTTCAAGCACCTTCAGCAACTTCTCACCCCATCAGCCTGGGATAATTAAACAATAAAGAGATATCCATTAAACTAAGGAGTTTCTGCACAGCAAAAGAAACTATCATCAGAGTGAACAGAAAACCTACAGAATGGGAGAAAATGTTTGCAATCTATCCATCTGACAAAGGTCTAATATCCAGAATCCACAAGGAATTTAAGCAAATTTACAAGAAAAAAAAAAAAAAAACCTCATTAAAAAGTGGGCAAAGGACATGAACAGATACGTCTCAAAAGAAGACATTTCTGTGGCCAACAAACATATGAAAAAAAGCTCAACATCACTGATCACTAGAGAAATGCAAATCAAAACCACAATGAGATACCATCTCACACTAGTCAGAATAGAGGTTAAAAGGTCAAGAAACAACAGATGCTGGTGAGGCTGTGGAGAAATAGGAACGCTTTTACACTATTGGTGGGAGGGTAAATTAGCTCCACCATTGTGGAAGACAGCGTGACGATTCTTCAAAGACCTAGAACCGGAAATGCCATTTGACCCAGCAATCCCATTACTGGGTATATACCCAGAGGAATATAAATCATTCTGTTATAAAGATACATGCACACGTATTTTCACTGCAGCACTCTTCACAATAGCAAAGACATGGAATCAACCCAAATGTCCATCAATGATGGACTGGATAAAGAAATTGTGGTACATACACACCATGGAATACTATGCAGACATAAAAAGGAACAAGATCATGTCCTTTGCAGGGACATGGATGGAGCTGGAAACCATTATCCTCAGCAAACTAACAGAGGAACAGAAAACCAAGCACCGCATGTTCTCACTTATAGATGGGAGCTGAACAATGAGAACACATGGACACCGGGAGGGGACCATCACACACTGGGGCCGGGGAGTGGAGGGAGGGAGAGCATCAGGATAAATAGTTAATGCATGCTGGGTTTAATATCTAGGTGATGGGTTGATAGGTGCAGCAAACCACCATGGCGCACATTTACCTGTGTAACAAACCTGCATGTCCTACACATGTATCTTAGAACTTAAATTTTAAAAAAAAGACTCATTCATTCATTAGCTCATTTATTTGACTAGATTATTTACTGGGAGCACATTTCTGAGTTAGCAAGGAGGATACAAAGATGACTATGGCTCAATTTTTGCTTCCAGAAGCTCACCATCTAATAAAAATAATGTCATAGTACTTACCAGAGTTACCCATTCTGTGGAATAGAGAGAGTTCCTGTTTGGACTTAGCTTAGCCTGGGTTCCAACACCAGCTTTGTCACTTACTAAACATTTGGCCTACAGCAAGTCTATTTAAACTCTGTGAGCATTATCTGTAAAATGGGCATAAAATCCAAACCTTACAGACTATAGATGATGCATATTGAGTACCTAGCATTAGAGAAAGCCACTTCCATACATGCCACTTATTATTATGAGTGTTATTGTTCTACGTATTACTATTCTATTTAAAGCTTACAATACCCAAATTAAAAGGTATAGATATTATTCCCATTTTGCAGATGAGAAAGAAAGGGAATTCAGGGTTTGAATCCTTACACATCTTGTTCCAAGTCCTGAGCTATTACCGCTACTATATTACGCTGCCAAAATAGTTTCTGTTTCTTTGAACACCTTTTTAGCAGTTCTCAACATTTAGCCTGCCTGGGAATCACCTGGATGGTTTACTGAACTACAGCTGGCTGGGCCCACCCCCAGGATTTCTAAATCAGTAGGTTCGGGGTGGGACATTTCTAACAAATTTCCAGGTGATGATGACATTGCTGGCTGGGGTGGACTCACTTTGAGAACCGTTGAGTGCAGTATTAGGCTCTGGATTTGTGAGTAGTTTCTGCAGAAATGGCTAGTTAGCTGGGACTTTGTGGTCAGGAGGGCAGAGCTCCCCAATCCAGCTCCCTTCCCTTGCTTCTCTTACCCTTGCAGTGCTTGAAGCAGTCTGTGTTAAATCTTTCTTGCGTTTTCGGACCAGCCTTCGCCGTCTATGAGTGTGGTACATTTTCTCTGCTGCAACCCAGGATTTGGGCTTATGATCAGGAGGAATGGTGATTCCATATTCCCAGCCTGGAACACAGTTTGTGAATGGTTACCCAAAAGAGATGCATTTGCCAGATCACCAAATAAACCTCCAGGAAACATTCGGTCACTCTTCCTGCCCCCAAATGTTCTGTACTATCGTGACGGAATGCGTGGCTGTTTTCACTTTGCTGGGATATTCAGCCAAACAGGATACAGCCTCATTCCCATTCAGCTCCTCAAAATGCTTCCTTGGTGACCATGTTCTCCCCCATTTTTAGGCTTCCAGTCATTCACGGTAATTGAGTGCACTTAAGAATAAAGCACAGTTCAAGAGGCAGGAAGAAACACCAGGTATGCGCATGGACTGTGCAGTTGCACAGCTTGGGTTCAAATCCTAGCATCGCCACATCTTGGCTGTTAACTGAATAGGTTTCCAGCAAGTTGGTAAACCCACCTATGGCCCAATTTCCCCACTGTAAAGATAAAACACACCTTTTGATAGGGTTACAGTATTTTAACGCTATCAAAATAACATTTGCAAAGCATTAGGGTCATACTTAGCCCATAGTTATTGCCCAGTCAAATACTAACGATTATTCTAAGATCTGGTGTGTGCATTGAGATCAGCGAAGAGCTTACAATTGATTTGAAATCTTCTGGGTCAATGCCAGTTCTATGCACCATGCATAAAGAAAGAAATGAATCAGATTTTCTCTTTTGATAATTCCAAATGCTATTGTTCACTTAACTTTAATTATGGTTCAGAAAAAGACACACACCAGAAGCTGTATCAATAGTCTGCATCATTGCTGCACAGGATGACTTTAAGGGTAGTTTACAGTTCTCTTGTCTGAGTCAAGGGGGCCCTGAATGTGATGTTCCCAGGGAGGTTATGGGGTGTGGTTAGAATAGAGAAAATCTTGACTCCAGCTCCCTCCCAAATTCTCATCCTGGATCCCCAAGCATCTCAAAACCCAACCAGTTGGCCCCATCACCTGATGTTTTTCACCCCTGCCCACTTAGGACTTGTCCATACACTTGCCTGTCCCTTGGATTCTACATTTGATTAGTCACAGATGGTGCCACATGACCCAGATGCCACAGACTAGTGGTCCCCAACCTTTCTTGCACCAAGGACCAGTTTCATGGGAGACAATTTTTCTATGGACAGGGTTGTGGGGTAGGGGAGGATGGCTAGATTCCCACAAGGAGCACACAACCTAGACCCCTGTCACGTGCGGTTCACAATAGAGTTCGCGCTCTTAGGAGAATCTAATGCTGCCGCGTATCTGACAGGAGGCGGAGCTCAGATGGTAAGGCTCCCTTGCCTGCCACTCACCTCCTGCTGTGCTGCCCTGTTCCTAAAAGGCCATGAACTGGTACCGGTCTGTGGCCCAGGGAGCTGGGGACCCCTGCCGTAGACCAAAGTGAGGCCCCTCTCTCCCAAGCAAACTTTACCCTGATTAACCAAGGCCCTGCTGCAGAGCCCTGATCAGGTCACAGATGTACAATTTTACCTTTCTCATCCACCGCTCTATTTATGTCATAAGACCATGCATCATCTTCCCATTCCCAACCTGGAGGACAAGTCAACTCGCTGGGCGATGCTGCTTTGTCGCCGTTCTTACAAAACAAAAATAAAAACAAAGAAGAGAGGTAAGCCATAATGTCAGTAAGATGCAAAGGGTCCGATATAGTTCCTCACTTAACTATGGCATTCACACCTTTACTTAGATACCATCTTAGAGATCCATTTCACTCAGAAAAATCTCTAATCTTTGTTTATTCACAATTGCTAAATAATAATTAGTTTAAACTACCTTTTGTTTTTACTATTAGGGAAATAGTATTAGGTTCAATCACGTGCAATTGCTGTTTTTGTAGGTTAAAGTGGTTGAATCTCAGCAATTTCTCATGGTTCAACTTAATATTATGAAATGGTGCAACTCTCTTTATGAGGGGTTACATGGGAAAGAACCCATCAGAGAATGGGTAAAACATTAAAGACACATGGTTGGTTGTTTGTTTGTTTTCAGATGGAGTCTCGCTCTGTTGCCCAGGCTGGAGTGCAATGGTGAAATCTCAGCTCACTGCAACCTCCGCCTCCCGGGTTCAAGCAATTCTCCTGCCTCGACCTCTTGAGTAGCTGGGATTACAAGTGCCCGCCACCATGAGTGGCTAATTTTTGTATTTTTAGTGGAGACGGGGTTTCACCATGTTAGCCAGGATGGTCTCGAACTCCTGACCTCATGATCTGCCCACCTCAGCCTCCCAAAGTGCCAGGATTACAGGTGTAAGCCACTGCACCTGGCCTGTTTTGGTTTCTTGTTTTTGAGACGGAGTCTCGCTCTGTCACCCAAGCTGGAGTGCAGTGGTACGAACTCAGCTCACTGCAAGCTCTGCCTCCCGGGTTCACGCCATTCTCCTCCCTCAGCCTCCCGAGTAGCTGGGACTACAGGTGCCCGCCACCATGCCCAGCTAATTTTTTGTATTTTTAGTAGAGACGGGGTTTCACCATGTTAGCCAGGATGGTCTCGATCTCCTGACCTCACAATCCACCCACCTAGGCCTCCCAAAGTGCTGGGATTACAGGCATGAGCCACCACGCCTGGCCCTGTTTTGTTCTTTGTTTTGTTTTTTTGTTTTTTTTTTTTTGAGACAAAGTTTTTCTCTGTCACACAGGCTAGAGTGCAGTGGCGCGATCTCGAGTCACTGCAACCTCCCTTCCCAGATTCAAGTGATTCTCCCACCTCAGCCTCCCAAGTAGCTGGGATTACAGGCACCCGACACCACATCTGGCTACTTTTTGTATTTTTAGTATAGATGGGGTTTCATTATGTTGGCCAGGCTGGTCTCAAACTCCTGACTTTCAGTGATCCACCCACCTCAGCCTCCCAAAGTGCTGGGATTACAGATGTGACCCATCACACCTGGCAGACACATGTTTTTGAGTACAGGGAAATGCTACTGGAGGTTCATAATGTTAATCATACACAATTGAGCAAAATTTATGTGAAATATTGACTTAAGTTTGCATAAAACTGAAGAGAGTTATGAAAAGAAAGCTCCTAAGCGAAGGAAAAAAAGGTGGCCCATAAACATGAAAAAATACTCAGCTTCACTTTAAGAGAGTGAAAATTGAAATAACAACAGGATACCACTTATAATATGTGGCAAATGTTATAAAGTGGGATGGATGGTGAATGTTTAGGCAAACAGGCTTCTCGTATTTTTGTTGAAAATATGAATTTATGAAACCTTTTTGAAGGTTATAAAATTTTAGCAAAATTTTATATGCATTGAAACCTAGACCAAATGCAAGGATCTTCCCTACAGATAAACTTCCATAAACATATAAAAATGTATGTTTAAGGATGTTCACTGTTACATTGCTTATAAAAACCAACGACTCAAAACCAAAAGCACCTAAATGCCCAAAAAGAGGGGATTAAATGAATTAGAGTAGGTACATATAATAAAACATTCTGCAGCCATTTTTTAAAAGCTCATAGATCTATATGCATTGATATAAAAAATGTCCAAGATACATTATTATGTGAAAAATACAAGCTATGAAACTGTGTGTACAACACAATTCTATTTAGGCAGGGAAAAAGGAAGTTATATACTTGTTTATGAACAGAAAACAGACATCAGTGATTATCTTCGGGGAGTGGAATATGGATTGGGGAGAAGAATTACTTTTGATTTCCTTTAACGCTGCTTGGATTTTTTAAAGACAGAAACATTTCATTTGTTACAATATTAAAAACTAGGCCAAGCTTGGTGTCTCATGCCTGTAATCCCAGCGCTTTGTGAAGCTGAGGCTGGAGGATTGCTTGAAGCCAGGAGTTCAAGACCCGCATGGGCAACATAATAAGAACCCATTTCTACAAAAAAATAAAAAGTTATTCCGGCATGGTGGCATGTGCCCGTAGTCCCAGCTACCGCTGAGGCAGGAGGACTGCTTGAGCCCACGAATTTGAGGTTAGAGTGAGCTATGATCACACCACTATGCTCCAGCCTGGGAAACAGAAAGAGCCCATCTCAAAAAACCCTCAAACAACAACAACAAAACTCTAGTTAGATAATAATAAAAATTTACCTAAAAAATTTGCACAATCCAAACTATATCATGTTTCAACATCTAGTTAAATAGGCCTCCTTTCTATTCTAAAGAAAATACTTATTGTGGCACTTGTGTGGCTTAAGCTGTAAGTGGAAGACTCTGTAGAACATAAGATGGAGCAGAGGAGAGGGTAAAGCCCAAGCCAGGTGGCTGCTGGGTTCCCCACAGATCGCGATCAGAGGTGACAGGTGAGAGTTCCTCTCCGGAGCAGGCCACTCACCGCATCCGTGTAGGTGTCCTCGGCCGGCTTCCAATCTCCCCCCGGGTAGCGGCTCTCGTTCTGATAGACTTCATCAGTGAACTCCGTGTGACCCGCATCTGCTTCAGTCAGCAAGCTGCGGGGCGGGGAGGGCTCGAGTTACCCAAGGAGACCGGGTAACTGGCAGCCTCCGCGATTGCCAACACTCAGGAAGCATCTACACCCTGGGAGTGGTACCACTTCCCTCCTCACTTTACCCCTGTTGGTTCTGACTCCAAATTCCTCTTTGTGCTAATCGCTTTTGACATTCCTTTGAAGAAAGGGCCTGCTGGAACAATGTGACCTAAATCATAGAGACCTCCTCACATTAGCAAGGTTGCTCCTTCTCAGTAATGAGGATGGGGTCTGGGAAAACAGTATTGTGGGCAGCTTCTTACAGAGACCACAGACAGAGCCTCCCATGTTTCTGTTGCAGTTCGGGGCTGCTCAGCTTTTTCTCAATGAAACTCTTGGCTAACAGTTCAAAAGAAAAGGGAGCTGTCCCCGCTATTTTTTAAAACAGTGGAGACAGTCTCATGAAGCCAAATGCGGCTTGCTAACACAAACTGAAGGGAGGAGTTTAAGTTTTCTGGAGAGTTCCTAGGTAGACAGCCAAACCAGGTCATTTAAGACTGCAAACTCCATTTGGGCGTTTGGGAAATCCATACGGACTCTCTGCCATGTTAATTTTCCTCTTGGATTTGGGATTCTTTGGACAACCCACAGAGGAAAGTTACAGAGGTTTCAACTTTGACTCAAGTCTTCTGCCAGGTAACCTACTCAAATGAGGGGGTTTTTCCTTCATTGTTTCTGCATCTTTTCTCTGCTGTATTCTCTCCTAGAATCCAGCACAGGAAAGGAATCAAAAAGCAAATAGTCCCAATCATTTATATAAATTGGGCATCACTTCTCCGGGCCTCAAAAAAGGAGAGTAAAAGCCCTGACTGCTGCCTCTAGGATTCCATCCAGCCCTGACATGCTTTGACCTTCTGCTTTTTCTGTCACAATTTCCCTATCCTTTTCCTGTCCTCACTAACCTTCCTTCCTTCCAGCCAATTCAAACCCGATTTTCCCTCCCCTCACTAATCTCCCCCAACTCCACCCAGAGCAAGCTGCCTGAATTGAAAGCAATCACAAGCAAGCAAGCATGTTTGAGTCTTAAGAGAGCAGTATTTTCGCTTCTCTCCCTCCCTCCCTCCCTAATGCCTGTGCAATCACAGGAAATGAACAACAGAGAGACCAAACTCTAGTTGGAGGCCTTTAAAATTCAACTTCACAAGCTTCTTCCCTCCCAACTCAAGGATGCTGTCATAAGATGGCAAGAAGAGGGAATGCTGGTTCTAATGTTGTTGGCAACATTTAGAAAACAGGCTACAGTGTCCCCAAGACTCCAAGGAAACCATCTTTACCACCTTCTACTGTCTATTTTTTTCTTTTTAATAACAGCTTTTGAGATGTAGTTCACATATATGGAATTCATCCACTTACAGTGTACCTCCTACTGCTTCTTGCAGATGTTCTAGCATAATAGTTGAGTAGTGGTTTTGGTGCCCATGCTAGACTTGGATTCTAGCCCCAACTATATCATTGACAAGCTATGTGCCTTTGGACAAGTTATTTAATCTCTCTAGATCTCAGTTTCCTCATTTGCAAAGTGGAGATACTACTACTACTTGTTGGGAGATAATTCTCTGCGAGTCTCTTGTGTTTCTGCGCATCTTGCGAGCTCAGGCACCGACTACCTTTGTTATGGGCTATCTTCTCAAAGATGTTGATATGGGGAACACTGAGATAGTGTCTCTCTGCACAGCAAAGGGCCAGCCTGCTTACTGCCCATTATAAAAAATTCAAGTCCCCTAAGCTTAGAGTTCTCTCATATAACTCAATCCACTGTGTGTACAAGTGTCATCTGGCCGTCTTCATGTTACTCTGTGGGAATTGGGGCATGAAGAAGTCGAGCAAATATTGATACTCTGGCATTGCTATTGCTGTGGGCAATAAAGTTCTTTTATTCTAACCCAGGAGTCATGTGCCGGCATCTGTGAAACTGTCACGGGAGACCTTGTTTGCTTGCAAGTAGCGTCAAATCTCAGATCCTTCTTGCCACTGCCTCCCTTGTAGGGCTGTAGTAAAGATTAAATAAGATGATGCCAGTGCCCAGCATACTGCCTGACACAGTCAAGCATAATAAGTTCTCAAAATGTTAGTTACCAGGTGCTTTTTATATTTGCCTGTCTTATGGTGGAACATCTTTCAACTTGCTATAAATTTCAATGGGCTTAGTTTTGCTCAGTGGGTGTTACACAAATATTATCAAGAATGATGATGGAGATATAATATATCTAGCAATTTTTAGAGAAAGATCTCATTGCTATCCTTTTTACTCAGAAAATGGACAACTTACCTTCTTTCAGGATCAACTATCCACTCTCCTTCCCATTCCCAGCCTTTTGGAGGCAGAAAAAATTCCCTCTTGAGTTTTATTTTTCCTGTGACATCAGAAAACTTATGACGTCCTACTAATCCAGAAGTGCCCCATTTTCCAAACATGAGAGCTTGATTTTCATACTATTAAAAAAGAGATAAAATTGGAGAAACGCCATCAGAGAGCAAAAAATAAAGCTAGCACATACATTTTCAAGTTAATCGAGGACTCAGGCTAGACAACCACAGAAAACAGAATAAAGCTTTATGCTCAGAAGGTATGGACCTAATTTGAGTTGTTACTGATTATGCAACTTTGGATAAATCATTCACCTTTCTAAGACTCAGTGTTCTCATCTGAAAACTGAGGATAATGCTACCTCTCCTATAGAGTTGTTCGGAGTTTAAATGTGCAAATGATTGTGAACATGCTTTTTAAATAGCGATATAGCATCCTAATTGTTTCTATTATAATTTTGAATGGCTCAAGATAGTTCTGCGAACCTTATCTCTTAAATACCTATGAAAGTCCTCAGCTTATGAATGAGCAGATTCTATAAAGTTTATTTGTAAGTCTACTGCTGAGAACTTGGGGCACATTTTGCTGTAGAAACAATATACAATTAATGTTGCCATTTCCCAAGCAGTCCACCAAAAAACCCATCTGAAACATGAAGGTCCTTTAGTACCCAGCCCTTATTGGACCTAAAAGTTGAGCTTTCATTACATCTGGAGCGTGGCAAGGAGACCAGGGCCTCTCTGGGAAGCAGGCTGAATGGCAATGGCACACTCTGGCTTCTAAGGCATCCTTTCCAAGTTAGAATCTATAAATGTAGGATGATCTGCTCTTCATCATGGCAACCACGGAGAGGGTAGAGATTTGCCAGTGTGGTGGGTGTCCCTGTTTGGATCCAAACTAGAATTTCCAATTGTCTGCTGATGAATCCACTGAGATGATTTGCATAAGCCATAGGAAAGTTTTTGGCTGAAGGAGAAAAGAGGAGATTTGAGTGGGGGCCTGATTAGGAAATTGGAATCAAGAGGACACAATAGTGCCTATCTCAGATACTGGCTCTCAGCCTGGAGGGGAGATGCGCTTCGGGCAGAAAGTAAAGGAACTGTTATCCTAAGGGACCTTAGGGCTTGGGGTCACATGACATGGGCACAGAATGGAGAGCAAGACTTTCCTGCTGTTCTGCTTGGAAGCCAGCATAGCTTTAGTAAAATCCAGGCAAAGACTTTGGCATGGACAAGAGGGTATCAGCAGCAGTGGAGATGGGAGCCTCAAGTGGCTTTGAGCGCTGTGGCTTTAGTCAGCAGGACTAGGGCAGGACAGTAAGAAAAAAGTACTCATGAGCAAGCACATGTGAAGCACCTCAAAGACTCCCAGAAATCTCGGGAGGAAATTTTGTAGAAAATTAAGTGCTAGTATTAGCACATGAAGGCAAGAGCCAGTAAAATTTCCATTATTATTATGAATGTGCCTCTGCTTGTACTCACAGGTGAGTCACACAGAACAACAGAAATGGGTGATCATCTCTCTACATGAGTTGAAACTCAGGCTTCACTCTATGCAGGGAAGGATCCGAAAATGGGAAAGAGTGGAAGGAAGGCCTGGGCTGGTCGATCATTGCTCAGGGCTGCTTTCTCCAGGTTTAGACCCAGCCACAGAGCTGGAGAGCAGGTGGATGCCAAGAAATCCTACAGGAAGGCAGGAATGAGCCTCTCCTTATATATGCCATGAAGCCCCTACTCCACACGATCCGGCTGCCTGGACGTCAACATCCTCCACTCAGGGCCTCCCTCGTGGCCTCCAGCACACCCTCTATCTTCACTAGCACTTCCAAGCCTGAGTGCGAGGGCTTGTGTGTTTCCCACACATTCCACTGTTTCTTAAAGTGGTCCCCACTGTCGCCCCATGTTGGAATCACCACTGGTGCTAATCCCTAACCTAAGCTACAGAATCAGAATCCCCAGGGTGCCCCTGGAGTCCGCATGCTTAACAAGATACCCAGTTTTGCAATCATTGCAATAGACTGTGAGATCCTTGAGGACAAGGCTTGGCTTCTTCATCATCTTCAGCAGCTGGCTACCTGGCTCAGTGCCTGGCATGAAACCACCACTCCCTAAAAGCTCTGATGGACAGATGGATGGATGGAGGGAGGAATGAATGATTGGGTGGACAGTAGGATAAATTGTCATCATTTATTTATTCATTCAATAAACATGCATTGGGACCTATTATGTGCCAGGAACTGTTGAATTAATAAAAAGTAAAAATAAAAGATGGTCATGCCTAGCAAGCAGATCAGAGCCACAGTCCTGAACCAGCTGCCAGGCATAGCGGTGGGTAGCAGGACCAGATTTCTAGATTAGCTAAAATGATGACAGTCTTCTCCTCATTGATTTGAGCATGAAGGCCTATGTGTAGAGCGGTGTTCATCTGAAAATTGTCAGAAGAGACCCACCAAATACATCTAGCAAATTTAAGTCAATAAGCACTTGAGTTAAAAATAGTATTAAAAAATCAAAATAATTCTACTTTTAGCTGTAAACATTTGTGAACATTGTTTTCATTGGTTTAATTGTAATGAGACTTTTCATTAACTAGGTGGATTTTAAGCTCAGTGAAGGTTTTACAAATTATCTCTATTGTTTTTGAAGTATTCAGGCAGCTTTTTTTTTGCCCCTGGACGAGCCTATCTGAGGCTTCCCTTAAGTGTGAAATGGGTCTTCAGGGGTTTTAAGACCCTCTACCCCAAGTAAGCTTATCAAGATGTGAACATCTCAAGAGTCCCCTCTCCTGGGTTGGGGTGTGTGTGTGTGTACTCTACTTAGTGTTCCTGCATCAGGCACCAATAAGATTATTACAGAGCTCTAGTTTTGAGAGCTAGAAAGGCACCCATCTTCAGTACTGCTGGGAGCATTGCGGTGGAAGTCATCTAAGTCATCTCTTGGAATTATCGCACAAAAGTGTTCATCACCATGGTGTGTTCCGATGTTGACAATAAAATCTCAAGAGCATCTTCTCTTATCCCCTTAGGTTAAGATCCCTTGGATGGGATTTTAGGGGATGGTAAGGAGGGCTGTGGTCGTTTTTGGTATGTAAATGTTTTCCATAAAGGTGAAAAGTAAAAGTATCCCTTCCCCAACCAAAGAAGAAAAGATAGTGAATTATTAAAGGTACCATTTCAGCAAAGACGGTGAAAGTTCCTTCTGCGAAGCTGTTAAACTTCTTCTCCACAGCACTTAAGCCTAGCCAGATGTTCACCCGCAGCTCCACAGGCACCTTTGGCCCGTTGTTTTTCTCCTGTGGATACTGTGAGATGAACAATAGCATGTGATGTTACATTAGGCACAGCACGGACTGTGATATTATGTTAAAGCCAAAAGCAGAGTGAACATCTAATCATTGCTCTCACCAGTCTAATTTTATGTTTGCTTCAGTTAAAACATTTCCAGATGACCCTACAGCAAAGATTAAAATCACAATTAAAGCAGCAGATCTCGCAGTGTGATCCATAGATTCCTACCAGTCCCTGAGACATTTTCAGGAGGTCCACAAGTTCAAAACAATTTTTCTAATAACACTAACATGGTATTTATCTTCTTTACTGTATTGGTACTTGCACGGGTGGTGCAGAAGCAACAGTGGAAAAAACTCCTGCACTGTAGCAGGAATCAAGGCAGGATTGCCAAACTGGACCTAGTGGTAACAGTAAAAGTAATAGTAATAATAACTGCAATCTCAGTAAAGAAACAAAATTCCAGTTTCACTAAAGAATTATCTTTTTCTTCTTTTCCCTTGTGCAAAAACATAAAAATAAAAGGATTCTGTTGATCAAGCAGTAAAGATTACTAATTTTTTTTTTTGAGACAGAGTCTCACTCTGTTGCTGGAGTACAGTGGCTCAATCTCGGCTCACTGCACCCTTGACCTCCTGGGCTCAAGCAATCCTCCCACCCCAGCTGCCAGAGTAGCTGGGATTACAGATGCATGCCACCATGCCTGGCTAATTTTTGTATTTTTTGTAGAGACGGGGGGTCTTGCTATGTTGCCCGGTCGGGTCTTGAAGTCCTGAACTCAAACGATCCGCCCACCTCAGCCTCCCAAAGTGCTGGGATGACAGGCGTGCACCACTGTGCCCAGACAAGATTACCAATCTTATTAAATCTCGACCCTTGAATACATGTCTTGTTAATATTTTGTGCGATGACATGGGAAGCAGACGCGAAGCACTTCTGCTGCATATTGGCATATGATGGTTGTCTTGAGAAAAAGCTCTTGTGCAATTTTTTGAGTTGTAAGTTGAACTAGATTTTTGAAAAATGAAATATCACTTTTACTTAAAACTGCAATTGACAAATATCACTTTTACTTAAAACTGCAATTGAATAACGTGGTTATTCCAATTTGAGTATGGGGCAGGCATTTTTTTTTTTAAAACACAAACAAAGCGAGCCTCTCACTCCAAGGAAAAGAACTCTTTATTTGTTGGTGATGACAAAATTCAAGCTTTCAAGTAAAATAATAGAGTGTTGGAAAACTTGAATCTGTAACAGTAAGTTTGATAGCTTCCCAACACACAAAGACTTTCTGATAAGTGATATTAACAAATGTGATTTAAAGTGTGATTTTTTTCAATATTGTTTGATAAAATGTGTCATAACTCAGTGATCTACATAATTCCATGAATTTTCCAAATGATTGTACATTATGTTACAAAATCATGCATGAATAAAAGAGTCATTCAAAGTCCAAGAAAGACCAAGGATTTTAATGTAGCTGAGTATGAAAAATTCATTGATATGGTTTCAGGTTTCACATTGCAATTAACCTTTTTAAAAGCTACCACTTGAGTTTGGTGTTATATCAAAGATGAATATTCATAATTATCTGAAAAGGTTATTATAATACTCCTCCCTTTTCCAACTACATATCTATGTGAGGCCAGATCCTCTTCATATACTTCAACCAAATAACTAATTCCATCAGCTTAAATGCACAAGAAGATGAGAGAATCCAGTTATGTTTCTGTTCAGCAAGACATAAAAGAAGTTTTCAAAAATGTAAAATAGTCTCACTGCTTTCTGATTTACTACACAAAATGTATTTTGTAAAAATACATAGTTTATGTTAACAATTATGCTAACATTTTAAATTAAATACATAATTGATATAATCTATGTTAGTAATGGGTTTGTTATTTTTATGGTTAAATCAATAAATATTTTTAAAATTTATCTGTTTTGATTTCTATTACAGTAAATATTGATAGGTATAACCCACATAAATCAAAGCTCTCTGGGGTCTTCAATCTTTTTTTTCTAAAGTGTAAAGGGATCTCAAGACCAAAAAAACTCACGAGTTAAACAGCTCCCTAAACTGTGTAATGAGTGTTAACAAAATCAATAAATATATAAAACATTCTCTTAAAAGCATTTTGCTGTTTATCCACTAACTTCTAAAACCTAACACAGAGAAGGTGCCTTTGTCTCCTCTCCCACCCCCTGTGAAGTTTTATTTATTAATCAGTTTGCTTCCACCCACTGCTGAGGTCAATTATAATTGTGGTTCTATCTTAAGTAAAATTTATTCTACCAAGAGACACTTGAAAGAAGATAATCACTCTGATTCTATTTACACCCTCCTGATTAAAGAGCAATGAGTAAATTTATTAAAAGTTAGCAGAATCTCCTTGTTTGAAGAGAACACTCTCCCGACTCTGCCTTTTCTCTTCTTAATTGTTATTTCTGTGTCCCAAATCCGAAGAACTCCAGTTGGGGTTGGCCAGAGAGAAGATGTCAAAACATATGGATGGAAACTATTCTGATTTCTTTGTTTCCAGCCCTAGGTTCACCTTTGATTCCCCATATGCACACACACAGTTCTTAATACGGGACCCTAGAATGGGCTTATGGGCTGTATAAAGCTCCTAAATTCTATGCAGAATATTAGCTGCACGTGCAGTGTGCATTTCCCTGGAGGATACGGCCTGTGGTTTTCGTCAGGCACTTAAGAGGGTCTATGACTCAAAAAATATTCAGAATATCTTCCCTAAAGTTATGATTGTCAAAAATGTTCACTTTGATTGGTTCATCAAACTGAAATTGATTCAATCTATTGCTCATTTGGTTAGAGCAACAGATTCCATGGACCAGCTCTACCGCTTTCTCTTTCTTTCCCCAACATTCACTAGAACGAAAGGAAGAAAGGCACTGCCTTGCATGAGACATTAGAAGTGAAATATTCATGCCAGAAAGCAAAGCATTCACAATGCCATGTTTATATTAACGTCACAAAGACATCTAAGGAGGTGTCCTTGATTGAAAACCAGCCAACCTCAGATCACACTCTCAGAATGATCACCCCAGAGGGAGGGACCAGAATGGGCTAGAATTGACCCCAAACACCCTCACCGTTCAATGATTAGCAAATGACATAAAGCAGCCCCTTCTCGGGAATACAGCTTTTGCATTTAGTGTGTTTCACGTGACACAGTGAAGACATGTACCTTCAGAAAGATGGTTTGGGTTTTCCCACAGTATTTTCCAGATGCACTCTCACCACTGGTGGAGTATAAGACCTGATGTGCGGGAATTCGTGCATAGGCCAGTCTCTTCTCTCCCCGGATCATCCAGATGATGATGTCAGGCATGCTGTTCTGTGGCTGGTCATGAGGATTGGATGGAAGAGGAAGCACAGCCATGGTTAGTCTAAATGGAGAGGGACTGAAGACCCTGCAGGCTGGACCCTCAGGGACTCAGTTAGCAAAGAAATCCTGTGGTTAGGGCTCTGTCTCAAATTCCTGAGCTCCCATCTTCTAGAACCACACTGTGAGTTTGCAGGGCCGGGAGGCAGGCCAAAGGGAAGGGTGAGAAGCAGAGGCACAGCTTCACCTAGCAAAAGCCCCTCCTACTCTTCTCTGGGAGGTATCTTAGAAAATATTCCATCTTATCTCAAGCATCATTTGAAGAAAGTCACCAGCAGCAGTCAAAGGGTTATAAATTAAATTGCATATATTTTACAGGACACAGGGTCTCTGGCTCACCATCCAATATTTGCCAAATCTGAAATATTAATTTTGTTTTCAAACCTCTTTTTTTCTGATTGTAAAGGAGATAATCCGGCTTCCAGGGCCGGATATTCAAATGTCCCTATTGGCACAGAGTGGTATAAAAAATCGCTTCTCCTAAGTCCACTATAAAACCCTGTGAAAGTACCAAAGCATACAAAGTAGAGAATTAAATTACCTATAATCCTGTGTGCTTTTTCAAGTGTATTTCTACCCACAAATATGACTACCTACTAACCCTCTGATTTCTGAGAGATAGGAAGAGAATTTAAAGTGTGTGTATGTGTGTGTGTGTGTGTATACATATATATATGTGTATATATATACATATATAAAGTATATATATGTATATATACACACACACACATATATATACACACATATATATACTTTAAGTTCTAGGGTACATGTGCACGACGTGCAGGTTTGTTACATAGGTATACATGTGCCATGTTGGTTTGCTGCACCCATCAACTCATCATTTACATTAGGTATTTCTCTTAATGCTATCCTTCCCCCAGTCCCCCAACCCCCGACAGGCCCCAGTGTGTGATGTTCCTTGCCCTGTGTCCAAATGTTCTCATTGTTCAATTCCCACCTATGAGTGAGAACATGCAGTGTTTGGTTTTCTGTCCTTGTAATAGTTTGCTGAGAATGATGGTTTCCAGCTTCACCCACGTCCCTGCAAAGGACATGTACTCATCCTTTTTATGGCTGCATAGTATTCCATGGTGTATATGTGCCACATTTTCTTAATCCAGTCTATCATTGATGGACATTTTTACAACCACCATCTTTTTAAAATCGTCACACAACAAAGCTAACTAGTAAGCGCTATGTTTATCTCCATTTTACAGATGGGGAAACTGAGGCTCAGAGAGGTTGAATAACTTGCCCAATGTTATACATGGTAGAAGCAAGGTTCAAATTCAGGTCTTCCCAACCCCAGCCAAAGCTGATATTTTAATCCTCTGAACTACAAAGATCATTCAAAATATTCTCCAACAGTACCATGAAAATGATAATGATTTGTCCACTTTTGAAGACATTTCCAAGATCACCAACTCAAAATTATTCCCCTGCTCTGATTTCAATCACATTCATCATTAGCATCCTCAACCCAGTTACTCATTGATTTTTACAATCTGTCAGATCTGCTCAATACCCAAGATAATGTAGTAGATTCTCTTTCCACCACCCTATTCTTGGTGCCATTTCGCAGAGCCCTTCTGCCATATCAGGTGACGTTCGTGTAATTTAAAAGTCCTACCTCTTCAGTCAGCTGCATTAATTTATCAAGCCAGTCCTCAATTTCTGCCAGTGTGGACTTCACGTCTGTGGCTTCCGACCTCATCCTCACAGCCGCCTCATGTATCTGGGAGAGAAATCTGAATCGCAGCTTTCGGATCTGAGTATCGAGAACTGTGACGTTGGCTTTTCCTTCTGTGAGAGGCAATGTGTATCTAGAAAAAGGAAGACAAAAAGAAAGAGAGGATTTGAAGAATAACCTAATTTTAGGCTTCAGAACGGTCAAATACATTTATGTTTGATGTCCGTCTTGCAAACCACATCAACCTCCTAACTGAATCTACAAGCATCGCCTGGTTTACGCTGGAGTTGAGTGCATCTGGCATTGCCAGAGCAGACTGCCAGTCTCTTAATGTTCATAAGGAATACAGGGAGATGAAAATCCCAAAGCTATTTTAGGCCTTAGGGCTTAACTTATGGCCCAAAGAGTCACTGGAAAGAAGATGGAAACAGTGGCAGCTGAGAGAAACTGGCTTTCCCTTCTTTTGCTTCCTATAATCATTTTACAGACCCCCAAATAATGGAAGAAGGAGGGAGGTTAGAGACCATGTAGCTGAAGCATACTTAACTTAGGGAATCCTGGGCCTCTAAGCAGTCTGTGGGTGGGTCTTAGAAGGTCTGTGAAACTCTGGAACTTACAAAGAAAACTGTGTCTATCTGTGTCAACACGTAGTGTGATGTAATGATAAACATAGGCTTTGGAGCCAACCACCTGGGTACTAAGCGTGGCTCCATTCCTTACTAGTTCTATTGTTTTGACCAGTCACTTACTTCCTTGTCCTCCTATTTTCAAATGTGGGACATACTTTTTAGGGCTGTTGTGAGAAGGAAACGAGTTGCTGTATGGAAAGCATTTAGAACAGTTGCGTAGCAAAGTCTAAATAATGTTGCCATCCTCGTCATCATCTCGTTGTCATCTTTATCATCATCATCTTATCAGATTCTCAAAGGGGCCCATGAACTCCAGAAAGATTTATGAACCACCCGTGTAGGCCAAATCTCCATTCAATATGAGAACTTGGATGTGTTGTGATGAGACCCCCAAGGGTTACTGAGAACGGCTGAGCTAGGGCCAGAATTAGCCTCTGCTGCCAGGCCTTCCCTCTCACCATGGCATCTGGTGGCACACAGGGTGATGTTTTCACCAGGTTCAGGAAGCTCTATTCACAGTGTCCCTACCTAGAATTTCCACTCACTTGAATTTCACCCAGCTTCTTCAGTGAAGAAAATCCTAGCATGACTTCCCTTAAACACTGAATTTCCTGTTACATAAAGTTTAAAAAGATTCCAATGTGATTCCTCAAAAACAGCTCATATCAGAAGTATAAATAGATGACTGTAAATCTTAAAATTCACAGACATTTTCCCCATGAAAGTTATTACCACATGTTTCTGTTTGGTTTCCTAAATAACTATGGCATTGCACTTGAAGGGTTAATTCCCCAGAGTGAGACTTTGAGGCAAAAAGATATCTGGAAGCTCTTAGTTCAAAAGTCACACTTGGGGCCTTGGACAAATAGATGTTGACTGTGAAATATGTGGCAGGAAGAGGGGCTGAGTTGTCAAACCCAGCTCTGGGCATCAGGTATGTCATTTCACCTCTTTGGGCCTCTGTTTTCTCATTTACAAGATGAGGAGACTGAAGGACATGATCCCTTAGGACCCAGCTCTAACATTCAGAATTTAAACAAGTGCTCCAGCAGTACTTTGATTTGGGTTGCGTTTCAATTACCGGCTTTACCACTAGGAGGCACAAGAAGACAGGGTAACTTAGGGCGTTAGCCCAGCGTGGGGAATAAAGGCCTTTTTGCTTGTGGAAAGCATTCAATATGCGTTTCTTTCAGAACTTCCCCGTCCACTGCTTTATTAACCAATATTTAAAATGAGTTTGTAACGAATCACTTCCCCCTTTGATTTCCATATGCTAAAAGATCTGAGCGGTTTCCCTTCATCGATTATGAAAGGTCCGCTGGTTCAAGTCAAATCTACTGGTTTCGCCTAACAGAGGCTTGGCCACAACGTTCATTAGGCATTCAGTAAAAGAGCAAGTAAAAAGGCAGTTTCTAAAAATATGTTTATGAATTAGAGATATTGTTCTGAATGGCAAAATCGATGCTCCACCCCCAGATCCCATTCTCCGTAGAAGCCAGAAGTCACCCTTCTCCAGGGTGGGGGTCATCCTTGGGTTGATGAGAAGCAGAGGCTCAGGCTTGCTTCTTCCTCCCCTCCCCATCCCTTGCCTGAGGCTGCCTGGGACGTGCTTCCGGGAGTGGGGCCTCAGCCTCCCTAGGCTACTTTAGAACTGGCACCAAATCAGAAAGTGGAGCTTTTCCTGGTGGTGATTCAGGCACTCCTCCCAGTGAGGGCTTTTTACGAAGTTTGAATAATTCAAAATCACTTCTTAGACAAACATTAGAAACAATTCCTCAGGCTTTACAGTCTTAGAATTTCAGGGAGGAGAGCCTAGATAAAAATTCTGAGATAGGTGTAAGATCACTGTACCTCGTGTCTTCTATAACTTCATCTATCAGCTTCAGCCACAATTCAGCCAGCTGGTTTGCAGGAATTTTACCTTGTATCCCTGATTTTAGAGCCTCTATATTTGTTTGCTAAAGAATTTGAAAAGAGAGGAAATAATTGATAATTGTTTATTATGCCATTATACCTTTTCATATAGTTTAACTTTTGAAATCACGTAAGTATTGTTATATATTCAAAAAACAAATAAAATGAAACCAGCAAAGATAGGAGAGGGAACCCTAAAGTGGAATATAACCAGAAATAAAACAGACCTAATTCCATTTCAGATGAATAACGTAATTACACTAAACTAACCCAAGTAACTTTTGGAACAAAAGAGTATTTTGACCATGTACTCTTTGTTAAAAGGCAAAAAACAAACAAACAAACAAAAAAAACCCATAAACATATTGAACTCTAATTAGTAGGCTTATTTTTCACAGTGGTTTACCTACAGATTTTAGGATTGAACCAAGGAGCAAATATATTAAGGATAACGAAGGCCAGATTTCTCACTGCTGGAGAAGAAAGTTAGAGATACAGAAACACGGAGGACTAGAATAAACCTTGTGGTACTGGACTGGAATTGGAAGTATCTTTATGAAGTCATGGCTTTTAATATATTGATAGATATAGAAATAAATAGACATGTGTGTGTGTGCAAATTTGTTTGCCGAGAAGGCCTAGAAGCAATGATATTTCAGTAGTAGTGAGCACTCTAGTACCCAGATCTTGTTTCTAAAATGCTATTCCCCACTCAAAGGAAACAGTTGCTTGGAGAAATGGTGATTTACCGACTGGGGTAGAGAAAGTATGAGATAAGCTCAGAACATATGGTTCTATCCCATTGAGCACCTGCCAACAGAGAAGCTGAAGAAGAGCCTACCATGAGTATCAAAAATCCCAATCAGGGGAAAGGGAAAGCCACCGTCCTGTCCGCATTAGGCAGCTTGGTCAGTGGAGGGAGATGATAAGAAGAACCAGGGTGAAAACTGCTGAAGAGCATCTCAAACACAGTTAGAATACAGGTGCAACTAATTCCCCACCAATGCCTTTGAGATGTACATTGCCTATCAACTGCAACTTTATTTTAGGGACAGTTATGATTAAGTCAATTTAAACCTATAGTTATCATCCCAGATTGCCTTTACAATGTAAAATATTCCACATTTTCCCATAGAGTTTTAGATCAAGTATACTCCTAAAACCCCATATGTTTTGGTCCAGCCCTGGTAGAGATTAGATCTTTAAAAAATTAATATTAACAAAATTTGGAAATCAAAACACCAAAGCCAGATGGATTTTATCACTACCTGACAGGAGTAACTTGGTGTATATATATATATTTTTAGACAGAGTCTCACTCTGTCCAGGCTGGAGTGTAATGGCGCCCTCTTGGCTCACTGCAACCTTCATCTCCTGGGTTCAAGCGATTCTCCTGTCTCAGCCTCCCTAGTAGCTGGGATTACAGGCTCACATCACCACGCCCAGGTAATTTCTTTTGTATTTTTAGTAGAGATAGGGTTTCACCATGCTGACCAGGCTGGTCTCTAACTCCTGACCTCAAATGATCTGCCCACCTTGGTCTCCCAAAGTGCTGGGATTACTGGCTGAGCCACTGCACCTGGCCAAGTAACTTAGTATTTTTGCTTAGTTAGAAATATCCCAAACATATCCCCCTTCTCCTTGCCAATCTAGTTGACCAATGTCAACTAGACGGATAATCACAGATATCATATATGTGCAGTTTGCACCAAAGGAAATCCCCAACCTCCAAACAAAAGAAGTTCCTCTAGTCTGCAGCAAGAGTGGAATGTGTCAGACATTGGTTCCTCTAAGCTACCTCTTCCTGCAGTGGAGATTTCCACTGCAAAATTCTCAGAGTTTTATATTGCTATTGGAATGAACCATTCTCCACACAAAAATTATGGCAGAAACTATGAGTTCCTATTCCACCCCTACTCCTACCTTTTTCATCCTCCCCTCTTCCACAGTAAGAAAATTTTTATCTGGGCATATGCCTGCCCAGGCATAAGACTACATTTTCCACCTTCCTTGGAGTCACATGTGGCTGTATGGATTGGATTCTGGCCAGTGGAAAGTGAGTAGAAATTAGGAGTATGACTTCTGCATCTTTCCCTTCAAGAGAAAGGCTGATGTCATCTTCTCCCCACTGTTTACCACCGCTCCCCTCAGGCTGGAGGGCAGATGTAGTAGTGAGTTGCCTCTACCATGCAGACAATGGTAACTACTGAGTGATGGCAGAGCAACCAGGGCGTAAGAGCCTGGGTCCCCAATACCACTGAACCTCCATACTAACTTAGGACCATCTACCTCTGCTGTTTCTAGAGACATTGCTCTTACCTTATTGATCACTGTATTGAGCACTGTTTTGTGTTATAGTGGCCTGACCTAATTCACCCTGCTTGGTGAAAAGGAAATGCAGAAAAAGAGAAACTTACCAGTCGTTCTGCCATAACTAGGAGAGTGTTCACCGCATCCAGGCGATGACTAATATCCTCCCAGTATGAAGTCAGGGTAACAACTGGCTTGGTGTGGGCCCAGGGCAAGTAATAATAGTAGTTCCCTGGTATAAAACATTGGAGGTCAATGAACACTGAACACTTAAAATGACAGCGTGTTTATTAAAGAGATGTGCAGACTGAGCTGCTGATTAATCCACAGGCTTAGGGAATAGCTTTAGGTGATCTGGTTCTTTAATTTGACTCAAGTAAGCAACTGAAGACTAGGAAGCTCTTTTTCATTCAGTCTGTTCTGAAATTTTCTCTGAGACATCCTAGTAGACAGAGCACAGCAATCTCAGGATCGTTTAGTGATTCAGGGCCATGCATCTGAACATCAAAGATGGTTTCCTAATGTGGCAGCAGAAAATACAGACAACATAGAAAGCTAGACTGAACATGTTAGTCCCTAAAAATTGTTATTCTAAATAAATGTTTTTGTTGGAAGTGGGCAAAAGGAAAGAATTTCCTGTTCTTTGAAAGCTTTAGCTGGCTACATGGGGTTTGGTACTAGAGCCTTACCATGATTAAGAATTATTAGCTGATATTTTCTAGGATGTCTTATATTTTAAAACTGATTGTACAAAAATTAAGTTAAAACTCTGGCAATACTGTTGGGAAATTTGATCAGTATTCCTCTCTCCCTTCTCTGTACTCTCAATTTGTTGACAGTTTTATTGAAAATTCTCATACTTTACTTTCTATTATGATTTATTTTATAGAGTAGAATGTAAGCTCCTTAAAATCAGGGATCATTTCTCACCCATCTTTGTTCAAATACAGCTATTTAATCCTCACATCAACTCCGGAGAAGACAAAGAAACTGAGGGTTAGAATTCAGTGATACGGTTAAGGTCACAGGCTTGTGAGTGACAGAGTGAAGATCAGAAGCATGATTTCCCAGTATCTGAGCCAGAGTCCATTCATTTCAACTACTCAACCTAAGAAAGATCTGGGGCTTCGTAGGGGTAGAAGCTGCTTTGGGGAGCTCAGTACTTAGCACAGTGACTACCTTGGGGTCTTACATGGCAAAAACCAATGTTAAAGCTGGGCGGGGAGAGGGTGGCATTGGGGTTCAACCTCTGGCAATGGGACCTGCAATGTCTTGGGTTTGGCCAGTCTTTAAGGTGCCTGAACCCCAACCATACTGTCTTCCTCATTCAACCTTTTCCTTTCCGCTAACCATAGGCTGGGGAGAACAGTGCCAGAGGGAAGACACAGTGCTTGCTTCCAGTCCCGTGGTGCACCCACTGTAAACGTGCAGAGGAGACAACCGTTAGTGCCAATCTTACCATCAAATACAGCACGGCTGTATTGAGTTGTTGACGCCAAAGGTTTACAGGTGGTGTCAAATTTGTTGCCATAGTTCCCAATGCTGACTTCAAACTGAATGGCCTCACCAACATCTTGCAACATGGTGGCTGAATGAAACACGGCAGACAGGCTGTACTTCCGCCTTCGCTGGTATTTCTGTAAAGTATGAGCAGACATAAGCTTCAGTGAAAGGCCTTTTGTCCTCATTTATATGTGGATTTCTAGCAGATGCAATTCTAAACCTAATAAGTAGTGCTGAATTAAATGACAGGGGAGAATGTTCTTGGACCCAGCAGTTCCTCTTGCGCTCATATGAGTGAGCAAAGATAGAAGCACTAGAATGTCCCTTGTGGCATTGATTGAAATGGAGGGAAAAAAATGAAAACAGTACACGTCTTTCACTAGGCCACTTGTTAAACAAGTTACGTTACATCCATAAAATAGAATGAAAGTTCATAAAAAGACTTAAATAGATCCATGTGTGCAACCATGACAAAAGAATATTTTTTGGGCTGGGCGCAGTGGCTCATGCCTGTAATCCCAGCACTTTGGGAGCCCGAGGTGGGTGGGCTCACTTGAGGTCAGGAGTTCAAGACCAGCCTGGTCAACACGGTGAAACCCCGTCTCTACTAAAAATACAAAAATTAGCCGGGCACGGTGGTGCACACCTGTAATCCCAGCTACTTGGGAGGCTGAGGCACGAGAATCACTTGAACCTGGGAGACAGAGGTTGCAGTGAGCCAAGATCGTGCCACTGCATCTAGCCTGGTTGACAGAGCAAGACTCCGTCTCAAAATAAATAAATAAGAGTATATTTTAAGTAAATCTATTAGATATTTTAATATTGGCATATTCATAAAGAAGGTCTGGAGGAATGTAACTCAAATTGTTAACAGCAGTTATGTTGGAGAAAGTGGAGAGATTATGGCAAACTTTACTTTCTAACTTACACATTTTTAATGATTTTGAATGAAGTATTAATTTTCTTTTTTTTTTTTTTGAGGCAGGGTCTTGCGCTGTCACTAGGTTGGAGTGCAATGGCATGATCATGGCTCACTACAGCCTCAACCTCTTGGGGGCTCAAGTGATCCTCTGGCCTCAGCCTCCCAACTAGCTGCGACTACAGGTATGTGCCACTGCACCCAGCTAAAGTATTAATTTTCTAATCAGAAATAACAATAAAGATTTTAATGTCAGATATAAATAAAAATAGGGAAATAAGGTAAATTTATTTTAAATTGAAATGGAAATCAAACCTTCCTTTTTTTTTTTTTTCTGAGATAGTCTCACTCTGTCACTCAGGCTGAAGTGCAGTGGCGCAATCTTGGCTCACTGCAAGCTCCGCCTCCAGGTTCACGCCATTCTCCTGCCTCAGCCTCCCGAATAGCTGGGACTACAGGCACCCGCCACCACACCTGGCTAATTTTTTGTATTTTTAGTAGAGACGGGGTTTCACCGTGTTAGCCAGGATGGTCTCGATCTCCTGACCTCGTGATCCGCCCTCCTCGGCCTCCCAAAATACTGGGATTACAGGCATGAACCACCGTGCCCAGCCCCAAACCTTCCTTTTTCTTTTTAAATTACTGGTTTACTGAGAGAGTAGAAGATAGGGTCAACAATAACCACACTGAGTACCTACCAGCCTACCAGAAATGACCATGAGCCCTTCAGGCCTTCCTTCATGGGCACATAAAATCTCTTGAATCCATATCCTGCCCCAAATCCTTGCTCAGCTGGCATATCTCCTTCTTTATGAGACATATTCCCACAGATCTTCAGGCACTGTGCCTTCTCTTGTCAAAGAGCCATGCATTGGTTTAGGTTGCTGTGTTTCGTTATGACCTGTGCATTCTGCCATGCAATACTATCCGCATCCTGTGTCTATTCTAGAACTCTGATGGTACCCAGTCTCTGCTTTTAATTATTTTGGGTATATACCCAGAAGTGGAATTTTTAATTCTTTTTTTTTCAGACTGTGTCTCGCTCTTTCGCCCTGGCTGGAGTACAGTGGTTCGATCTCGGCTCATTGCAACTTCCACCTCCTGGGTTCAAGTGATTCTCCTGCCTCAGCCTCCCAAGTAGCTGGGATTACAGGCATGTGTCACCACACCTGGCTAATTTTTGCATTTTTAGTAGACACGGGGTTTTACCATGTTGGCCAGGCTGGTCTCTAACTCCTGACCTCAAGTGACCCGCCTGCCTCGGCCTCCCAAAGTGCTGGGATTACAGGCATGAGCCACCATGTCTGGCTGGAATTTTCAAATTTTTGAGGACTGTTTTAAGAACTTCTGACAGTGACTGAAGCTTGTGGTCTTGAAGAACCCCTGAACATCCTTCTATTACAGAGTCTCCATTTTGGTTAAAGGAGTTTTTGACATGGTATAATAAAACCCTCCAATAGGGTTTTGTCAAATCCCCTCTAGGCCTCAATCTTTCTAAAAAGTCTTCCTAAAACATTGGTTTGCAAGCTGAGCTGCACATTGAATGACCTGAGGAAGCTTTAACCTAGGCATTGTGAGTCTAAAAGCCTCCCTAGCTTAGTCCACTGTCACCTTGATAGAGGGGGATTAGGGGAGCATGCCACTTGTCAAGAGCTCTGCTCAACTACCCACAGCTAAGCCCCCTGGAATACCCATGGTCCAGAATGATGTGGAAATTCTGGGTTTGAGCTTGAATTGTGTCAAAACGAAAAAGTGGGAAGTTATTTGGATTAGTCAGAACTATATACAACATAACTTCTTCTTTGTAAACCAGCTAGGATGATAGGAGAAAAGGGAAGGAGCTAAAAATAAGAAGCATAATCTGTGGTCTGAGTCAGGGCCCAGGAGAAAATGGCCGGTATTTAAGCTGGAGCCATCTGTTAAGCCAGGGGCTGCACAGGATGGAAAAGGTTCATGGGGAGGCTCGGATGTGGGGTGGGAACTACAGGGATGATACTGCAGCTGGGCCGGCTCTGCTCTGCAGGCCTCCACATAGCCAGGATTCCATTAGAACTCTGCAGATGCTCTCACACAGAGCTTGCAAAATGACCCCAGAATCCCTGATAGGACCCCCCCCCCCCCGCCCCGGAGTGTATGAGCCCTAAAAGCAATAGTTTGGGCTTCTGGCCATCAGCACAATTCCCAACAGAGAGGGAACACACTGTGAGCAAGCTGCCGAAGATGGAGCAGCTCTCGGGATCACCAGGCAAGCCAAGACTCCAGGAGGAGCACCCCCACCATCGGCTCACCTGCCCCAGAGCCAGGCTACCCTCCAAGATTCAGGCAGCTGAGAATTCTGCTGCTCCCTCAGACCTTTCCCACTTCCTCTCTGCCCTCAGGGCACAAACAGGTAGAGCGGTAGAACGGGGAAGGAAAAACAAACACCATTCAGAGAAGAACAGAGCCTGGGACAAGACCGCCTACAACATGAGAAAATTAAAGAATATAAATTGGGCTGGGTGCGGTGGCTCACGCCTGTAATCCCAGCACTGGGAGGCCGAGGCGGGTGGATTACCTGACGTCAGGAGTTCCAGACCAGCCTGGCCAACATGGTGAAACTCCATCTCTACTAAAAATACAAAAAATTAGCCGGGCATGATGAGAGGTGCCAGTAATCCCAGCTACCCGGGAGGCTGAGGCAAGAAAATCGCTTGAACCCAGGAGGTGGAGGTTTCAGTGAGCCAAGATCACACCATTGCACTCCAGTCTAGGCAACAAGAGTAAAACTCTGTCTCAGAAAAAAGAAAAAAAGAATATAAGTTGTAGTCTACTGGACTCAGGTGGGGTTAGGGCCTTGGGACTGTTTCTGATCGTCAGTGACTAGTGCACCTTGTAGATAAGGTGGTATAAAGTTTCAGCAGTCGATTTGGAAAAGGAGGTGATTTCTGTCAAGCAAGATATCGATAAGAGCTAAGAGTTCTTGAAAGTGGCTGTGGACACACAAGGCATGGGACGTTAAAGGTCAGTGACAAGGAGATCAGGTACAAGCGAACACTGCCCAGCATGCCACCTTCGGTGTGTCTACTAAAGGGAGCTGACACCTGATGGAGCAGCTGGAAGAACCTGAAGGTGCTGTTTCTAGCAACATTTTTGAGCCCTTCATGTGGGCCAGACCAATGAGAGCTCTCAAGGAGATTGTAGTTGAGTAGGAGAGAGAATGCAAGTGCACAGAATGCTCCCAAAATACATTTGGTCACATCTAAGGAGACTGGGGAAAGAGGAGCAGGGAGAAAGCGGTCCAACAGACTCTCGATCCTGGAGACAAAAAAAAAATGGGGTCCGTTAGTGGCAGGACAGAGGTTCCAGAAGCCAGCAGGTATTAGAATAACACTGGGTTGGCAACCCTTGATCTTCTATCTGCCTGCTTCTTACTATGGAAGTGGCCAGGCTGAACCTGCTGCATCCCTCCTGCACTGCAGCCTCTGTTGACCAGGCCCACCGGGAGCAATAGCTCAGTTCTGCTTTAGAAAGATGAGGAGCGCTTGGCTGTTTGGCAACAAAGTCGCCCGTGTGCTGCAGCCTCTTTAGCTTTACCAAAAAGTTTTGTTAGCTGCACAACACCCAGAAGAGAGGACCTCTGAAGACGGACAAGGGTCATGATGATGTTGTAGGTTGACTGCATTCATTCAGTCCTTCTGGCAGGTGCACAGATCTGCTCATTTCACTCTCTCCTGGGGCTCCTGGTTGCTTCAAGTGTGGCTACATCTTCAGAATCCCCGTTTCTCTCCTATTCTGTAACACTGTTAGGTTTTTAAAATGTTTGCTTCATTTCACTTTTGATTTTATTAAATTTATTTAATTAAAAAGATGAACTATTTTGCTGTGTTTAATTATTCAGAGCAAAGAAAATGAGTTCTGTTTTGTTTACCAGTCAATAAAAAGCTCTTCTTTTATTCTGTTGACATATAGCGTGGGCAATATACATTGTTGACTTTTTTTTTTTTTTTTTTGCTTTTACACTAAATTAATGAAATAAACTTCTTTGCCTGTATGTGTTTAACTATTTGCAGTGAAGGAAACTAATTTTGTTTTGCACTCCAGTTAATAAAGCATTTTTAAAATATTTTCTTGGGTCTCTTTCTCCTTCTCCCTGCAACTACGGTTGTTTAAAACAAAGAGAAGCAGCATGAACTTAAATTACATTCTGGTGATGGAACAAAATAAAGAGGTACCATAATGGTTGAATGTCCATGGTGGCATTTCTGCATAACCCTGAATTCCAACCAACATTTCAAGAGCCAGCTCCAATCTGTAACTACTCAAGTCAAAAACCACCATGTGTCTCTACGGAGGCCTCCAAGTGGTTTCTGGCTATTCTCCTGCATGATCCTGGCTGTAACTAGCATGTAAACTGCCCCTTTTCCCACTCTCCCTCCCTTTTTTTTTCCTAATTTTTCCTCAAGATCTATTGTAATTCCTGGACTTCGGAGTGGATCATGTTGTGGAATAGACAGAAAGACTATGACTAGGACCTTACTGACTTTTGTCTTTAGTAAAAAAACAAAACAAATGATCATCTTTGCTGTAATAATTCATGGGGGAGAACTATTTCTTTCCCAGTGTGAAGTTACACGGATGCCCCGTGGCTTGCTGCTGTGGTGATGCTAAGTTCCTTCCTGAGGCTGTGAGGTGGAGAGAGGGCAGTCTCAGGAGCCTGCTCCTTTCCTCTCAAAGGAGGAGACAGGAATGAAATTGGTACAGCTCAAGCACTGGACCACGGATGTTCCAAACATGTGAAGCCTGGGGAATCCAGCAGACTGCTTTGGATGCTAACCTCCTGATATAGCTGTCTTCTGGAGTCAATGAGCAAGGCCACATTGCTCTGGGGAAGAAGGGATAGTTTCTGTTAAAGGGCATGGCTATTCTCCCTGTCAATCATCCTGCAAAGGGAGCTGATGTAACAGGCAGACATCGGACGACTAGAGGGAGAGGGCCCAGGCTCGCTGGAGAACTCATGGCGGTTGGGCCTGGACTCACATGAAGATGTGTTCCGGGCACCACGGGAGTTTGGGGAGAGCCTGGGGAACCCAGTCCTGCCACAAGGAGACAGGCTGTGAGTAGACAGGAAAGCTGACTGCCATGGACCCAGAACACCAGCCTGACCCCATGAGCTTTGAGAATAGCCACATTTTGCAACCACGTTGTCACCCGTTTTACTGTATTTTCTTATTCTTATCCCAAAAACTGAAAGTGAAAGCTTATTAAAAGTTGCTGTTTGGTTTCTGCTGTAAAGTGGGGAAATCAGGGCAGGGCCTGTCCTGTGTGCTTGGAACAGAGGGTGACAGCAGCCTGGGGCAGCTGGGGGGCTGGTGGTGATTTGCAACCCAGCAAGGAGGGCCGCAGACAGAGGGGTATCCATGAGCTGGCTGTGCTGGCAAACGATTCAGCTTTGTGCAACACACGGGCATCGACCTGGATTCTCAGAAATGGTTGGGGAAGTCAACTGGGAAGATTTCCTGTCTTCAAGGAGGAAGCAGGGTTCACAGCCATTGCAATGTGAGCCCTCAGCACACCTGCCCTCCCGTGCTGGGAAGCCTGAGGCCCACCAGCCACCTCTGAAAATGGAAATGAGTAGTGGTGGCACCTATAGCTCTTGGTGCCAGCAAGAAGTGGCTGTTACAGCCACTTCCCCATGACCCCTAACACCAGTTAGCAAACAGGTCATTCGGTTTGTGCAAAAACCATATCAGTGCTCTTGCCAGTTTTCAATAGGGTATTAACATCTCAAAGGATGAAGCAATCCTCAAAGGGCTGTTCTAGAAACATGCAGATGAGTGCGTTCATTGTGAGTTGGGTTGCCTTCCAACACCCCCAGCTACCCCTTCAGTCCCTGGAGGTCTCCTTTTCTATACCATGCATTATTCACACTCTAACATTTACCTCAACAACCAGCAGGTCATCATTTGCAATGGGCTCAAGCTTTTTATCTGGTGGTGTCTTCTCAAGAAAAGTGGCTAATTCAACCAAGATCCTGCCTCTGTAGGCAACTCCTTCCCCCTGAAAGGCAATAATCCAGGATTATTCCTCTAGGTAGCAATAGCAAAAAGAATTGTGTCTCTATTCAGGCTAATAAAACTGCAAAAAGTTCCTCCTTCCCATGGCCCTAACTTTCAAAATGAATCAGTCAGCAACTCTCCCAGCTGGATTCAGGTCTGTGGTGTTTGAAAGAAGAGCCACTGGCTTTAGGACAGATCTCAAAGAATGCCTTGGGATGCCAGGGCTGAAAAAGATCTTAGCTACGACCAAGGTCAGAGGCCTTCAAACCATGCTCTAGGCTCCAGAAGGAGGTTGCGGAGCCTGGGAGGTAGGAGGTGGATGGGGCTCTAAGTCTCCCTTCACCGTACTTCAGCAGGGAAGCTCTGCATTTTTCTGTGTTATCTCTTCTCAGAATAGGGAGGCTGCCATGTTGGCAACCAGGGCAAGTCTCAGAATAGCCAGGAAGTAAAGGAAGAAGATGTAGGAGGAAGATGTTCTGGGTGCAGCTCGGAATGAGGATGAAGAGTGGCTACTCCTCCCATGACACCCAGCAGTGCTGGCAATAGAACCTTCTGGAAAGGACGGGAGGGCTCCCAACTCTACAGCCAGTCTTTTACCCTTCCCCTCTCAGGGCTTTTTCTCTCTAGCTTGGTCCCTTTCTTGAGCCTTGGAGATACCTAAAAGACATTTGGCTTCTGTTGTAGTAAAAAGAGCGTTTCCCATCTCCGGGTTTCCATGTCTTCATCTATGAAATGAAAGGATTGATCAGATCAAGGGTAATAAAGGGTTTCAGGGAGCATGTCATTGCCTAGTGCTTGGTAAATTCCTGGAATATGATGTTGAAAAGAATTCCAAGGCAGCACAGGGGCTTATTAGGAAAGAGAGCCAGCATTGATTATTGATGTCTACCATAAGCATAGAAGTTGGGGGAAATGGCCATTGGCCATCCCCCAGTGAGATCATCTCCACAATCTTTTCCTATCTTTGCATTCTAAGTCTTAGGGAGTATGAAACTGCTATCCTGCAATACTTGATCAGACATTATAAGAAGAAATAATCACATTAACCAATGTTGATTAATAACCACCTTAATTGAGAAACCAACCTTTCCAGTATTCAGCTCATCATAGGGGTCTGGGAATCCTGTGTATTCTCTGGGGCTTCCGTAAAGATTCAGGTAACAAGGTCCAAATGTTGGAACAAAGCCTACCTCTGTTTCTCCTGTGTTTACTGAGAAAGAAACATCATCATTAGATGTTAGGCTCTTAACATTCAATCTATTGAAATAAATATTAGTTATTAGTTAGGTGAGACTATTTTCCTCCATTTTGTGAGTTAGTTGTATTAATGCAAGTTGTAAGCACCATGAGGCTTGCCGTATTTCTCTTTTCTTATTGCTACATAAAATATTAAATAAAAACATTTGCAGATAGCACAGGTAAACTTATTTTTATAAATATATAATGTTATTTAAATAAAGAGCAATTAGACTTTGAAGTTGACCTTCACATTTTTTGCAAGTTTATAATGGGCATTGTATTAAACATGCCATTGCCAATTGGGGCAAAAGATTATATTGTTTTGGGAAGTCACTTAAATGACATATTATATGAACTTCATTTGTTCCTCTAAAGTGTCATTTAATCTTCAGTAGTTAGTATAACTCTAGCAGATGCTGTTAAAAATACAAGATATTTTTAAATTTTATACGTGCTAATAAACTGCCTGCCTGTGGTTGTAAGACCATGTGATATTCATAAGTGACATGAAGATTCCCATTCATTCCTTTCTATCTCTGGTGGTCATCTGATAAGCTCCTTATTTCTGCTACCTGGTCTTAGCAAGACAACTTCTCAATAAAGGGCACTGAGGACAATATAATTAAATAGCTGAAAATGGGGAAAGTGTGGGTGAGGCTGGGGAAATATGCCTTCAGTAGCCTGAATGGCCCCCATATGGGAGAGGGATGGACTTGTCTCCAGAAGCAGAGTAAGGACCACTGCTGGGTGTTACAGGGAGATCAGCTTTGGTTCACTCTGTATAAGGCAGAACTTTCTGTGAATTAGAAATGATAAACAATGGGACAGGTTGCATTAGGGACAATCAGAAGAAATGTTGAGGCAAAGCCTTCAGCCTATTTTTCAGCATGTTTTCAGGATAATTCCTGTTATCAATGAGGTTGAACAGATCATATCTATGGCCCTTTCCAACTATATGCTTAAAACTAAGGGAGAAAGATAAATATGGAGCAGCGTCATCAGAATGATGCCCATTAATAAATAATTTACCTAACCCTATAGACATGTACTGAACAATCATTTTCATTATGTGAGGCTCTCTGTATGTTTAAGTGGGCGTGTACACGTTTGTGGGGAGATAGAAATCAGGGACACAGGCAGAAAAGAGCTGAATAGCAATCTCAGTGAAGAGAGCAAGAAAAAAGAAACATTTAAGATGTACAAAAGTAATGCATATGCAGCCTAAAGTTGAGATTTGGTAACACCCTAGGATGCTACATGTCACACATGTTTAGAAATCTCTTATGAAACCCAAAGAGGGACCAGCAGTTTCTTCAACAGAGAGTTCTCTGAATCATGTTATCATCTTGAAGACAGATAAACAGGAGGAATGACTATATACATGAACATATAAATTGGCTTGGCTTTATCCACTGTGGCATATGGAACATTGCAAAGATGATTAATTGATCACTAATAAACAGGGTTTGGACTTCTTTCTGTGTGCTAAAATATTTTGTTTTAGTGGAGGGATGTTGGGTGAGAACAGAGAATTAAAGCAGAGATTCACAGAGAGGAAAGGAAGTCATTTTTAGAAGTTGAATCACACACGAAAAAAGATTAAAAAAAAAGAGAAAGAAGTTGAATCACAGAATATTCCAGTAAGAATTGGATGTTTAAGCTACGGCACCACAGTCATGTCACATTATGGATGGGCAAGTCAAAGCCCACAGAAGTGATGCAACTTGTCAAAAGTCCCACAAACTGGCAGATTTAACTCCAGACCTTGAGTTTCAAAGCTCAGAAAAGGATACCCTCCACTACCCACCCCATCCGTTCCTTCGGTCTAACCTCACCTCTCCTCCACCTGGTTCCCATGATTGACTGTGCTGTCGTGTGTATTTGCTTTTTGTTAAAGATCCCCAGGGATTGAAACACAAATTGTTAAGAATGATCCACTGCATATCAGCTTAATGCCAGGGGCTTAATTATTTTTGTCCAACAAATCTCTCTTCTGGTATGTTACCCCTTTGACTTGTTTCATTGCACATTAACAGAAGGAATCTTCCTTCTATGTGCTCACATCGTAGTGTAGACTCCTGGGAAAACCCATTCTCTAGGCCAGGCATGGTGGCTCACGCCTGTAATCCCAGTACTTTGGGAGGCCGAGGCAGGAGGATCACCTGAGGTTCAGGAGTTCGAGACCAGCTTGGCCAACATGGTGAAACCCCGTCTCTACTAAAAATACAAAAAAAAAAAAAAAAAATTAGCCAGGCATGGTGGCAGATGCCTGTAATTCCAGCTACTAGGGAGGCTGAGCCAGGAGAATCACTTGAATCCAGGAGTTGGAGGTTGCAGTGAACCAAGATCATGCCATTGCACTCCAGGCTAGGCGACTTGAGCAAAACTCCGTTTCAGAAAAAAAAAAAAAAAAAAAAGAAAGAAAGAAAACCCATTCTCTCATAAGCTAAGTCTCTTCCTGCTTCCAAAGTTTCCTAATCCATTTAATGCACCGTGGTCACATCAAACTTCCCAATGTCCTTGCTGAAAAGCCTATACAAAAATAAAATAAAAATCCTTTAGCCTGCCATCAAGGATTTCCTCTGACCTAGCTACAACCCACTTTCCAACAATATTTTCCATGCTTCCTTTAGCTTTTTGAATCCCCTTCATGTTTTGGATTCCTACAAATAATTACTGTATATTTTAGTTTCTAGAACCCTACATAGCTGCACATCTCTGTGACTAAAGTATCACTTTTCAGGGGGAGTGGCAGGATTTAAGCATGTTGTATTTTGATTTCCTAAACACCTACTACTGGTTCTATCATGTGATACTACTACAAAAATATTCATTGATTGGTTAAACAAATGAATAAAGGAATAAAGTGCTTGCCCATCTGCCAAGGTCACTGCAAATCTAAGGACTACTTAATATTCATATAAAGTGTGATTATAATAAAATAGATTGTTTAAAGCAAATAAGAATTGGGCATTGTGTCAATTACATATTTACATGATATCACCTTATATTTGCACACAGCTTCAGAGTTTGCAAAGCTTTCCCACATGCAATATCTCTTTCCTCTCTTACCACAACCCTGGGAGATTATTGTGGCAGGGCGAATCATGCTTATCTGACAGATAATGAACCTCTCTAAACCTCAGAGTCTTCGTCTATTAGGGGAACAAAAACATCTGCCCTAGGAGAGTTGTGATGGTCAAGCGTGTGACAGTATTGAGCAAACTTGCAAAAAATGACAAGTTCTGTGCAAACCAAAGGATGTGTTATGATCCCTCATTTTGTGGGGAGGGGAAGATCTTCAGGTTGCAAACTAAAAAACGTTCAGTATTTTCCAACCTAGAGATTCACATTGATATTGGGGGAAAGTTACTTGATAAATTTCAGAACAATTGATTTAGTGCTCCGTATCTCTACCTACTGAACATAAACGATAACAGAAAATGTTATATCTCACAATAAATTATTTGCAATAAAGCCAAATACAATGGTGTACATTTAGCTGAAAGCATGAGACATGGAGCAAAGCCTGGTTAGCACACTTCTTTTAAGCTTAGCCATGCAGGACAACCATATGGCACTAACACAAAAATTATTACTCTAGCGAAACTATGTTGAGACAGCAAAATGTCAAAAAAAGTTCTAAAGACAGTCAATATATTCTTAATAAGATAACATTAGCTAGGAAGATCTAACAGAAAGCAAAATTACGAAGCATAAACCTGTATATGATGCAGCCCCAGTTCCCGAAGATGAGAAATCTATATAGTAAAAATACGACTGGTTAAACAAGAAAAACACAGGCATTATGAAACAGACATTGAAAACATTAATCAAATCCAGTGCCAGGTACGTGGTTTAGCAACACCAGAAAAATCCCAAATTCAGACCCAAGTCACATATGACCCTTTTGTAATGCATACAATTCTCACTGGTTAAATGCAAAATGACACCTGATTTTGTGACAACAAGCAGAACCACCACACGTGAGTAACTCAATCTCACCCAGCCCCAAGGAAGCCAGGAAGCAGAAGAGCTAGCTGCCCAGGGACAGAGGGGTCCTGGTGAAGTTACCAGCATTTCACGTTTTTAATAAAACATTTATTTATCTTACGGCTTAGTTGGGACCAACATCAAAAAATCTAAGTAAATGTGGTCTTAGGCTGTGTAAGCAAAGGCCTGGAGTTCATTGCACATTTGATTGAAAGCATGGTTTGTTTCTTTGTGGGGGGAAAGGCGATGTTGACAGCCCATTGTTATTTTAAGACCCTGTAACCCCATGGTCTGCAGGGCTTGCAATGAGAGGCCCCAGAGACAGAAGCTAAAATTGTTTGTAGCAATCTCTGTTTTTAGTTCTTCTGGATGTTACCACACGTCACTAAGCAAAATGCTTATGCCACTATTTCTGAATAATTATCTTTAGATATTATTTAATGGTTTCTTATGAATAATGAATGGATTTCAGTCATCTTTACCCTCCCCCCATATAGTTCCAGCATGGTTTTTATTTCCTGTAATGGTCACCTTTATGATTTTATCTATAGTCATATTGAGATTCCTGACTTGAAGAGAAGAGGCTATTAGCACCCCTGCCCTACCTCCACTCCTCTTCCTCCTTCGGCTTCTCATCTCTATCTTCCATATTTTTACACTGTAATGGGTGATGACATCTACACTTTGTTCAGAGCTTTGGTTACAGGTTAAATTTTAAAAATCAAAAATCAAAATAAATAGTGCTTACATTCTAGCAACCATATAAATATTATTCTCTGCAGAGAAAAGGAAAGGGCTGTGATTACATTTCCTTCATTGCAGCTCCAGTGTTATGATCACTATGCTACTCAGCAGAGAACATTCAGATGGAATCTCTTTCTTACCCTCTACCATTTGCTTAAAATAATGCCACATATAACCATTCATTCATTCATTCATTCATTCATTCAAGATGGAGTCTTGCTCTGTTGCCCAGGCTGGAGTGCAGTGGCGTAATCTCGGCTCACTGCAACCTCCACTTCCCAGGTTCAAGCGATTCTCCTGCTTCAGCTTCCTAACTGGGATTACAGGCCCTCAACCACCACACCCAGCTAATTTTTCCATTTTTAGTAGAGACGGAGTTTCACCATGTTGGCCAGCCTGGTGTCAAACTCCTGACCTCAAGTAATCTGCCCACCTTGGCCTCCCAAAGTGCTGGGATTATAGGCATGAGCCACCACACCCAGCCATGTACCTTTATATTTGTACTATATGTCTGTTCACCACCTTGTCTTCTGATTGCCTTTATATTTTCCCCCCCTTCTGGAGACAGGAAATCTATATGTTCTTCACCATATCTCTAATATCTTCTTCATCTTCTCTCTAATATCTAATACTATATATATATGTATTTTTTATATATATGTACTTTATATATATATATAAAATAACCAGGTTCTTATTTATGTTATCCATTGCTTTTAACAATGTTTTTTCAAAATCTATAAAAGACCTTAAACAAGATAAGGTTGAGAGGAACCTTGGGTTCCCCAAGACAAAATTTTGTCTCAAAGTCTCTTACTTTGTTTCCTGTGTTTAATCTCTCAATATGTTTAATCTATTGGCAATTACAATAATTTTTGTTTTGGTCACAAAAAATAAGCCGCTGGGCTGGGCACGGTGGCTCACGCCTGTAATCCAGCACTTTGGGAGGCCGAGGCGGGTAGATCACGAGGTCAGGAGATGGAGACCATCCTGGCCAACATGGTAAAACTGTCTCTACTAAAAATACAAAAATTAGCTGGGCATGGTGGTGGGCACCTGTAGTCCCAGCTACTCGGGAGGCTGAGGCAGAAGAATTGCTTGAACCTGGGAGGTAGAGGTTGCAGTGAGCTGAGATTGCGCCACTGCACTCTAGCCTGGGTGACAGAGTGAGACTTCGTCTCAAAAAACAAATAAATAAGCAAGCTGTTGGTATTACTGTGTTAACATTAATTTTTTCTCTTATCATCTTAACCTCTTTCCTTCATTCCCTGTTACAATTTCTGGCATATATGCACAAAACCATAATGCCAGGTATAGCCAAGTAGTTCTCAAGAAAAGTGTTAGGAAAACTACAGAAAAAACAATGTGTTGGCTATCAGTGCTTGTGAGAATGAAGGCCTAATACACACTATTTTAGGGAGTGAGGATTACATGGTTCATTGGCATCTGACCTTACTGTTCCTGCCAAGGGAATCAGTTGAGAAGGGAGTATTATTGTATATTTGGGTGGACTTGGGTCAATGCCACTCTAAAAAATAAGGTGGTAGCCCTCTGTATTGACACAAACATTTTATAAAACCACTATTGGGAAAGAAGTTTTGGATGGGAGCAAGAAAGCTGAAAATCTTCAAACTGTAAATTTCATTGTTTCTAAAAGTTTACAATCTATGCATACTGGATTATGACTTTAGCAGTTTACTTATATACTTCAATTATTAATTGTTTTGCAGGCCATCACCAAAACATCATTGAAATGCTTCACTAGGTTCATCACATTTGGCTTCTAAGAAACCAAACCTACTGTTTATTTTTTTCTCCAGAAGTTCTGTATCCAGTATTGCTCTAGATCTGTTGAATGACTTACCTTCCACTTCCCCACCAGAGGCAGCAATTTTAGAGAGGTGTAGATATGTTGTTCCAACTACATCATTTTTAGTAAGACGGTCCCTATGTAAAATAATAATAATAATAGGTTAAGAGCTCCATCTATGAAGATATGTCGTTTCAACAATTAAAAAAAGTTAGAACTGGAAAATACCCCAGACTTCAGAAATGATCATGCCCAGTGGGCCTCAAACTTAATTGTACTTAGTAATCAACTGGAGACTTCTCACCCTCATCTCCTGTCCACATTTTTAATTCAATAAGCCTACAGTGGGGACCAAGAGTTTGCATTTATAAGTATATCCCAATTGATTCTGATACAGATGGTCTTCCAACCACCCTTTAGAAACACTGATCTAGTGAAGTAATTCATTCTGAAGTTATTAAATTGCAATTGTACAGAGAGGCCAAGGGATGTGCCTATGGTTACACTCAATACCACTGTCATAAAATGAATTAATCAATTATAGGCAGATTACATAATTACGATCATGATGATGATGGTAATGATACTTGTCATGTTTCCACTTTCAGGGAGCTAAGGGTGCCTGCTGAATGCTACATCCAACTAGAACATTCCAAGAACGGTCTTGTTATGGCCAATCAGTGCTAGGAGGCTGGTCTAGTAAAAATTCCATCAGAACATTTCAAGGACTTTTCCTTGCCTTCATTGAGGTAGTTTTACCATTTTCTTTTCTTTTTTTTTTTTTTTTGAGACGGAGTCTTGCTCTGTCACCCAGGCTGGAGTGCTGTGGCCGGATCTCAGCTCACTGCAAGCTCCGCCTCCCGGGTTCCCGCCATTCTCCTGCCTCAGCCTCCGGAGTAGCTGGCGCCCGCCACCTCGCCCGGCTAATTTTTTTGTATTTTTTAGTAGAGACGGGGTTTCACCGTGTTCGCCAGGATGGTCTCGATCTCCTGACCTCGTGATCCGACCGTCTCGGCCTCCCAAAGTGCTGGGATTACAGGCTTGAGCCACCGCGCCCGGCCCATTTTCTTTTTTAACAATAACAATGAATTGCTCTCAGAATGTTTTGGTGATTCTTCCCAAGAAATGCTTGACTGTATTTCTGAAGTCTATTCTGGACAGCCTAATGATATTTAAATCCCTGATCTCTTATCTTGGGGCATTTTCAGAGCACGTTCCCCTTCTTTTGTTTATGAGCAGTTGGACCGAAATAATCAAAGCTTTTTTTGCAGTAACACTATTATTAAATTTTGTTTTAAGAAAACACCCAGTTCCAGGAGCAATTTATCCTTCCCTCTGGAAGGAAAGCAAAATACCAGAAAGAGACCATCCAGAGTAATGTTTCACAATATTCAAATATTTAATTCTTTTATGTTGAATTAGACATGTATCTATTTTCAACTCACCAGTCATATACTGTTAGTTTTATTTTTTCACACACTGAAGGAAACTATAAAAATGAAACAGAAAAAAGTAGTTATTTCTCAATGATTTGGTAATTATTAAAGTAAGTACTCTTACTTTTTCTGAAAAAAAAGAAAGCCAAACCTTGATCTGAAGATTGACGACCTGATTCCACTCTGGGTTTGCATTTTTCTCAATTATGTTTGTACAAACCTGCAAAATCACCAAAGCAAAGTGTAGGTTTTCAAGTTTCCAAGTTCTAAAAGTTTACCATCTATGCATACTAGATTATGACTTTAGCAGTTTACTTATATACTTAAGAACCTGGTTGAACTTTTTCTTGATGATTTGTAAAATATGAAATGGGTTTAACATTAATCATTGCTGTTTCAATGCACCAGGAACTTGTTTTTAACCATTTTTTTCATTAGGTCTCTGTCCTACAGCATTTAGCAGGGATGGGTGCGGCTGGCCAGAGAGCTTGCCTAAGGTTAAGATAATATTTGGACCTGAAAAGCAGTTCTAGAAATTCAGTGGTAGCCTTCCCTATGTTAATCTCTCAAAAGACTGAATTTTCTAATTTGTGTTCTGCATACTTTCCACTCCAAAATAAACCTGTGGAGAAGTCTGGCGTGTTCAGACTCAGATAATCTGTGTTCCCGCAGAGTGCCCGGCTCATCAGGGGGCTATTTTAACAAAGAGTAAGTAGGAATTCACTCCAAGGAAAGCACAGTGGTTTTAAATATTTATTCTTAGCAGCATCTGCATTTAGATCATGTACGAACCTTTTTTCCGGCAAAGGAAACTTCTACAAAAGGATCCACGAGATTTTTCTTATCTGCATTGCCTCCAAATATTTCCTTTACTGTCTGTGAGAAGGCATCATCCACTGAAAGGTGATAGTTATACAGCAGAAATGAAATTCAATTCTCTTAAAAACAGCAGAAATTTGGCAAAATTTTAAAAGTTCTCTTATACATCAAAATAGTTGCAACAGGCTAGGTGCAGTGGCTCATGCCTGTAATCCCAGCACTTTGAGAGGCCAAGGCAGGTGGATCACAAGGTCAGAAGATCAAGGCCATCCTGGCCAACGTGGTGAAACCCCTTCTCTACTGAAAATACAAAACTTAGCTGGGTGTGGTGGTACACGCTTGTAATCCCAGCTGCTCGGGAGGCTGAGGCAGGAGAATTGCTTGAACCTGGGAGGCAGAGATTGCAGTGAGCCAAGATCACGCCACTGCACTCCAGCCTGGTGACAGAGCAAGACTCAGTCTCAAAACAAACAAACAAACAAACAAACAAAATTAGCCAGGTATGGTGGCACATGCCTGTAATCCCAGCCACTTGGGAGGCTGAGGCACGAGAATCACTTGAATCTTGCAGTTAGCCAAGATCAAGCCAGTATATGCCAGCCTCCAGCCTGGGTGACAGAGTGAGACTATCTCAAAAAAAAAAAAAAAAAGACTTGATCTTTTACGGAGGAAAAAAATACAACACATTTCATTCAGTGAGAGTAAGAGATGATTCTCAAACTCAGGCCTGCTTTCAATCGGGAGAAAGGTACTATAGGTCAAAATGATATAGTCCTAGTCTTTTTCAGAGAAATTCAAGAAAATTTGGCATAATCACAAATAATACACTTAACTACAATCTACAGTTGATTAAGCTAAAAAGTAAATAGAGATCAGGATTTTAATTTATTTACTTCATTTTATGTATTTCTTTCTTCTTTAAAAAAAAAAAATAGAGACAGAGGTCTTGCTATGTTGCCCAGGCTGGTCTTGAACTCCTTGCCTCAAGCAATCCTCCTACCTTGGCCTTCCAAAGCGCTGGGATTATAGGCATGAGCCACTGCATCGGCCCATTTGACACATTTTTGAGAGAAAGGTGGGTATGGGGAGGTCCTACAATACCATCTTTTAAGACCATACGATCTTAAAAGAGGAAAAGGATTCCCAAGAAAAGCAGCAAAGCCTGAAGAGACCCATGGCCTGTGTAGTGGGTGCAGCCTCCTGGGGACTTGGAGAAGGATCCCATGTCCCAGAGCCCAGCAGGAACCAGACAGGCCCAGCAAGGCAGATAGGAGGCTGGGCCATCAGCCGTGACAGAGGGATAACCAGCCTAGTTCCTATAAATGGAATCACTAGAAGCGATCGGGACGTTACTACCCTTTGCTCAGCACCTTTTTTTTTTTTTTTTTTTTTTTTGAGATGGAGTTTCACTCTGTTGCCCAGGCTTGAGTGCAGTGGCATGGCTCACTGCAACCTCCGCCTCCTGGGTTCAAGTGATTCTCATGCCTCAGCCTCCCAGGTAACTGGGATTACAGGCACCTGCCACCACGCCCAGCTAATTTCAGCTATTTTTTTTTTTTATAGCTGGATAGCAAACACCTTGATTTGATAACAGTTCACATTTTCATTTGGGATGAAAGGGGTTGGAAGTGCTGACTGCTCATGTCTCTTTAGCATCCTCTAGAATAAAGAGAAGATATAGAACATTGATAGAAGAAGAGAGAGCGCCAAATGGGCCAAAGGCAGGTACTCAACAAGGAACACGATCAGCAACCAACTGGCTGTGCCATGAGCCTGCTCAGGTAGCTTTCAACGGGACCAGAATGAATGAAAATAAGCCCATGAAGCCCTTTCAGAAGAAAAACATACGATAGGGACACCAATCACTATTAGAGTTTGATTTTAACACATCTCATCACGTAGATAACTGACAATTCTGGGACAAGATTAAATCAGTACATACTCTGGGGAATGTCCTCAGCTCGGTAGATTTTCAGCAAGAAGGTCACCCACCGGAGGGCGATGCCAGCAGGGAGTAACAAATTACTCTCCACATCATCACTGTCATTATCACGATCTCGTCTCTCAGGCTATTAGGGGCACATGATTTAAATTATACATACAGAAAAGCAGCACTTGGAAAAAGCCAGATGAATGCTTATAAAATGAAACCATTCAGAATTGTTTCCATTAGGACTTCCTGTGTTTGGGGCTTAAGAGTTCAACCTGCCATCAACCACCAGTTTTCCTTCAACCTCAAAACTGCTCCACAAAATCAATGCTCATATTTTTTTGTATCTTTCTGTCATTTTATGAGCACCAAATAGTAAGAGAGAGAGAGAGAGAGAGAGAGAGAGAGTGCGTGTGTGTGTGTTTCTGATGTCCCTTCAACTTCTCTCTGGCCACTTACTATTCTGCACTTTGCCGCCCAGTTTCCTAGAATAATCACTAACCATTTAGGTAGCAATGCCTAATTCTGCAAGTAAGTCATGCTTTCTAGATAAAAGCAGTCTTTCTAATGATGCAAGGACATTGTAAAAACACATGCATCTTTTCTCAATTAAATGCTCACTCATAGACACCAGATAGGAGTCTAAGCAAGCTAGAATGATAAATCCATGATGAAGAAAAGAACAGCTTTTGAATAGGGGCAATCAGAGGGTACTGACGGCAAGCTGTGCTCCATTTCACAATTACCCATGCCCACAGGCTTAACTCTTGGTCTTCTTTCTTAGTGAGAAGTGTAGAAAGTAGTGAATGTAGGGACTCACAGGAGGCTCATCTCCAGTTCCCAGGACAAACATGCTGACTTTCATATAACCTTTAGAACCTGAACTGGTATCTTCCGGGTCATTGAGAAGCAGCCACTTTCTCATTACAGCATGGCCTAAAATAGAGAAGGAGTAAAAGGAAAGGGACATGCTAACGAGATGCTGATAGGTCTGTGATTCCTCTGCCATAAGATAAACTGCATTTTCTTGGAAGCCTCCTCATGACACACCAAATTCCCCAGATGAGTCTCCACTTTCATGTCTTGTTTTTTACTCTCCCTGTACACCACCCCCACCATTCTGTCCTCATGTGACAAACAAGACTAAGCTGTACCAACTAGTTTTATAATTTAATTTTGATAAGGTCAAAATATCCTCACGAAACATAGAAATCATCTATTTTGAATGTTAAGATAAAAAATTAGACATTTGTACTAAGCTACTGTTATTTATTCCCACTAAGCATCCTCTCTTCTCCCTAATATTTTTAAAAAATTCCTTTAATTCTTTGATCCCCCAGATTGTCTTGATTCCTGGAATCATCTTCAGAGTTAGAAGGAATGAATTTAAGACTTCAAATTGATGGGAGAATATTACTTACCAGGTTCATCATAAACAAATCCAACATCAATCTGGGAAAACAATAATCAAAAGTAGTCTAAGTAGATTTTAAAATCAGTCTAGTCACTTTAAAGAAGCCGTCATTATTATATGTCAATATCATATCTTGATTACACTTAAATTTCCTTGAGACCCAACATTTCCATCTTATCCTCTCTGTATCCCCAGTGCCTTGTCTGATGTGTGGCACATGGAAGACTCTCAGTAAATCACTATTGAATGAATGAGCTAGTCTTAGGGCTGGAAGAGACCACGGAAGCAAAGTGACCAATATGTCCCAGTCTGCCTGGGTTATTCTCAATTTTACCACTAAAGTCCCAGGCAAAGTGGGACCATTGGTCATCCTACAGAAATTCACCTGGCCCAGTTTCCTGTCCAATTCTCTTCCTCTTCCACCTCCTCCTCCTCCTCCAGCTAATGCTACTATTAATATAACCATTGATTGTGTACTTCAATGTGCCAGGTACCGTGCTAGGTGCTTTACACATACCATCTCATTTACTTTTCTCAATCACCTCATTTTACAGATGAAGAAACTGAGGATCAGAGAGATTGAGTTCCTCTGGGACATGTGGCTACTTGGTGGCAGACAGGGTATGAACACAGGTCTGCCTGACCCAGATCATCCTCTAGGACTTCTAGTGACTAGAGCTCCTTTCTTGGAGAGACAGCCTATTCCACATAGAATTGCTGGGAAGAAGCCAGCCAAGAATTTGTCCTTTCATTCCAGTGAGAGTTACTTAGAGAAACATCCTGAATATCTTGCCTTGTTTGGCTTTCCTTTCACACTCTGCATTTATCATAATTGGCTTTACAGATGGAGCTCTGGGGCCCCCAGTAAGTGGAGGTGGATGGTGGGCTTCTTGCCATGGTCAACACCCCTTCCCTCTGCGGCAGTGGATTCGCTTCCATCCACAGATACAACGCTGGGAAGGGCCCTGATATGGCAGCTTCAGGTCATCTTACTTTGAGAGCTCTGTTCAGTGTTACACTTTGGAAATAGACAAGCCCCAGGCAGCCTTCAGCAAGCGTCATCATGCTGAACCCTTACACATTCCCAAGATGCCACCAAGATGGGTACATAGGAATCACATTTCTATTATGAAAGTTCTCATCTTTCTGTAAGTTGAATGAAGCAGACTGTTGTCACCCACCTTAAATTCCCCCATCAGACAATCTGCCCGCAGAGAGTGAGAATTATAAACCTGCAAGAAAGAAGAGTAGTGAAGAAATGATTGGCTTTGCCTGGCAGTGAGTGAGCAGTACCTTCCTACTCGCTGACCCTTACCCGGATGCTGATGATCTCATCCATCAATTCAGAAGGGGTCATGTTGACATTGTAGAAAAACAACTGCCAAAACAAGAGAGCAGATGTTTAAATGTTAACAGGGGATTCGGATTTAGTGGGATCTGATGCTATAATTTTGGGGGCCCTCCTAAAAAAATACAAAACACAAATTCAAAATTAGTTTTGACCATGTGAACACATGGCAAGGCCTGGAGTTTAAGCCCTGGAGTTTAAGCTTCATGGTAAACCCACTTCTTCATGTTGGAAAAAGGAGAAAGGAGTCAATAACAAATACAGCATTTAGTTAACTAAATAAAATTGTTCACCTGGGACTAGATATCTAAAGGCTAAATGATGTAAAGATCCAAGCCTAAGCAGGTATGGGGGTACACCCCTGTAATCCCAACACTCAGGAGGCTGAGATGAGAGGAGTGCTTGAGCCCAGGAGTTCAAGGTCAGCCAGGGCACTATAGTGAGAAGCCATCTCAAAAAAAAAAAAAAAAAAGAGGGAAAAAGATCCAAGGTGACTTCATGTTGCAATGCTTACTAAAACAATTGCTTACAGCTGGCATGACCTGGCATGTGTTTTACATTTCTCTGATATCTTTAGCTCTATTAGTGTCTAGTGACTCTAATTTTACTCCAAGAAAGCATCTTTAAAGACAATTTTGCCCATTAAATTAAGTTAGTGCCTCAGCAAAGTCAATATTGACCACATTGTAAAAGCTAATTTTAAGAAGGTTGATTCTTGGGATATGAATATTAGGTATATAGGAGGTTTAACCATGTTAGGCTAATAAATGTTAATCCTAAAAGAAAAAGATTGAGCATTTATTCCAGCTGAGACTTTTTCCTCCAACTTTTTACTTAGGAATATTTGTAATCTACAGGAAAGCTGAAAGAATGGTAAAATAAATACCACCTTTCACCTATGTTCACCAATTGTTCCATTTTTGGACACTTGCTTTATCTTTCTCTTTTTTAAACTGAACCATTTGTAAGAATGTTCTAGATATCATGACACTTCACCCCTTCAAAATACATTTACATGCATCTCCTAAGAGCAAGGACATCTTCCTATATAATTGCAATACCATTATCATAACCAAGAAATTTAACATCTAACATACAATTTTCACATTTCTCCAATCATCCCTACAAAAAAACTTTAGCTTTTCAAAGAAATCTAGGATCTATACAAGAATCATACATTGCATTTGGTTTTTGAGTCTCTTCAGCTTCCTTTTTATAAAGAACAGAGCTATTTCCTTCTTTGTTTCTTGTGTTTTTCCTTGCTTCTTGTTCTTCTTTAAATAGAGATGAAGTTTCACTATGTTGCTCGGGCTGGTCTTGAACTACTGGCCTCAAGTGATCTTCCTGCCTTGGCCTCCCAAAGTACTGGGATTACAGGCATGAGCCACCATGCCCATTGTTTTGTAGAATATCCCACAGTCTAGACTTGGGTGAATGTTTCCTCACTTGGATGCAAATTGGCCATTTGACAAGACTTGACACAGGTGATATTGATCACTTCCATTATACCACCTGAGGACACCACATCATTTTTGTTCCCATTATTGATGATAATAAGTTTAATATTATTTGGTTAAAAAGATATATACAGGCTAGGATTTTTTTTTTTTTTTTTTTTTTTTAAAGACAGTCTTGCTGTGTTGCCCAGGCTGGAGTGCAGTGGCATGATCTTGGCTCAATGTAACCTCTGCCTCCAGGGTTCAAGCAATTCTCCTGCCTCAACCTCCCAAGTAACTGGGATTACAGCCACCCATCACCATGCCAGGCTAAATTTTTGTTGTGAGACAGAGTCTCACTCTGTCACCCAGGCTGGAGGGCAGTGGCCTGATCTTGGCTCACTGCAACCTCCTCCCAGGTTCAAGCAATTCTCCTGCCTCAGCCTCCTGAGTAGCTGGGACTACAGGTGCGTGCCACCACACCCGGCTAATTGTTTGCATTTTTAGTAGAGACAGGGCTTCACCATGTTGTCCAGGCTGGTCTTGGACTCCTGATCTTCAGTGATTTACCCACCTCGGCCTCCCAAAGTGCTGGTATTACAGGCGTCAGCCACCATGCCTGGCCAGGCTAGAAATTTTTTTAGTAAACCTCTTATATATATATATATATATATATATATATTTGTTTTTAATCATCTTACTTTTGTTTCCCCTATCCCATACAATTTTTTTATTGATTAAGGTACTGGTCTTCTCTTTTGCCAAGGGAGCTAATTCCCCTCAAACTCATTAAAATGGGAAAATTCTGAGGAAGTTTGCTGGGCTCCTGGGAATGCAGCTGAGTCAACAGGAAACTTGCATTATCAATGCATCGACAGGGTTTACGCGTTAGGCCCAAGTAATCCAGCATCTTGCCTCCTCCCCTCCCCATCCAGTCGTGCCCTCAACGTGAATCTCTCTGCCTTCCCTGAAGTCCATTTCCAGTGCCCCATCTCTGTGCAGCCCCTACCTCTCGTGAGAATGTGTATACTACTGTACTTGGCTGCCCGCTGTCGTCTGCGATTCCTTTGATGGGGAGAGGTTATAGGTGAGAAGAAAATGGGGCCTTCTGCAGAGCTGGAAGCCAGTTGGAACAAAGGGGAAGAAAGAGAAATGCTGCATGGAAGAAACCATGTCTTTTCTGAACAAAGAGGAAAAAAAGAAAAAAGGACAAACGCCAGGGTTGGGATTAGAAGCTACAGGGAATGAAGAGGAAGTGTGATAAGACAGGCCTGGGCTGGAGAGCAGAGCAGGAGATACAGGCCTGAGGAATCCCAGAAATGTGTCTCCTCAGCACAGTTGGGCAAGACTCTGAAAAGTTCCCTAAATATATCATTTCTCCCCACAGCCCAGTCACAGAGTTTTGTGGCATTTGAGATGGTTGTCAAGGTATCGCGTATTTTTGTGGAGTGTTATAAAAGAGGGCAATAGAACAGGCTAAATTCTCACTATGGGAGGCAGGGCGCAGTGCCTCACGTCTGTAATCCCAGCACTTTGCAAGGCCAAGGTAGGCGGAACTCCTGAGGCCAGGAGTTTGAGACCAGCCTGGGCAACATGGCAAAACCCCATCTCTACTAAAAATACAAATATTAGCTGAGCGTGGTGGTGTGTGCCCGTAGTTCCACCTACTCAGGAGGCTGAGGTGAGAGGATTGCTTCAGCCTGGGAGGTGGACGTTGCAGTGAGCTGAGATTGCACCACCACACTCCAGCCTTGGCAACAGAGCGAGACTCTGTCTCAAAAAAAAAAAAAAAAATCAGTATGGGGGCAAAACAAACAAAACCCCTGTGTGCTAATAACTGCTTTCCTTTAACATATATTATTTTTGCAGCCACGTATGTTTTGACACCTCTAAAAAACTGGATTAGTCACAGAGAGTTGTCCCTCAGAGACACCTTGCTAATCAGAATAAGCAAAGGTAGATTTAGGAGACATCACGTCCTCTCTCATAAGGGTCGAAGGGATCCATCAGGAAGGGATCATCAAGAATCTGTCACAAAAACACCAGAAAGGCAACAGCATCTCTGAGAGCCACTGACAGACGGGACCAGGTACTTTTTTTTTTTTTTTTAAAGGCATCTCACTATATTGCCCAGGCTGGTCTTGAACATCTGGGCTCAAGCACTCTTCCCGTCTCAGCCTCTTGAGTGTTGGGATTACAGGTGTGTACCCCCATACCTGCTTAGCCTTGGCTCTTCACATCATTTAGCGTTTAGATATCTAAAAGCTAAATACCTTTTAGATTGTCCCAAGTGAACAATTTTATTTAAATAAATGCTGGCTGGGCACAGTGGCTCACGCCTGTAATCCCAGCACTTTAGCGGTGGGTGGATAACTTGAGGTCAGGAGTTCGAGACCAGACTGATTAACATAGTGAAACCTCGTCTCTACTGAAAATACAAAATTAGCCGGGTGTGGTGGTGCATGCCTGTAATCCCAGTTACTTGGGAGGCTAAGGCAGAAGGATCACTTGAACCCCGGAGGTGGAGATTGCAGTGAGCCGAGATCATGCCACTGCACTCCAGCCTGGGCAACAAGAGCAAAACTCTGTCTCAAAAAAAAAAAAAAAAAAAAGCTACATGTGTTACTTACCCATTTCTCCAGAAGTGGGTTTACCACGAAGCTTAAACTCCAGGGCTTTGTCCAAGACCCTGCCATGTGTTCACATGGTTACACCTAATTTTGTTCCTGTGATCTCTGATTGGAACTCAGCAGTGTCTTCACCCGTGAAGCTGCTCCCATGTTTCCCTCCCCTGTGGGACTCACGAGCAGAAACATGCCCTCTCAACCCCTTTACCTCATCAAAAAATGGGTTGTTTCCTCTCTTGATTCTTGTTCGGTGTGTCTGGCCACAGACGTGAACTTTGACCACAGGCCTTATGTTGTTGCCACTTAACTGTCGGCCCTCAATCACCCGGACGCGGATCTGCAGCACAGAAGCGGGGTGGTCACCCACCCTTTCCCAGCACGTGTGATCCTTAGGATCTTCAGGTGTTGCTTCATTTCCTTCGCCTATTAGGATTGCTAACACCAGGCCAGGGCAGCGGTGTGGTACTCCAGGTGCTACCAATTGGGCGGGGCCACGTGGGCTCATTCCCAAGACGGGAACTGGGGTTGGGTTACAGAGACCAAGGGCAGCTGTGGGGATGAAATCGTTCACAGCCGGCCTGGGAAAGGGCAGGGCAGGTGGAGGTCACTGCTCAGACTCCAGCCGGGCACCTGGTCTTGCCGAGCCTAGTGATGAACCAACTCCACAGCTGCCTCCCAAGTCTAAGACAGTGCCCAGAGCTACGAAAAAGACAGTGTTTGTGCTTCTATTCTTTGATTAGCTCTTTCCTTCTGCCAAAGGGAAGGAGAATTACAGTTTTATTTCTCTGGAGACTGTCATCTGGCTGGACTAAACCCACTTGTGCCTGCAGAAGAAAGATGGAGAGCTTTGCTTACTGGGTTTATGCACTGACATCTCCCTTTCCTAGTTGAGCCATTGTCCATTGGAATAGGTCCACTGAAACATCACTGCAATTGCCAGCAGATGGGCAATGTGAAGATTAAACAAAGATGCAGAGCACCAGGCCGTTCCTACCTGGAAGTCCTGTGGCTTATTGGACAGCATCCGCCGACTGTTCTTTGCTTTGGTGAGCCTCCGAGCAAGCTGAGCTTCCGACACCGTCCCAACTGGCCCCTTAGGCCCAGGGCCCCTGACTGCATTGTCCAACCTGTCTTCATCACCTTCATCTTCTTCCCCATCTCCTAAAATATCAGAAAGAAACCCAGTGAGGGATAGCCCTTATCCTGTAAATGTCCGAAGGCTCAGGTTTCCAGGACACAGTTTTGTCTGCCATCATGTTTTAAGTGTTCCTAAAGTGGCAGGTGGAGGAGATCCTCTTGGTGACATTGACTTGGGACTTCTTGTGACTTGGAAAAATTCTTTAGGAAAATGTGTTCACAGTGCATCGGGGCTCTTGCTCAGGCTGCCTTCAAAAGAGACCAAGAGAATGGTAGAGACCACAGGGACAATGAGAGGAGGTGGCACCATCGCACCCAGCCAGGGATCGCTGAGTTCTCATCAGTGTTAGGATGGAGAAAGGAAGAAACGCCATGGAACACTGAAGTCTTGCAAGGACAGGCTTCAACTCCATCCCTCCCACTGCAGATCTTTTCTCTAGAGATCCGCTTGTGAACTATTTACACTGTTTCCTGCTTGAACCTCCTAATTCACAACTGCTCTTTCCACCCTCAGGGCAGAAAAGAAACTCTCCTTTTCTTGCCAAGCACCAAGGTGATCATCGTGCTCTCCCTTCCTCCTCCTGGATTGTCACTTTCACACACATGTCCTCTCTTTTCTCCCCCTACCTTTCCTCTGCACTCAGGAAAAGGTTTACCTTGCTCAGCAGGGTGAAAATCTCAACCCTCTGACATGCATTAGATCCTACTACCTCCTGAATATTTTCAGGCTCCCCAGATGTCTCCTCTCTCTTGTGTACCTCCAGGGGTTCCGTCTCTATTGCAGCCTTTCCTATGCCTTCAAGTAGACACAGATCTTTCTCTCCTCACAAAACCAAAAACCAAAAATCAACTCTGCCCACTACCTCTCCCCTTTCTTTTATTCATGAGTTCTTTGAAACTCACTGACAAACTTTAACTTTTCTTTTCTTAATACACAAAGAGTTAAAACTTCTGGTAATCTGTACAACATAATCTAAGAGAGCCTAGAAGACAAGCCACCCTGTCTAGAACACTGCTTTTGGATGCTGAAACTCCTTCTCTATGATGCAAGATCATGAAACAGATTTAATTTCCACAGACAGTCACCTGTCAGTCATTCACATCCTGGTATGAATGAGTTTCATCAGATTACTATGTAGCATGGCTCTTGAAATATTGGGTTCTGAAGCTGTGCAGCCTGGGCTCAAATCCATTCCCCACCTTCCACTTTCCAGCTATGTGAGTCTGAGTAAGTTTCTTAATTTCTCTAAGCTTCAGTTTCTTCATTTGTTAAAAGGGTAAAATAATGGTATTTACCACAGGGTTACTGTAAAGGTGTAATTATCTATAGCTGAAGTCTTTAGCACAGTATCTGGCATGCAGCAGCACCCAATAAATTAACTTTTTATTTTTCAGTTTTGCTGTGTAATCAGTTTTGGTCAGTGTCTTTGTCTGTTTGGGCTGCTATAACAAAATACCGCAAACTGGGTGGCTTTTAGACAACAGAAATTTATTTCTTATGGTTCTGCAGGTGGGGAAGTCCAAGATCAAGGCACTGGCGGATTTGGTGTCTGGTGAGGTCCACTTCCTGGTACACAGTTGGAGCCTTCTCTGCCTCCCACGGTAGAAGGAGCAAAGGAGCTCCCTTGGGCCCATTTTTATCAGGGCACTAATCCCACGCACGAGGGCTCTGCCCCCGTGACCTAATCACTTCCCTAAAGGCCCCACTGCCTAATACCATCACCTTCAGGGTTAGGATTTCAATGGATGAATTGTGGAGGGACACAAACATTCAGACCATTGCAACTGGAAGGGGCTTCTTCTGGAGCACAGGACATTTCCTGGAACCAGCTATGTGGGGCATGGGGATGGGGCGCTGGAGTGGGCAGCACAGCAGGCAGGGGGCCCATAGTGAGGAAGAGGCAGCCACAAGGGAAGAGGGGGCCTCCATATGCACTGCTTTGCAATTTAGCCCAGGGTGGGCCCTGCTCCTCACCATCCATTCATTCATGCTTTGCCCATCCTAGCCTGGCTTCTGTTCTTCAAAGGTTAATCACAACCTCTCCTTGCCAAGCTCAGTGCCCTTTTCTGTATCTCCATATTGGATCTTCCACAGCCTTGAACACCAGTGCTCATATACATATTTTTAGATCATGGCAGCTCTCCTCCCCTGATCTACTTTTTTGGGTTCTTCTGTGGGCCCCTGTTTTTGTCTCCTACTCATTGAGCGTGACTTCCTACTCTGTCCTCCGATCCTTTGACTCAACACTCTCTAGATCCTCACTTCACACTTCCTTCAAGTAGCCATGGACCCACAGAACGTTGTCCTAGAAGGGACCTTAGAGATCGTTCATCCAACCTACCCTTCACCCCATTTTACGGACAGAAAACCTGAGGTCCAGAAAGCTGAGGCAACTTGCCTGTGGTTAAGTGATTAGAAGCTGAGCTAAAACCAGGACCAAGTTTTCACCCTGTCTCACTGGTTTAAAACTGGATTTAAAACCAGGCTGCAGGTGAAGGACATGTTGTCCTGCTAGTACCTCAACATCTTTTTCAGGCTACTGAGAAAACCTCATGGAAGCCAAAGATAAGGAATCTTTGTCCTCTGCAAGATGATCTGGGCCTCCTCTTGCCTAGTCTTAAAGAGACGTCAAAAAAAGGGCTTACCTGGTTTTTCTCTTAGGGCACCTGAATGCAAGCTCTTGGAATCTTCTTTGTCCTACTCTCTACCAGGTAAGTTCCTCTCCTCCTTCAGTTTCAGATGAAACACACTGTCTTCCAACACACGCTCCCTACCTTTTCCAGATGGAGTCAGTCCCACTCTGTCCTACCCACACATTGTTCTTTCTAGTCCTTGCCACACAGTCTTGCACCTGCTTGTCAACCCATAGGCTTCCCCTACTCCCAGGCATTTCAGAAGCAGGGAGCTTGCCTTTGCTTCTTTGTATCTCTTGGGAACAGGCCTTCAAATCTGGCCATAAACTGGCCCCAAAACTGACCATAAACAAAATCTCTGCAGCACTGTGAAGAGAAGAAAGATGAAAGAGCTTTTCATGATGTTCACAGTGGCCATGATACCCACGTTGAAGGTTGTGGGTTTACTGGAATGAGGGCAAGGAACACCTGGCCCACCCAGGGCAGAAAACCGCTTAAGGTGTTCCTAAGCCACAAACAATAGCATGAGCGATCTCTGCCTTAAGGACATGTTCCTGCTGCAGATAACTAGCCAGAGCCCATCCCTTTGTTTCCCATAAGGAATACTTTTAGTTAATCTATAGAAACAATGCTTATCACTGGCTTGCTGTCAATAAATATGCGGGTAAATCTCCGTTCCTGGCTCTCAGTTCCGAAGGCTGTCAGCCCCGATTTCCCACTCCACACTCTATATTTCTGTGTGTGTGTCTCTAATTCCTCTAGTGCCACTGGGTTAGTATCTGCCCCATGCCTTACAGAACACCTTACATAAAGTATATAGAAAGGGCTTGATAAATGTGGAATGAGTAAATAAATGGGAAGGGGAACAGGATCCCAGGCACAAATGTGCCTTCACATTTGAAAAACTACTGAACAGCTCTCAGAAAAGAATACCCAGACGGCTGAAGGGGTGCTCCTCCCAACCTTGGCACCAGCCTCAGGGAAGCACTGGGGGCCAGGCGCCTTCCCTCTGCAAACCTGTCCTGGACCAAAAAATGGCTGGGGCTGATAGCTGTTGGTTTCCTCCAAACAACGAAGACGAACTTCCTTCCGTCATCCTGGGCCTAAGTGGAACTTCTTCCTTGCCTTAAATTATACCATTTTGGGCCAGTGATTGTTTATGGCAGTAAGCAGGAGAAAAAGTCGGGGTCAATCATACCCCTTTGCAATGCTGGACTCTGGACAAGTACTCATTACATTCTCAATGGATGCTCTAGAATCAGCCTGCAGATAACGAACAGCCAATTTCTTCTGGGAACGTCTTCCGCTATTCAGACTTTAGGCTAAAGGGATGAGTCAGAGGAAACCAGCCTAAGCCATGGTGACAGCCAGCTTCTGTGCCTTGCAGCAGAAGAATATTCGAACAGGAAACCTCCCCTTTATGTGGCAGGAAGCTGCAGGGGATTAAACAATGGTATGGGCTCCACAAAGAATGCTATGGGTTCCACAAAGAATGAGGGGGCCCCTACGGCACTGTTAAACACACCCTCATGTGCAAGCTGTGTCATGAGCAAAATGCTAGCAGTTGTGCTGGCAGGCCCTGTTCATTAGACCCAGGCATGAGTGTGATCCACAGCCAAGTGGATCTACAAAGAGCAACTCTTTCACCACCACAGAGGGCCACACCAAGTCAGCAATCTCCCACTGAACAGGAAGCTGCTGGTTGTATTAGCTTCTGAAGGCTGTTGTAAGGAAGTCCCACAAACTGAGTGACTTAAAACAATAGAAATTTATTATCTGGCTAGGCGCAGGGGCTCATACCTCTAATCCCAGTACTTTGGGAGGCCGAAGCAGGAGGATCGCTTGAGCCCAGGAGTTTGAGATCAGCCTGGGCAACATAGGGAGACCCCCCATCTCTACAAAAAAATTTTTTTAAAACTAGCCAGGCGTGGTGGTGCATGCCTGTAGTCTGAGCTATTCAGGAGGCTAAGGTGGGAGGACTATTTGACCCCAGGAGGTCAAGGCTGCAGTGAACCATGATCATGCCCTTGCACTCTGTCCTGGGTGACAGAGCAAGGAAAGAAAAAGAAAGAAAAGAAAATAAAGAAATATATTCCCTGACAGTTCCAAACCTTACAAGTATAAAATCAAGATGTTGGCAGAGACGTTCTCCCTCTGAAGCCTCGAGGGAAAAATCCTTCCTGTCTCTTCCTAGCCGGTGGCTCCCAGCAATCCTAAGCACGCCTTGCCTGTGGCTGCATTACTCCAGTCTCTGCCTCTGTGGTCACGTGGCCTTTCTCCCTGTGTGTCCTCCCCTCTTCTCATAAGAACAAGTTGGCCAGGTTCAGCAGCTCACACCTGTAATCCCAGCACTTTGGGAGACTGAGGCGGGCAGATCACCTGAGGCCAGGAGTTCAAGACCAGACTGGTCAACATGGCAAAGCCCCATTTCTACTAAAAATACAAAAAAAATTAGCCAGGCGTGGTGGTGCACACCTGTGGTCCCAGCTACTTGGGAGGCTGAGGCAAGTGAATCGCTTGAACCTGGAAGGCGGAGTTTGCAGTGAGCTGAGATCATGCCACTGCACTCCAGCCTGGGCATCAGAGAGAGACTCTGTCTCAAAAAACAAAACAAACAAGGAACAACAGTCACTGAATTTAGTGGGACTTTATCTTAATTAATTACATCTGCAAAGACCCTATTTCCAAATAAGGTCATATTCTGAGGTTCCATATAGACATGCGTTTTAGAGGGCCACAATTCAATCCACTAGAGAGGCCATCTTTTTTTTTTTTTTTTTTTGAGGTGGAGTCTCACTGTGTCATCCAGGCTGGAGTGTAGTGGTGCGATTTCAGCTCAGTGCAACCTCTGCTTCCCAGGTTCAAGCGATTCTCCTGCCTCAGCTTCCTGAGTAGCTGGGATTACAGGCACCCACCACCACACCCAGCTAATTTTTGTATTTTTAGTAGAGACGGGGTTTCACCATGTTGGCCAGGCTGGCCTCAAACTCCTGACCTCAAGTGATACGCCCGCCTCGGCCTCCCAAAGTGCTGGGATTACAAGCGTGAGCCACCACGCCTGGGCAAGAGGCCATCTTTTGTATCTTTCCAGTTTGCTTCCTCTCTTACTCCAGCCGACGGGCAGCCCCAATCTAATGAGCACACTGCCTTCCCTGCTCCCCACTTCCTCCATGTCTTTGCTTTTCCCCTAGCCCAGCTTAGATCCCGCCACCTAACACTGCAACCACCCCACTGCATGCCCCTTGATCCCTTTCTGCCTCACTTCACTGTGCTTGCCTGGTTTATTCAACCCTCCACTGACGTCACCTCTGCACCCAGCCAGCTGAACTTGGCTGGGAAGCACAGACATCTTACTGGACTGGTCTCACTTTAATTTCCTGATCACAAACTGTAAGTGTCCTCACGTGGCTGCCTGGACATCTTACCACATTTCCAAGACATCTATCCCAAAGCTTTCTTGGATCCTGGTCTGAGATGGCCACTAATTAACCAGCACAGTCAAATCACTTTATCTTTCTGAACTGCCACCTATTTTGCATCTTGAAAGCTTCCAACATCCTTTCTTTCTCATTGTCCACTATTGATCTGTCTTCTTATTTCATTGAGAAAACAGGCAATTAGAAGAGAATCTCCACATCTTTCCAACTCCAAATCAATCATCTACCTGTATCTGTTGCCTTCTCTCTTGCTACAATTAGTCACTGAACTATCTGTGCTCCCTGACTTGAAGCCAACTCTTCCACATTTGCACAGATCCTATCTCCTGTTGCTACTCAAGTTTCGCCTCTGCGATTTCTGCCTCTTTATACGTTCATCATTTTCCCCCTTTCTACTGGATCATTCCCATCAAAATATAAACATGCTGAAATATCACCGAGCATTTTAAAAAACAAAACTTTCATTGACTCCACAGTGCCTCCTACAGTTACTGCTCCATTTTTCCTGCCCCTCTTGGGAGCAAACTCCTCAGAAGAATAACTTTTACTCACATTCTTCACTCTGCCTCTGATTCTCATGCTTCTTCCAGCCAGCCCTCTGCCAGCCCTCTGCCCCACTAGTTCACCAAAACTGCTCTTGTCAAGGTCACTAAAGACCTTCATGCTGCAAAATCCAGCGGTCCAGCCTCAGGTCTCTTCTTACTCAAACTCTCTGCAGCATTTGTTCATTTAATCCCTGAAACACTTTCTGCTCTTGGATTCAGCCTATTTGAACTAAAGCGTAGCTGCTCATCCTGGCATTCCCAGTAATCACCAAAGAAACTTCTCTCGACCGGGCATGGTGGCTCAGGCCTGTAATCCCCACTTTGGGAGGCCAAGGTGGGTGGATCACCTGAGGTCAGGAGTTCGAGACCAGCCTGGCCAACAGGGCAAAATCCCTTCTCTACTAAAAAAAAAAAAAAATACAAAAATTAGCCAGGCATGGTGGCGGGCACCTGTAATCCCAGCTACTCGGGAGGCTGAGGCAGGAGAATCACTTGAGCCCAGAGGCAGAGGTTGCAGTGAACCAAGATCACGCCACTGCACTCCAGCCTTGGCAACAGAGCAAGACTCCATCTGAAAACAAAAAACAAAAAAAACTTCTCTCATCCCATCTTCTTATAATACATGAACCCTGGCTTTGATTAGGCTTTTTTTTTTTTTTTTTTGAGACAGAGTTTCGCTCTTTCACCCAGGCTGGAGTGCAGTGGCACAACCTCAGCTCACTGCATCCTTCACCTCCTGGGTTCAAGGGATTCTCCAGTCTCGACCTCCCAAGTAGCTGGGACTACAGGAGCACACAACCACGCCTGGCTAATTTTTGTATTTTTAATAGAGACAGGGTTTTGCCATATTGGCCAGGCTGGTCTTGAACTCCTGACCTCAAGTGATCCACCCACCTCAGTCTCTCAAAATGCTGGGATTACAGACGTGAGCCACTGCGCCCAGCCATGACCAGGCCGTTTTAATAGAATCACAGAACTTGGAGCTGGAGGAGACCCTACATATAATTAAATCCAACCTCCTGATGTTGTAAGAAAGGAACTTGAGGCTCAGAGAGGTTAAGTGACATGCCTACTGTCACATAGTTTGACAGTGGAACCAATGCTCAAATCCAGATCTGTTGATTCGAAACGGTTCAAGGTTCCTCACTGTCCCTCTCTGGCTATGACAAGCTCTTCACAACTCCCTTGTAGGAATGCCATCCTGCCTCTCCAACAATTATAATGTCACTTGGTCAAATCCTACCAAGCTTCTGACTGCATCTAACACTGACCTGTCTCCTTTCTGAATATCAGTAACCGCGTGTGTGATCCATTCTTCCTTACTTGTGATGTTTCCATTAACATTTAGAAATGGCTCTCCATCATAGCTCCAGCAATGTAATCATTCCTGAGATGTATTGTGTCCTCTTTCCAGAAGCTCAGCAGCAATATTCCTGCCAACTGCCCTTGTGTGCAGTCACTTGTGATAATGACACTTGCCTACGTGGCTTCTGTCCACCCACTCAGTGCTGAAGAGTTGGCAGCCCTAGAGGACCTGGTGATACAGTCAAGTTTGCCTTTGGCATCCCCAACTGGGCCTTTCCCCAGTGCATATCAATGTCCCTTCTTCCTCCAGGCTCCCATACTCTTCTCTAGTACCACTTCTCTCTACCAAGCAGAAGAGAGTGGGCTATCAGGCACTCAGATCTCAGATGTCACCAGATCTGCAGGTCATTGTCCCCTCACCTCCATCACTCCGCTTTGTCTGCACCTTGCCAGGGAGGGAGATCCTTGTTAGAGCTCCCCAGTGAAGGCAACTCCTAGGAATGGCTGAGGAAGAGGAGCACTTATTGGTCACCCTGGCTGGACTGGGATCTCCTGGCTGGAACACAGACCCCACTTCAGCCACTGGCAGCCCCCTTTATCCAGACATTCTCCCTCTCCACTCATCTCCTCCTGGGCTCAAACGATCATCCCACCTCAGCCCCCAGAGTGGCTGGAATTACAGATGTGCACCACCACACCCAGCTAACTATTTTTATTTTTTGTAGAGTTGGAGTCTCCCTATGTTGCCCAGGCTGGTCTCAAGTGATCCCAAACTCAAGCAATCCTCCTGCCTCAGCCTCCCAAAGTACTGGTATTTCTGGCATGAGCCACGGTACCTGGCCTCTGCCTTTGATCCTAATTCTGCTTTTCAAGATGAAGTCTTGTTAAATGGTGGTACTGGTTAAGCCAGAATTTTATCACTTTGAGCCAAAGGTCATTGCCCAAGCACAACAAAGGGCTAATATCATATTATCTTCAGGGTAAGCTGAAAGGACAATGCAGAACAGGAAAGAGTAAGTTTTGAAGCAGGAAAACAGGTAATATTTTGGAGATAACACATTTTCTTAGCTGGAATGTAGAATAATTTTTTTCTGAATTTCTAAAATGTTAGAAGTTTTATAAATAAATGTTTGTGTCCTACTGAAAGCAATTCATTACCCCACCCCAATTCCTGGGCAAATAACACTAAATGTGCCCTAAGAATTTTCTAGCATATTCTAATAGACCAGAGCAAAGGTACCACGGAGGAACGTAAGAGGCAGGGATGCAAATGCAATCCTGGGGGCAGGTGATGAATCAGCCTGTGAGCCAGTCTAGATAACAAAGCCCAGAGGGCTGTCTCCCTCTGGGCAACATCACGTTTACCAGGTGAAATGTACAACTGCAGCGTTTCTCAAGTGAAATCTGCCTGCATCAGGCTCTCCATACGGACTGGGGACTCCCCTCCACATGAGCTGTATTAAACTCTCTGGAGATGGGCGCCAGATGACTGCACGTTTAGAGATCTCCCTTGATGAGCTCCCTGTGTCTATATATTGAGAATCACTTGCTTATGATGAGCACTTTGATTTTCCTAAACATCCTAGAAAAAAATTGGACTAATATAATCAGTTTACTAGACAAAGCCACTTGATTAGAAACCCAATCCTGGAAACACGGCCTGCAACAATCTTCGGGCACAAGGATCATTTTCCACTTCAACTCGGACCAAGTCAGTCCCTTGTCATGGAGCACCTTTCATGGAGCCCGATGGTCTTCCCATCAAGGACAAATGTCTCAGCCTCGCACCTACAGCCCTCAGGAACATGCTTCCCTTTCAACACACTTCTCAATGAGCCAGGAGCTATGGCATATTCACTAGTGTTCCCCAAAATGCCCTTCCTTTTTTTCTTTCTCCCCTTTTTTTTTTTTTGAGATGGAGTATTGTTCTCTTGCCCAGGCTAGAGTACAATGGCACAATCTCGGCTCACTGCAACCTCTGCCTCCTCAGTTCAAGCAATTCTTCTGTCTCAGCCTCCAGAGTAGCTGGGATTACAGGGGCATGCCACCATGCCCAGCTAATTTTTCTATTCTCAGTAGAGACAGGGTTTTACCGTATTGGTCAGGCTGGTCTTGAACTCCTGACCTCAAGAGATCTGCCCGCCTTGGCCTCCCAAAGTGGGGATTATAGGCATGAGCCACCACGCCCAGCCGAAAGAAGTTTCTTTGGTGATCACTTCTATTTGCGAATGCCAGGATGAGCAGCTACGTGTTGGTTCAAATAGGCTGAATCTAAGAGCAGAAAGTGTTTCAGGGATTAAATGAACAAATGCTGCAGAGAGTTTGAGTAAGAAGAGACCTGAAGCTGGACCATTGGATTTTGCAACATGAAGGTCTTTAGTGACCTTGACAAGAGCAGTTTTGGTGAACTAGCGGGGGCAGCGCGCCCGGCCCCAAAATGCCCTTCTTAAAAAAAATTTTTAAACCATATTCAATGCCCACCTATCATTCACTCACTCATTCATTCACTCAACCAACCAAGCATTTATTAACAATTATCACTTCTCAAGGGCTGTGCAAGGCACCACAAATACAGAGCTGAAAAAGTACTTTCTGAAAGCAGTTGTTTCCTGTATAACAATTTGGTCAATCCTCTCGGGAGGAATGTATTACATTCAGCTCTGGGCTACAGTTATTCATGTTTATCTCTTACCTTCCTACTGAACTGCAAGCTCCTTGGTGGCAAAACAATGGCTTTCTCACCTCTGTATGTCCCACAGTCAGGTGTCATTAATGTTTTCTGAACTAGATCAAATTTAATTTTAAGGCTGGGCTTGGTGGCTCATGCCTGTAATCCCAGCACTTTGGGAAACTGAGGCTGGCAGATGGCCTGAGGTCAGGAGTTCAAGACCAGCTTGGCTAACATGGTGAAACCTCATCTCTACTAAAAATAAAAAAATTAGCCAGGTGTGGTGGCGGGTGCCTGTAATCTTAGCTACTCAGGAGACTGAGGCAGGAGAATCCCTTGAACCCAGGAGGTGGAGGTTTCAGTGAGCCAAGATCACGCTACTGCACTCCAGCCTGGGCAACAGAACAGAAACTCCATCAAAAATAATAATAATAATTAATTTTAAGCAAATGACTTTCGGATTCATGGAATGAAAGACATTTGAAGCGGTGAAGTCTGGCTATGAATGAGTTTTTGCATGTCTATGTTTGGACAGAGCGCAAATTTAGCAGATGGTGCTTCAAAAATAGACATAAGATTTCAAAAATAGTTTCTTCCAGCTATGGGAACGTAGGCTCTAGTTAAGCGGACTGACAGCTGGCGAATTAAGTTGCCATGGTAACAGGTTTTCAGGTCAAGCCTGGAGACTGGGTCAGCCCTCTCCTCTGTCACGGGAACAGTCTGCCAGGGAGGTCAATGAAAAGAACATCTTTGACAACACACACTTTCAGTCAAGCCACCAGTGCCCCAGGGTCTCTACCTTGTGTCATCTTCGTATAAAAGCTCTAAGACAGCATTCCTTAAAAAAGAGCCCCTCAGGTGTTCACTTTCTGTGATATGTGATCATAACTAGCTTCTTCAAATTGCAGGGGCAAATTTTCCAAAGAATATTCACTTTTGTGTTCCAGCATAAATATTTCTAATATCTCCTCTGCAGGAGCCACTATGTGGATAAGAACCTTTAAAATCAGTAGCAGAAGTTGCTGGCAGTGGTTATCTCAGGAGGACGGGACCAAGAGATTTTCACTTTCTGTGTCATGTATCTCTGTGATGTTTACATTTTATTAAGCAGAGTTTTTCTTTTTTTTTTTTCTTTTTTTGCTCAAGGAAAGAAAAACAAGCTTAAATTGTAAGAATCTGAAAATACATAAATTAGAAGAAGCAGACATTACTTTTATATAGAACGGTAAAGTTTTAGGGTTTAAGAGTCAACTGAAGGGAGGCCGGGTGCAGTGGCTCATGACTGTCATCCCAGCACTTTGGAAGGTCAAGGCAGGTGGATCACTTGTGGTCAGGAGTTCAAGACCAGCCTGGCCAACACAGCAAAACCCTGTCTCTACTAAAAATAAAAAAATTAGCCAGGCATGGTGGCACATGCCTGTAATACCAGCTACTCGGGAGGCTGAGCACAAGAATTGCTTGAACCTGGGAGGTGGAGGTTGCAATGAGCCGAGATTACACTGCTGCACTCCAGCCTGGGTGACAGACTGAGATTCCATTTCAAAAACAAAAACAAAAAATAAAAAACAAAACAAGTCAATTGAAGGGAAAAAAAAAGCAAATTCTGGGCCAGATGTACTGCTTCTGTCATTCAGGTGGCAATGCCAAGAGGTATGGATGTCTTGCTGTTCTCTGTCTCATATTTGTTTGTCTTATATTCCCCCAAGATTGTAAGTTGTTTTTTTCTCCTGGTGTCTTTCCCAGCAGGGGGTTCCAGTAGGTGCTCAAAGACACCTTTCCTCAGTTGAACTGAATTACCATGTGATACAGTTTGGATACTCGTCCCCTCCAAATCTCATGTTGAAATCTGATCCTGAGTGTTGGAGGTGGGGCCTACTGGAAGATGTTTGGGTCATGGGGGTGGATCCCTCATGAATGGCTTGGTGGCTTCTCTGCAGTAATGAATGAGTTCACCTGAGAGCTGGTTGTTTAAAAGAGAGTGGCACCCTCGCCTCCTCTCTCATTTTCCTCCTCTCTGATCATGTGATGCTGGCTCACCTTCCCCTTCCTCCATGAGTGGAAGCTTCCTGAAGCGCTCACCAGAAGCACAGGCCGGCACCATGCTTCTTGTACAGTCTGAAGAACCATCAGCCAAATAAACTTCTTTTCTTTATATCTTACCCAGCCTCAGGTATTCCTTTATAGCAATGCAAACAGACTAAGACACTGTGTTAGGGAAAACAAATGTTTTCCCTTGAAGCATCTAGATAGTTGAGGCTATTAGAAGTTTTTGTTTTGTTTGGTTTGGTTTGTTTTAATGCTGAAGGAAAGTTTCTCTTAGCCAGATTAGGAAGCCGACATACAGAACGCCACCCTTGACCCAGCCCTGGCAAATATTCATTTTATAGAACAAAGACAGCACTTCCAGATCAAAGAGCCCAGTTTATTTTCTGTAATAAAGAAATTTCATACCACTTCTCAGCCTTTTGGCTAAGATCAAGTGTAGAAATTTCACTTTGTCATCTTGCACTTAAAAATAAAATTGCCCTGCAGACACAGCTCATTTGCAGACCAACCCTTGGTGACCTTCTTTGTTTGAAATCCAAATACAAGGAACCCAAGTTTTGGTTTATTTCCTGTCTTGATTTTAGACTTCTGATTTCCAGAACTGCGAGAGAATGTTTCTGTTGCTTAAGCCACCCAGTTTGCAATAGTTTAGGACAGCAGCCCTAAAACTAACAGGGTCTAGCTTAGGAGAAACGACAGAATGAAGAAAGATGCCCTGATCTTTCCAATTCAGAGGCTACTCCAGATAGCCCATCAATGAGGGCTGCCTCGTGCAGGCCAGAAAGCGCTTAGTGCCCTTCCCACACAGATACAAATGCTGGTGACAACAGTCATCGGCAGGGGAGGTCCGAGGGAAATGGGTAGGACTACTCGGTTCTGCACCCTATGGTGTTATTGGTCCTGGCCTGTGTCCTCTGTGTTTTGTGGGTTTTTTTTGTTTTGTTTTTTGTCATCACTGCTGTGGAAGCAAAGGGAGCCATGGATATTCTTGAGTCACTGCAGGGCATCTGCAGTGCTGAGTGTCCAAAGCCAAGTAGTATGCTCAGGGTGCTGCTAGGAAGAGGGTGACGGGCAGAGCATACTGCTGATGTGCTGGGGCCATCTCAGTCTTGTCACCAAGAGGAAGCCAGCTAACCCTCACTGGAAACTCACAACTACTTAGTCAAAAAATGGGCCAAAACATTCATAATGGGTGCATAAGCAGGGCCAGGGGCTGAGATCAGGCTGAGCAAGATGAGAAGTGTGGTGGGAGTGGGCAGGGTAGGCAGGGATGGTGCTGCTATGGGTGTAGAGTGAACCCTTGGGTGGCCGGAGAGCCAAGTTCCGAACCAAGAGAAGCAAGGAGAAGATGGGCCCCGAGGAGCCACCACACCTGGCTAATTTTTTTTGAATTTTTATTAGAGACAAGGTTTCACCATGTTGGCCAGGCTGGTCTCGAACTCCTGACACCAGGTGATTCACCTGCCTCGGCCTCCCAAGGCGTTGGGATTATAGGCGTGAGCCACCGTGCCCAGCCAGGAGGGAGAGTTTCAAGGAAGCAGGTGAGTGTGGTGAGATAAGGGGCCCCTCCCTTCCCGGGGCACATGCTGAGACTGGGGTAACAGATGGGGCCCTTGGTCATGCATCTTAGGGCTGAGGAAGGGACAGAGACACTTTTAGCATCACATCATCCTGGGAAAACACTGAGAGGGGGTCAGACTCAGCTGCCTGAGAGGCCTGATTGTCCTGTAGGCCCTCCCTCCCTGAGCCCTCAGCCCCAAACCCCCCTAGAGTGGCACCTGATGGCCCTGAATGACTGGTAATCCATGTCAGAGACCAAGGACAATGTGGGTTATGCTGAAGAGAAGCAATTGCTTAGAGGACCTGGGGCTGTTTGGGGACAAGATGGGGCCAGCATTATGGGAGAAAGAGAAGGAAGCTCCAGTCGAAGACCACTCCCATGAGACTGGTGCTGACAGCAGAGACCAGAGGTGGCACTTTTGGGAGGTGAGGAGACACACAGAGGAGAGCACAGGGGCCATTCCTTGAGCCAAACAGCCTGGGGACACTGTATGGGGTGGAAGCCACGAACCTGAAGCAAAGCCCTGGGACATTCTGCTGGAGCCCACGTGTGCTTTCTGTGCTCACCGTGAGGTTGTTCAGTAAAGGGCTGGTTCACCCTTCTCCTCTACCTTGAAGGGCATTTTGTAAACAATTGCAATGTCCCAATTAGGCAGCCCCACCTGCCTCGCAGGGCCCCTGTCTGGGTGGGCAGGGAGCTACAGGCTTGTGATCAATGGCAGGCTTTCTCTAGACACTCTCCTGTGTGTCTTTAGCAGCCTCCCCTTAGGGGTGGCTGGACCTTCAGAAGGGTCAGCTTACCTCCCATGCCTGGCACGCTGGGCCCACTCGGGTCATTTGGATGTGGAGCAGAAGGCGGATCATAGCCGATCACCAAGTCAATGGTGGCCTGGGTAGAAATAATTCATTGCAAATATTATCAGTGCAGGGCACCAGCATGTTATAGACTCAATGCAAGCAACTTCAGCAGGAGCCAAAGTCTTGGAAGGGGTAAGAGATAGGGAGTAGGAAAGCGAGGCTGGAAAGGGGAAGGGGGACACAAGCTCGACTGTTCCTATCCTTCCACTGAGAGCCAAGGCGGGTGGGGAAGGAGCTCCCTGTCACAGGTTGCCAAGTGTATCCTTGCTAAGGGGCCACCTCATCAACAGAGTAAAGTTGTGACAAGCAGGTGTGAACTTGTCACACACCTCCATCCTAGACTGGAGATGCCCTCCCATCACAGAAGTACAATTACAGAGGTTCACTGTAAATGATTAATTTATTTGTTTGCTCATTGCTTATTTCATTATGAATTGCTGAGATTTATTTTCATGCTTCTCTTTAAAGAAGAAGTTTAGGGCCAGGCACAGTGGCTCATGCCTATAATCCTAGCACTTTGAGAGGCCGAAGCGGGTGGATCACCTGAGGTCAGGAGTTTGAGACCAGCCTGGCCAACATGGCGAAACCCCATCTCTACTAAAAATACAAAAATTAACTGAGCATGGTGGCAGGCACCTGCAATCCCAGCTACTCAGAGGCTGAGGCAGAAGAATTGCTTGAACCCAGAGGCAGCAGAGGTTGCGGTGAGCTGAGATCATGCCACTTCACTCCAGCCTAGGCAAAAGAACGAGACTCTGTCTTTTTTTTTTTTTTTTTTTTTTTTTTTGAGACAGTCTCACTGTGTCGCCCAGGCTGGAGTGCAGGGCATAATCTCGGCTCACTGCAGCCTCCACCGCCTGGGTTCAAACGATTCTCCTGCCTCAGCCTCCTGAGTAGCTGGGAGTACAGGCGTGCATCACCACGCCCAGCTAATTTTTTGTATTTTTAGTGAGACAGGGTTTCATCATGTTGGCCAGGCTGGTCTCTATCTCCTGACCTTGGATCCGCCCGCCTCAGCCTCCCAAAGTACTGGGATTACAGGCGTGAGCCACTGTGCCCGGCAAGACTCTGTCTTAAAAAAAAAAAGAGAGAGAACTTTAAGTGACTAGCAAGGCTGGGCATGGTGGCTTGCGATTTTAATCCCAGTACTTTGGGAGGCCAAGGCGGGTGGATCATGAGATCAGGAGTTCGAGACCAGCCTGACTAACACAGTAAAACACCATCTCTACTAAAAATACAAAAATTAGCTGGGCATGGTGGTGGGCACCTGTAATCCCAGCTGCTCAGAAGGCTGAGGCCGGAGAATCGCTTGAACCCGGGAGGCGGAGGTTGCAGTGAGCCAAGATCGTGCCACTGCGCTGCAGCCTGGGCAACAGAGCTAGACTCCGTCTCAAAAAAAAAAGTGATTAACAAAACATGTATATAAAATTGTGATTCATAAAATAGGATAAAAAAAGGAGAATTGAATCTGGCTAAAGAGGAAACAAATATGCAGACCATGAAGTTAAATATAATTGCCATTTCTCTTGTGTAATCTGTGACCTCCAAAATGCCTAGAGCCAAACAAAAAGGGAAACTGAAAACGTTATGTAGCTTTCACCAGCAACAGAAGGAAACATACTAGTTCCTTACCAGAGACAAAGTTACTCCCACTTACAAGAGCTGAGATCAATTTCTCACCTGGAGCATTATTTTAGGGCAGAGTTTGCTGTATACAGTACTTTTTAATTTCATGGACCCACAGAATTTCAAAAAAATTGCTAGGGGAAATCAACATTGGGTTGCTAACCGTATTTTGCCAAATACCTGCCCTCAACTATCATCTATTATCACAATCATTTTATAAAAGGGAGGCATTTTAACACCAAAAATGAGCAGAGACAAACCTCAGAATAAAGGGAGTCCTTTGCAAATAAGGATGGTGCACACGTACACACACACATGTGCACACACATGCAAGGTAACCAGAAAAAATACAGGACATCATATTTAGGACACTTACACTGATAAATTATTCTTTTTTTTTTTTTTTTTTTTTTTTTTTTGAGACAGAGTCTCACTCTGTCGCCCAGGCTGGAGTACCATGGCGCAATCTTGGCTTATTGCAGCCTCCACCTCACACCTGGGTCCCAGTGATTCTCCTGCTTCAGCCTCCTGGGTAGCTGGGATTACAGGCAAGCGCCACCACGCCCAGCTAATTTTTGTATTTTTTAAAAATAGAGATGGGGTTTCACCATGTTGGCCAGGCTGGTCTCAAACTCCTGACCTCAGGTGATCCGCCCGCCTCAGCCTCCCAAAGCGCTGGGATTATAGGTGTGAGCCACCTTGCCCGGTCTGTTTATGTGAATTTAAATACATATCCTATATTTTCATTTGCCACTTTTCCTACATCTGGTAAACACACACATACACAGTATATTGCCCTATTTTTTTCTATTTCTCTATTTATCAGTGAATACTCCCTTATAGACTGGCACACCCTGTGACGTGGAACTACTGCTCTGGAAGACACTGAACAGGATAAGGAATATGCCCCCAGCCACAGTTTCACAGCACACAAAGAATCATAAAAGCAGCATCTCATGGCTGAACGCAGGGAGCACTGAAGGGCTTAGTTGCTAAACTTAATCTAAGAATCAAACTTTTCAAACCTAGAAGAACACACAGACAGCCACCCCCTTGATCTGCGGTTTTCATGCTGTATTCTAGTAACCTTGGGATTCCCAGAGGTACTCCAGGGAACCCCAAAAGGGTAAGAGAAATTACAGGGGGCAGGGCTTGAGGCCCTTCATTTTCTTTACTCGATGATATGGTTTAGATGTTCGTTGCCTCCAAATCTCATGTTGAAATGTGACCTCCCATAGTGGAGGTGGACCCTGGTGGGAGGTGTTTGGGTCATGGGGGTGGATCCCTCATGAAGGGCTTGGTACCTTTCTTGTAGTAATGAGTGAGTTCTCATTCTATTAGTTACTGCAAGGTCTGGTTATTAAAAAGGATCTGGCCCCTTCCCCCTCTTCTCTCTTGCTCCCTTTCTCACCATGTGTCATGCCTGCCTCCTCTCCACCTTCCTGCACGAGTAAAAGCTTCCTGAGGCCTCACCAGAAGCCAAGCAGATGTCAGTGCCATGCGTGGACAGCCTGCAGAACTGTGAGCCAAATAAACCTCTTTTCTTTATAAATTACCCAGCCTCATGGACTAACACACTCCATTGAATCACAACAGTTCTGCCATTCTAGGAGTCTACATATGCTTTCTTCTGTGCTTAAAAAAAAAGAAGGCAGAAAAATCACTGACTTATACCATCGTGCCTCAGAATCATTTCTCTCAGCTAGGTTTTGGGTAAACAGATGATAGCCGACATTTTGAATGTGTGTTTTGATTAGAATGCTGATTTGTGGCAAACCTGTAAGTTTTAGAGACCAGACCAGCAAAATTGCCATTCTCTCACGTGGCTGTTGAGAAGCCTCGCTCTGCCTACAGGGACTCCATCTTTTAGTGTGAATTTTTCTCCCTTTGCCCAGGCTCCCAAGAAAAATAAATTGATTGGAAAAATGAAGGGGTTGGAAGTTATGGGCCAAGGACAGTATCTTTATGAGTGCTTCTTATTAATTATATGAAATCTGGGACTTGCGACACTTGAGTCATTTTTTTAAAAGCACATGCACTTGAGAAAGAGAATTCTGGTCTTGCATCAGACAATATTAAGATGTACTTATTTTTTTATTTTATTTTATTTTTTTTGAGACGGAGTCTTGCTCTGTTGCCCAGGCTGGAGTGCAGTGGCGTGATCTTGGCTCACTACAACCTGGGCCTCCCGGGTTCGTTGATTCTCCTGCTTCAGCCTCCCTGGGACTACAGGCACATGCCACCATGCCCGACTAATTTTTTGTATTTTTAGTAGAGACGGGGTTTCACCGTGTTAGGCAGGATGGTCTGGATCTCCTGACCTCATGATCTGCCCGCCTCAGGCTCCCAAAGTGCTGGGATTACAGGCGTGAGTCACTACACCCAGCAAGATGTACTTACTGAGAGAGGCTGTGACCAGAAAACATCCAACACCCAATGTAATAAAGATTATGAGACCAGGCGTGGTGGCTCATGCCTGTAATCCCAGCACTTTGGTAGGTCGAGGCGGGAGGATCACTTGAGGTCAGGAGTTTGAGACCAGCCTAACCAATATGATGAAACTCCATCTCTACTAAAAATATAAAAATTAACTGGGCATGGAGGCACTTGCCTATAATCCCAGCTACTTGGGAGGCTGAGGCTGGAGAATCACTTGAACCCAGGAGGAAGAGGTTGCAGTGAGCCGAGATTACACCACCGCACTCCAGCCTGGGTGACAAAGTGAGACTCCATCTCAAAAAAAAAAAAAAAAAAAAAAGATTATGATATTACCATCTTCATATTTCAAGGTTATATCAATGAACTGCCTTCTACAGAATGTTTCAAAGAGTATCTGATACACAGAATATACATAACCACACAAATGTGGGTTATATATAATAACCTGCAGGCGTGAGCCACCTCGCCTGGCTTTAGACCTTTTTCTTAATGAAATTTTGCTCAATCATCTCACTTCAAAGCCATTCAATGAGAGAGAAAACACTCACCCCAGTATCTTGCCCCCTTTCATTTAGCAGGGAGATCAGCTTGTATGGCAGGGATCTGCTCTGGTCACCAGTCAGGTCCTTCAGGGCTACGGTCGCTGTGCCAATTAATCTGCAAGGAAAACAGGAAAGCACATAGCAGCCTAAGTAGGAGATAGGCTTCCACTGACTCAGGACCTCTCAACCCCTACCTCTTCATCTGTTATAATTAAAGTCACCTATAGTGAGATGTGGGCCATTTTGCTATGAGTGTCGCAGGCATTTTGGCAGTAAATATATCTCCCATCGCTTCTCCATTACAAGAGTCAAACTCTGGTGCCTATGAAATTCCTGTCTTTTTTTTTCTTTTTTCTTTTCTTTTCTTTTGTTTTTTTGAGACAGACTCTTGCTGTGTCACCCAGGCTGGAGTGCCCTGGGGCGATCTCCACTCACTGCAGCCTCCATGTACTGGGTACAAGTGATTCTCCTGCCTCAGCCTCCCAAATAGCAGGGATTGTAGGCGCCCACCACCACGCCCAGCTAATTTTTGTATTTTTCATAGAGATGGGTTTTCGCCATGTTGGCCAGGATGGTGGTCTCGAACTCCTGACCTCAGGTGGTCTGCCCACCTCAGCTGCCCAAAGTGCTGGGATTACAGGTGTGAATCACCGCTCCCAGCCTGAAATTTCAACAGTCATGGAGGAGATAGAAGGGCAAGAGGTGAAGACTGAATAGAGTGGCCAGACACAGTGGCTCATGCCTGTAATCCCAGCACTTTGGGAGGCTGAGGTGGAAGGATCAATTGAGTCCAGGAGTTTGAGACCAGCCTGGGCAAGATGATGAGACCCCATCTCTACAAAAAATTAAAAAATTAATTGGGTGTGGTGGTGCATGCCTGTAATCCCAGCTACATGGGAGAATAAGGTGGGAGGTTCACTTGAACCCAGGAGGTTGAGGTTGTAGTGAGCTATGATTGCATCACTGTACTCCAGGCTGGGCGACAGAGTGAGACCTTGTCTCAAAAAAAAGAAAAAGAAAAAAGAAAGACTAAATATAGCCCGACCCCCTCCCCTCCACGCGCCCCGCCACCCAGAATCCAGAAAGAAAAGTAGGACAAAATTTAGTGAGAGAGGAAGGCATTTCTCTGTAATGGAAATGTAAAAGGACCCATAAATCTTTGCCCACTGTGAAAATAATCCCCCAAGTAGACCTTCTAGGGTTGTAAATAGGTTGCTAGTTCACTGATAGGGTTAGCTTGCTATCCTCTGTATGATGGTGCAGCACTCAAATGTTCAGTGTGTGTACTTCTCTCTTCCTAGAACTTGGTGGATAATATCAGCCTCTGCCACTTACCTGTCTATCTCCTATCGTACCTAACATATTGGCACAGAAGTACCCTCGTGTCTCTGCTCACGAGGAAAGCCCCCTCGACGCAGGGATTGCTGCCTGTTTTATTCACTACTCTAACACAGTACCAGAACATAGTAGATACTTAACAACAGGTTCCTGAATGAAGGAAAGAATAAGTAAGTCTACATATATTGAGAATTAATACTCAAAACATTTTTATAGTTAGGGAACATGATCAAAAACACCTATAGAACACACATTCCCCAGTCTATATAAAAATGTAACCTGTGAAAAATAGCCTGTAAATTGGGGTTATAACATGAAACATGAATGAGAGTAGGTAAACCGAGGAAGTTCCTTGTGTGAAATGCAATCAGAAAGGCAGAGAGTCACGTGTTTTCAGTATGTATCCTGATAAAGGACAGAAGAAATATTTAGAATGTTTTATTTATTTTCTTCACTGAGACGGAGTTTCGTTCTTATTGACCAGGCTGGAGTACAATGGAGCGATCTCGGCTCACCGCAACCTCCACCTCCTGGGTTCAAGCAACTCTCCTGCCTCAGCCTCCCGAGTAGCTGGGATTACAGGCATGTGCCACCACACCTGGCTCATTTTGTATATTTTTAGTAGAGATGGGGTTTCTCCATGTTGGTTAGGCTGGTCTAGAACTTCCAATCTCAGGTGATCCACCCGCCTTAGCCTCCCAAAGTTCTGGGATTACAGGTGTGAGCCACTGTGCCCGGCCCAATATTTAGAATTTTTAACTGTTACTTACTTATATCCTGTCTACATTGGCACTGACTTACACTAGCAGATAGAATAGAAAATCATTAGCATAAAAATAGAAAGCTAAACATTGGGTCCTTAAAGTGATAGCAGAGATTCCTTATGCCAAAACATCTGGGGTGAGGAAACTGCAATTGAACATTTCCACGTAACTCTGGGCTTTTGGACAAACACAATAATCAGGAAAATTCATCTTGTGGAAAAAGAATTCATTTTATTTTAAAATATAATACAGTTTCTTTAAAAATCAGAAGGTAAAAGTTGTTTCTCAGAAGTGCTCCGGGGACGCCACATGGCAACATGGGCACATCATTTTTGAAGTGATAGATGTTAGCAGTATCTGTATTATTCTCCCCAGTCCTCTTCAGTCTTCAGAAATAGGATTAGATTTTAATGCTAGGGTCTGTAACTCAACCATATAGGTCCAGAGATTTGGCAATATTAATAAGTGTCTTTGCGTTCTATGAATAGGATATTGCACAAGACCAGGAAATTGCTATAGCACCCTGTTTCGCCCAATTTACCCAATGATAGGAGTGCTTTGCACATGATGTCTTCTTGGAAGAGTGCACTTTCTTGTAAAGAACACCACACAAGATGCTCAACAACTGTGATGGACTCTCATCCCTTCTAATATCACAAGCAGAATTTGTAGTTGGGGTCAGTTGCAGTGGCTCATGCCTGTAATCCTAGCACTTGGGGAGGCCAAGGTGGGTGGATCACTTGAGGCCAGGAGTTCAAAACCAGCCTGGCCAACATGGTGAAACCCCATATCTACTAAAAATACAACAAATTAGCCAGGTGTGGTGGTGCACGCCTGTAATTCCAGCTACTTGGGAGGCTGAGGTAGGAGAATCACTTGAACCCGTGAGGCAGAGGTCACAGTGAGCCAAGATCAGGCCACTGCACTCCAGCCTGGGTGACAGAGCAAGACCCTGTCTCAAAAAAAAAAAAAAAAAAAAAAAAGAGTCCGCCGTAGTTGGCAGTGGAAAAGAAAATTTTTGCCTCCAGAGGGATAATAGTGAACTTTTCAGCCCTTTTTGGTCAATAAAGAAATTAATTCTCCCAGTCAATGCTGAGAATTGGTGGAAATTTTCTCCTGTTTTATTGTTGTTGCTGTTTTTCCTGTTGCTGTCATACATTTAATGTTTACATGTTACAAAACCATAATTTATTGTTATTATTTTTTCTCAAAACTATTATCTTTTAAGGAAATTTTTAAAATAAAACTATGTTTTACATTAACAGAAAAAAAGATTGGATGGGAATTTTACAGAGTATGTTTTTAGATCAGTATGTTTTTCAGGCTTTTTTACAGGAGTATATTTTTTCTCCTTACTTAGATATTTATTCCCGTGACATACCGAGGACACCCATTACTCCATCTTCACCAGACAAAACAGATGAGCCTCCAAACAAGGTGAAAGCCCCTAAAATCTCTTCCACATCTCTCTCAGCCACACAGCATGAGTATTAAGGAGAATTTATTTCCATGGTTTTTAAGTCATGAAATCAGCTAATTGAGTTTTCAAGAAAATCAAAACGTAAAAACTTCAGGTTTAAAAGTCATCCAACTGGTATTAAATGTCTAAATGCGATGAAAGATGTGGAAAGAAACTGGACTTCATTCCTTGCAATTCTATAATTCATAGCCCAACCCTAGGACTGAGACAGCAACACTGCACACTTGAACATCTACCGATTTGCTTCTGCTAAAGTCAAAATGACCTGAATCTCTGTCATCAATAAATAAATCTTAGAACAAACAGTGCAACATGCTGGGACTATGCTGAAGGAGAAAGAGGGCCAGCCTGGTGTTGGACCAGTGTGTCTTGACCTCAGCACTACTGACATTTTGAACCCATTAATTTTTTTTTTATGGGAGGCTATACTGTTCAGCTAGATACCATTTGTGATCATCGAAAACTTCGAGGCACATTGCCAGTTGTTCCCTGGAGGGCAAAACTGCCCAGGTTGAAAACAACTCCTGTTCTATTCCTAACTCTGTCCCAACTTTCTTAAAGTGCTTGGCTAAGTCACCCAACTCTTCGTTATTTGCAAACAAGTGGATTGAAGCAAAAAATTTCTCAAATGCTTTCCAGCTCTAACAGTCTGCTACTAGGCTTGTATATGTGATGCTTTCTATATATGTCTATGGGAAACCATCTAATGTTAAATATTTCTTTTCTGGCCAGGTGTGGTGGCTCACACCTGTCATCTCACCACTTCAGGAAGCTGAGGTAGGAGGATAACTTGAGTCCAAGAAGTTCCAGACCAGCCTGGGCACACACACAAAAAATGAAAAATTAGCTGGGTGTGGTGGCTCACACCAGTAGCCTCAGCTACTTGGGAGGCCGAGTGAGTCATCAATATGCTACTGCATTTCAGCCTGGGCAACCGAGCAAGACCTTGTCTCAAATAATAATAATAATAAATTTTTTCTCTCTCTCTTTTTTTTTAAAGTCCTGATCTCTAATTTAGAGGAAAAAAAATCTCTTAGAACATGTCCATGTTAGACCATCCAGAATGCTAGGCAGGGTTTCTGCCTTCAAAGAGATTATCTTATAATGTCATGAATCAAACTAGAATTCACACAGAGTGTCAGGAGAGAAGGTTAGGCCAATCCAATAACAGAAATGTGGAATGCAGTGTGTGCTACGTAATACAAGGGATAGGGAATAGTGAGGCTGATGGTTAACTGGAAAGAACAGGCTTGCCTAAAACACAAAGCCTGTCTGCTGACCCTTTATGGCCTTGAGTGGTTTTACAACCTCCATTCTGACCCAACCAATAACTGCTAGTTTCTCTTCCCCCAGAGAGGGTAGTAACAGGTCATTGACCAGGAATGGAGTAAAATAACAGAAACCAATTATAAAGCCTAACCTCAATTCCTTATTTTAGAAACCTTTAGTTTCATATCCTATTTGGAAAGAAAGATTTGCTTTCTCCTAAAATTCTGATGCTTTTGTAGGGGGGACACAGAAAAGGATTTATTATTATTTTTTTTTTCCTGAAGTAAAGATAGTGTGTTTAGATGAAGGCCTGGAAAGCCTTGAATCCCAAAGATATTTTTACAACAGGTTGACTTCAGGAAAAATTCAAACAGAACTTCTAGGAGTTTTCATTGTGAATTGAAGAAAACATGTCCCATGGATAAGTCTGAGCTCTGCAGTGACTCCCAGAGCGCTCCTGGCCAGGCCTATTTTCTATGACGTGGCCTGGATACAAAATACTGTGAAAAACTGGGAAATGATGACTTGGCCTCTTACACAGAGGATAAGAACAGTTTGGTCTAACCATAAGCCAATTTCCTTTAAAGGAGGTGACACTAAACCAAGAGCCTTTTTTCTTTTCTATTACTAATGTTATGAAAATGCTAGAATATTATAGTGTGACAGTGATGGGGAAGCTTTGCTCTATACGTTCATGGAAAAGTAAGTCTCCCCATGAACTCCAACCAACACTAAAACAGAAGGACTACTGTCTCAAAAGGAAATTTTATAGTGAAAGAATCTCGACGTCCTCTGGCCCTCCAGCTTTCCTTGTGGAATTAACAAACTGCAGATGTCTTCAAAGTGAAGAAAAAGCCAGTCATGCTTCTTTGTCTTTCAGCCCACGAATGTCACAGAGTTTGGCATCAAGTCTCTATGTGACATCAAATATTACGCAATGGGAGCAACTACTTGAAAATAAGATGTTATGATTGCGGGAATAAAAGAGTTTAATTGTAAACCAGTCAACTTAGTCTTGCAAGTATTGGTTAAGAGCCACTTAAACTGTTTTTCTTTCCCTCCATCTTCTTAAAATAGAGTATAGTTTGTTTACAAAAGAGAAATGGAAAATGTTCTCCCCTTTAGCATGGGCGCAAATGTGAAGGGCCGCATGCCTCTGGAGTGAGTAAGGGCTTTGCCGGCTGACTCTTCCTCCGGGGAGCTCACGTACACCAAGTTGTTCCTCTCTGCACAGAGACACAGCCCACATGATTTCTGGAGGAGGAGTAACTTGGAAATTCCTTCATGAAGGAAAAAATGTGTTGGAGGCTGAGAAATAAATCACATGTTGCACTGTTTCTGCCTCTAGAGATCGCAGCTCGGTCTCAACTTCCCGACCTCTGAGCAGGAACAGCAATCCCAACTGGACTGGGGACAAACACGATTCCAAGCTGCTCCTAGGTCCCCTGTAGGAAACCTAAAAAGAGGCTGACTTCCCCACCCTCAAAGCAGTGGGCTCTCAGCTGGCCGTGCCTTGTCATTTTGGCAGGCCTATGGCCCTGGGGTTCCAAGGGTGGGCCCCGTCTCCCTCCCCTACACTTCTGCCTCTTCTGGGCCAGTATCTGTCAAGCTCCTGCCCTGATCCCCAGCCAAAAGGCAGGAGAACCAAGCATGCCCCCTGTGAACCAGACTGGTGGGAGAGGCCGTGTCAGCTGACCCAAGAGTCTTCGCTTGGCCAAACTTGAGTGGAGTTCCTGAGCCTCCTCCTAGGCCTGCCTAGTGCTTTCTTATGAAATCCAGTGTTAGCAGAGAATCCTACTCAGCCAGTCTAGCAAACAACCCCCATCCTGGAGATGTGATCACCCTCCATATCTGATCGGGTTTCTCATTCTCTGCCATCCCCCACGTGATGTCCTCAGCAAGAATCCTGTTAGGTTGGGTTAGCCAGAATCCCCCTGACCGTGACATTTCCGCTTAGGAATGTTCCATCCACTGACCTCCACACTGCTCCTTGGCTACCAATTCCTACTTGCCCATGCTGTGTCTGAGAAGCACCCCATCTCTCCTCCCTCCCACGAGTCCCCGTTGCAGGGGTCACTTGACCTAACTCAGTCCTGAATGAAGCCTTCCTGCCCATACTGTACCAGGTGTCACTGAATAATTCTTTCTGAAAACACCCATGGCAGCAGCTCATATCACAGGAAGCCCTTGCTAAGGTAAAATCCCCGCAAAGGGCTGCGCCTCAGTTCACCCCTCCACTTGCACTCGCCCACCCACCCTCACTCGGCCTCCGCATCGTCTCCCAAAACATTTCTCAGAATGTGCTTCCCCAGACGTCCCTCACCAGGGCGTCTGCAGATTCCCAAGTCCCTGAGTTCGACTTTTTCCTTTAGGTAATTCTTATACCCAGGAAATCCGAGAAACAATGGTCTAGACAGTAACTCCCAAAGGCTGTGGGAGTAAAGTGGAGGAGGTGGAGGGCTGGGGGTAGGGAAGGCAGCAGGCAACGCGGGATCTGGGGAGAGAGGGACGTGAGTGGTTTTAAAAACATTCAGCATGGGAATCCAGGCTCACTTTGGAGAACCAGGCATCGTCCAATTTTTTAATAGAACAAACTGTAGCAGGCAAACTCCATGAAAACCTCCTGGGCAGGCCTAGTGACCTGCGCTCCCCCCGGGAACTTCCGCTCCTGACTCCAGGCCAGGATTGCCGGAGAACCTTGGGGCTCCTTTCCCGTTCATCGAAAGCGGGTGTGGCTTTTTAAAAGGTAGAAGCCCTGATCTTTAACCGTGATTCCCAAACCTGGCTGGCACAAGTCTCGCCTCTACTTTTAGCTCACTCCACGCCCTGGTTTTGGAATCACTGACATAGCCTGAAGGCTGTGGCAGGATTTGAGCGGTTTTTGTGGCCAGCATCTACTGCGCTCTTTTTCCCAGCCCCTCTCACCTCTGCCACTCTGGCCACAATGATATCACTGTAACTACCGCAAAGGGCTGAGTGGAAACCCAGGTCTCCTCACCAAAGCCCTCTGGGTCAGTGAGGCATTGAGGCCAGAGTCTGTGGCTGCGAGGAGCAGGCTTAACTCCTCTGGCATGGAGGAGATCCTGAATATTTTTTCTTAAATAGATGGTCACCTGCTATTTTATTTTCACCTGACCAATTCTGTGCCTGCCTGCCTGCCTGCCTGCCTGCTCTGATAGTTCAGTGGAGTTCTGATGCTGTCTCCAGCTAATTCCCTCAACCGTTAGAATCAAAGTAGTAGTTTTTTCATCCACCCATCCATCCATCCATCCATCCATCCATCCATCCATCCATCCATCCATCCATTTATTCACGAATTCATGCACTTGAACCTTTTAAGATAAGGAGAGATAGTTTTGCCTAATGACTAGGAACGTGCAGGCAGACAGACCCGACTAATTCAGGCTCAGGCTGTGTACAGGTTAACTTCTCCGGGCTTCAGTTTCCTCAACTGTAAAATGGGGATAATGACAGGTCCTACTTAATGGTATTGTTGCAGGGATTAAAAGAATGATATGGCAAGGGCTTAACAGTCACCTTGTATTATTATTTCAGACACTATGCTAGAAAAAGAGATCTATAAAAAACATATGAAGACAGGGCTCCTGGCTAGTCCTTGGCAGTGAAAGCTGGTCTGAATCAGCTGGGGGCTGGGCAGGTGGGCATGAATGAATAGATAAGAACCCTTTGTAACTACCCACATCCATTTCTATGTAATCACTGTGCAAAGTTCTAAAAGCCAGTTCTTTATCTTACCTTCATTAAATAGCCCTTCCCCACCCTTAATACTACATATACCACAAATCCTTTCGGAAAACAATTTTCCTTTTCAGAGTTAGACCAGAGGTAAATGTCAGCTGCAGCTGAATTCTCATAAAATCCAATTTAGTGGCATCTGAATGAAGTTTGTAAACTTCATAACCCATTATAAAAGATTCCCCAGGCTGGGCACGGTGGCTTACGCCTGTAATCCCAACACTTCGGGAGGCCAAGGTGGGTGGATCACGAGGTCAAGAGATCAAGACCATCCTGGCCAACATGGTGAAACCCCATCTCTACTAAAAATACAAAAATTAGCTGGCACCTGTAGTCCCAGCCACTCAGGAGGCTGGGGCAGGAAAATCACTTGAACCTGGGAGGCAGAGGTTGCAGTGAGCTGGGATTGTGCCACTGCACTCCAGCCTGTCGACAGAGCAAGAGTCCGTCTCAAAAAAGAAATCCCCCAAAACAAACCCTCATACAACAACCCTATCTAAACCACCACTCAGACCTCACCCTGCTGCTTTCTCTCCTTTACCCTGCTTTATTTTCTTCATATCACTTATCACCATCTGTTATGTCATATGTGTATTTATCTGTTCCCTCTACTGAGATGTTAGCTCCATAAAAGGTATGGAGTACCCACAGTGTCTAGAGCTGTGTCTGACACATAGTAGGCATTAGTAAATATTTGTGGCATGAATAAATTAGCTGATACATCATTGAAGATAGTCCAATAACCTTGGAAATTATTTACAGGTTGTAAATCTTCCTCTCCTAAGAGATCACCCGCCAAAGAGCCATCGGAACATAATTACAGCTCTTGCCTTTATGAGATGCCTTTTCTCATTCAGCCTCTCTGGGTATCTTTCTCCAGGGCTGTGGCCCTTTCTTATTTAATCACAAGATCTTAACAGATACCAGCAGGATTGCAGCAGCTACTTAATCTGCCTCCCCAAAAAGTGCAGTTCAGCCTCTCCCTGTATAGAGATAGCCAGCCCAGACGAGCTCAGAACTTTTCAGTGTTGCTGCTCTAACACCGAACTAAAAAGAAATCAGAACTGAGAGTTCTGCCCCAGAGTAACATCTGCTTCTGGTTCCGATTTTCGAACAGCCTGCGAAGCTACTCCAGTGAGAAGCACTTGCTTCAATCCATGGGCTATCTTATCCTTCCTCACCAACCAACTCCAGGAGAAGACAGACCACCTTCTCCCACTGTCATATTTACATGGGGCAAGGTCAGAAATGAGTTTTATAACTAGGAGAAATAAAAGTAATAAAGCTTAAAGACAAGGTATTTCATATACGAGGAAATGAAAAACTTATGACCAATACCACACTTTGCCCTACCAAATTAATTTTATTCCAAACACAGTTTTTTTGGTTTTTCAATTCAAAAGGCTTACTGGGCTCTAGGGAGTTAGCAGGTACATTCTTTTGTTTTCTTTTTTTTGAGATGAGTCTCATTTGTCATCAGACTACTGGAGTGCAGCTTGCACAACCTGCCTACCTTCCAACCCTCTGCCTCTCTGGGTTCAAGCACCTTCCTGCCCCAGTCTCTGGAGTAGCTGGGATTACAGGTGCCTGCCACCATGCCCCGGGATAATCTTTGTTTGCTTCACTGAGCCTAGGGGTTTTCGCACCCACCCAGGCTGGAGGCAATGGCTACGTCCCAGTTCACGTAACCTCCACTTCCGTCTTGTGCTACCTGCCTCAGCCTCCCGAGTAGTTGGGATTACAGGTGCCTGCCACCACACCTGGCTAATTTTTGTATTTTTAGTAGAGACGGGTGTTTGACCATGTTGGCCAGGCCGGTCTCGAACTCCTGACCCCGTGATCCACCCGCCTCAGCCTCCCAAAGTGCTGGGATTATAGGCATAAGCCACCGTGCCCGGTCGGGAGTTAGTACATTTCACAATGTAAGCTAGGTCTTTTGCTTTTTCTAATTCTATAGCCCCCAGAACAACCTCTCACTTTCAAGTTTTAGCACCCTGGCCCTCAACCTGAACATACACACACACACACACACACACACACACACACACACATATAGAATAAACCTTGGAAGGTCTGGGCTCTGTGTAAGAGGATTTTAATATACCTGTGTAAAATCCACATGCTTCCACTTAAAGAGCTGAGTGGCCTTTCACAATTTAATGAACCTCTTTCAGCCACATTTTTCTCATCTGTGAGTTGAAGATACGACTGTCTGACTGACTCATAGTTGTTATAAAGATTAAATGCAATTATAAGTGAAATAGTTTTAGCATAGTCCCTGACACACAGTAAACCTAGAAAAAAAACATTAACTATTTTGTTGTTTATCAGGAAACTGAAGTAATTTTTTCTTAATTATATCCAATGTGCCCTAGAGCTACTATTTATTGAGGAAGTACCACAGTTCCCATTATAAAGATTAAGAAATTTGCCAAGAGTCGCCCAAACAACAAGAAGCAAAACTAAAATTCTACCTAATCTCATGATTGTACAGCTGGCCACATGCCCACACCTCTTACACAAGAACTGGAATACATTTCCTTCTAGGTATATTGTTAGGCTTTTTGTTATCTCCTTCTCACAATGAGGAAAGAAAGAGACCCTCTCATATTGTTTTATATTGTTTTATACTCAGTACCTGTTTTAAGAAAAAAACAAGGAAGTAAAACCAAAGACAGGCAGCCCCGCACTAGGCCCAAAACCAGGCCTGGGGCTGCCTGGCCTAAACCTTCTCAGGCTGTTCGAAAATCTAAACCAGAAGCAGATGTTATTCTGGGGCAGAACTCTCCGTTCTGATTGCTTTGTAGTTCCGTGTTAGAGCAGCGACACTGAAAAGTTCTGAGCTGGTCTCCTCTCTCTTCTCTAACTCATGACTTAGAAACCGATGTTATTCATAGATGCCAGACATTGTATAGAAGAACACTGTGAAACTCCCTGCCCTGTTCTGTTTCTCTCTGACCACCAGTGCATGCAGCCCCTGTCACGTAGCCCCTGCTTGCTCAAATCAATCACAATGCTTTCATGTGAAATCTTTAGTGTTGTGAGCCCTTAAAAGGGACAGAAATTGTGCACTCAGGGAGCTCGGATGTTAAGGCAGCAGCTTGCCGATGCTCCCAGCTGAATAAGGCCCTTCCTTCTACAACTCGGTGTCTGAGAGGTTTTGTCTGCGGCTCGTCCTGCTACAACAGTACAGCAAAACAGATGCCTTGCTTGAGATTTATATTCAGAAACTGTTTCTAACTTTGTTCTGCATTGGTGTGGGAGTATATATAATGGTGGTTTTGCATGCATAAGTACATATATTTGGAGGGCAGAAAGAATACTAGAAATGTAAATTCTGAGACAGATAATTAAGGTCACTTTATTTCAGACATTGCAATTTTCATCTCTAGTAGTTCAAGTTAAGATTTTAAATTATCTTCCATGTCCCTACTAACATGCTCAAGTAATTCTCCACCTTCTTGAATCTATAGAATAGAATTCGAACACTCAGCAGGGCATGGTGGCCCATGCCTGTAATCCCAGTACCTTGGGAGGCTGAAGGGGGCGGATCACGTGAGGCCAGGAGTTTGAGACCAGCCCGGCCAACATGGTGAAACCCCATCTCTAGTAAAAATACATAAATTAGCTGAGCATGGTGGCATGTGCCTGTAATTCCATCTACTCTGGAGGCTGAGGCAGGAGAATCACTTGAACCCGGAGGCAGAGGTTGCAGTGAGCTGAGATCATGCCACTGCACTCCAGCGTGGGCAACTCTGTCTCACAAAAACAAAACAAAACCACATGCGCGCACACACACACACACACACACAAATTTTTTAAAGAATTATAATTTTTTAAAAGCATTTAAAAAAAATTTTTAAGGAATTATAATACTTGTTTTATGTCCATGTCTACTGATTGTGTGCCATTTCTGGGTCAGTTTCTATTGTTTTCTCTCTACATTATGGAGGCAAAATCCTTCCCTATGAATTACAAGTGTTTCCCCGGTTGGTGGGAACGTAAACTCTTTCTAGTCCTGCCTCAGGTAGTTTCCTCACTGAGTTCTCAGCTGAAGATTCAAGGGGAACTCTCTGTAAGTCTCTGAAGTGTTCTCTGTCTCTCCTCTCTCTTCTTTCTTCTTTCTTCTCTCTCTCTGTGTGTGTGTGTGTGTGTGTGTGTGTGTGTATGTTTCTCTCCTCTTGGTCCATTAGTAACCTTGGCGTCTCTAGACTAACCTTGGCGTCTCTAGACTCCCATCTGTACCTCTCCAACTCTGGGAGACCACAAGGATCTGCCTGGGTTCCCTTTTCTTGCGTTGCAGCATGGAAATGAGTCTTTCTAGGCATTAAGCTGGGACCTCACAGGGCTTACCTCATTTGTCTCCCATCTCTTAGAGATCACTGTTCTGTGCCAGCAAAGTCCAACATCTGAAAACTACTGTTGCATGTATTTTGTTTTAGTTGTGTCAGGTGGAAGGGTAAATCTAATCCCTTAGCATAACAAAACTACAGTCAATTCCAAACTACAGTCTATTTAAGGATGAGACTTCGGAGGCCTGGAGAGGGTAAGTAACTTGCCCAGGTCACCCACTAGTAATCAGTAGATCTGGGTCTCTAATCGGCTTCTGCCTGGCTCCAGAATCCCAGCTTTCAAATACCATGCTCTGCTGCCTTCCTGTGAGCTCAGCCTTGAGTTCCACATTTCTCTACAAAAGAGCATGAGCTTTCTGAGAGAGGTTTGTTTCTCTTGTGTTCTGACCTTTGTATCCTGACCCCTTTGCAGCTTAAACCCAAGTTGGAACTAGGGAGCTGTTTCAGAGAGCCGAAGCGGACAGATTCCACATTGGTGGCCCATTATCAGTAAGCTGACATGACAGCTGCAAGGTGCTTCGTAAATGGTAAATGTCATCCATGTAGGAGCATCATAAACTCACTTGTTCACTCATTCATCCAACACACATTTATTTAGAGCCTACCGTATGCCAGGCACTGTGCTAAGTGCTGGTCTCACGGCACTGAACAAGAGTGACATGGAGTTTGCTATCCAGTAGAGAGAGAACAAATGATTAAGTAAATAGAAAAGAACATTTCAGCTGGTGGTAAATGCTGAGTTACATATAGCAGGTGTGTGGACCAGCACATACCCTGAGTACTTGTCTAAAACACAATTCTAACATCTATATGCTCACACAGAATCCTTTTCCCATTCTTATGCTCACATGAGCTCCCTAATAAGAAGGGCTTTGAAAGAATAAAGCAGAGTAATAAGATAAAGAGTGACAGGGAGAGGCTGCTCTAGGCTGGATGATCAGACATGGTGAGGCCCAATGACAAGATTTTACGTCTATTGTAGTTTGAAGGAAGGAGCACTCCATGCAAAGGGAATAGCAAATGCAAAAACTCTAGGCAATACCTGTTTTTTCTCCTGGGCATGTGTGTCCACGTGTGCATACACGCACACACACACACACACAAATCTGAAAACTTGTCAATATCTTTTATTTCTACATGTACAGGTTCTTGAGGATGGCACTTTTAGGAACTCAAGGGTAGGGCCAGGATGCCAACAGATCAGGGTCCCCGCCTCAACCCCTCTGAGGCTAAAGTCTGCTCTCTCCTTCTCAAGGTCACTGTGAAGAGCAAATGAGATGAGATATAGTCTCTTCATATATCTGGCCCATTGCAGAATATAGGCATAAGTGACTTCCTATTCAACAGTATAAAAATGCTGAAAATTTTTACCTAGGGTGGAGCTTATAAAAGGTAGCAATACACTGATATTGAGAATTCTTTTTTTTTTTTTTTTTTTCAAAATTAGGAGGAAAAATCACTTCTATTTCAGCAGAGAGAATTGATCATTCTACCTACATTTTGTTTCCTATAGGTAGTCAGAGGCTTTTAGTATAACATAAAAGTCAAGTGTACAGGCCTGGATATAAATGAGCTGACTCTGACACACACCTGCTGTGTGACATTAAGCAGATTACTAAACCTCTCTGAGGAAAAATCGGACCCATCATATGGAGTGTGTGTGAGGATCAAGTGGGATAATGAATGCAAAGGGCTGGGCACAGCCCTTAGCACATGCTAAGTCCTCACCAAGCGATAGCCATTGGCTGTCTGCAAAGGGAACTTTCATTCTTCAGCCTCTGGGAAAATCTTTCCACTCTGACATTTCCTCTAAAAATAACATTTCATGTTCCTCATGAAACCAAGAGGCTCCTCTGTCTCCTTTCTCACCCTCATTCCCTCCGAATGGCTGGTTGGATGACTGTAAAGTGAGGAAGAGGAGAGTCCATACTGAACAGGGCAACCTGCTCCCAGTGCCCGAGGGGTGGGGAGGTCTCACTGCCCACAGGCGCTGTGAGCCTGGGACTGCCTGGGTCTAGCCCATGCGGGTGTAGGCATGGAGCACAGCCAGCCCAGGCAGCTGGGAACTGTTTGCTAACAGGCCAGGAGGGCTCGTGTTTGCACAGGCCATCTCCATAGTAACAGCAAAGTCAACAGGCAGGACATTCCTTAAGTTGTAGAAAACCCTTCCGCCCCCACCCTGCGCTTCAGGTGAGGGAAGCGGTCCCACACTGAGCTGTAAGTGGATCCTCAAAGGCCAGAACTTTAGTAGAAAAGCCAAAAAGAAAATCCGGGCCCAAAATACACAAATATTTTGGACACACATACAGCTTATTCCCAGATGGTTAAAAAAATGTTTGTTTCTGAAATGCACAGGTAATTTGACCAAGGTGTGTGTATTGGTTAGTTGGTGGAAACTAAACTAATTAATGATCGTGATTCCCAGCTGAGGATGGGGAGGTACACTGCTGAGTAAAAGAGCAGAGGCGACGGAGGGGCAGGAAATCATGCCTTGTTCATTACGGAGCTGACACAGGGTCGGCCTTCCACTGCAAGACAGTAAACTATGCAGTGGAATCTACAGGACAGAGAGATAATGTTCTAATTATTAATAAAAACACCTCCTCCAATGACCTGACCATAAGGCCTAAAATTCCCATGTTGTTCACTTTTTCAAGTAAGTCACTGATGGCCTTCAGTCCAAAAGTCAATGCTACGGGGAAATTAACTATTAGCAGCTGTTATGCCATCACTCGATTACTTTCTCAGAAAGCGCTTTGAAGCGGAGCCTTGAAGGACTGAGCCACAGGACAGGTAAGTTTTGTACAGGAAAAGAATTGGCAGAGGGTGCAGGGTGTGGCTCAGAGGGCAGGCCTCAGCGCATACCACTGTGGGAGCCAGGAAACTTAAAGACACTGGATGCCCAGCAACAGTCAGGGGGATGGAAGATGGGAGGAAGGAAAGATTGAAAAAGTAATCAAGACCAGCTTCATAACTGGCTTAGAATTTATCTTCTTCTGCTATGCCTAACAATTCCCGTCATCATAATATCAGAGTAACCATGTGCTCATTCGGTCTTTTTTTTTTTCTCCCTCACTCCGTCACCAGCGCTGGAACGCAGTGGTGTGATCTCGGTTCACTGCAACCTCTGCCTCCCAGGTTCCAGAGATTCTTGTGCCTCGGCCTCCCAAGCTGGGATTACAGGTGTGCACCACCACACCCAGCTAATTTTTGTATTTTAGTAGAGACAGGGTTTCGCCACGATGACCAGGCTGGTCTCGAACTCCTGGCCTCGAGTGATCCGCCTGCCTCTGCCTCCCAAAGTGCTGACATGACAGGCATGAGCCACCACATCCAGCCTCATTTGGTCTTTATACTCAGCAGGCATCAGAACACCAAGTGCAACATAGCTCAGCATGATGCATGGTGCCCCTGAACCTTAGAAGGACCCTCTTAGAACAGGACCTATCGTATTTTCTTTGTTCAGAATTATGCATGTCATAGGTTCAGAAAAATATGAAAATGTCCAGGTTCAGATAGACTGTACGTGAACTCCATCTCTAGAAATGCATACAAATGTCCAAAATGAGTGCCAGGATGAGCCTTAGGGTGGGGAGCTGTCCTCTTCCCATCACTGCTGTCATCTGAGGGCCCCACTGTGTTTTCAATAGGTCTAAAATAAATATATAATGGTATCCCAGTATTGTTTTCCTGCTTCCTAACTGGTTCCTACCTCCAGTCTCCACACAAAAAGCCTGAGTGATCCTTTTAAAATATGTCAGATCATAAGCAAAACCTTTTAACGGATTCCCATTCCACTTAGGATGAAATCCAAAGCCCGTGCCTTGGCCCACAAAGTCACACATATTGTGGTTTCTCTGACCTCACCTCCTTCCTGCACTTTCACCCCTCACTGTGCCCCAGCCTGGCTGCCCTTCTCACATTTCTCCAGCATCCCCAGTGCAGTCCTGCCTCAGGGCCTTTGCACTTGCTATTCTCTGCCTGGAATATTCTTCTCCCCTACCCCCCAGTGAACTGCATGGCTCAGTTCTTCATTATGTTAGGTTGGTGCAACATTGTAATTACTTTTGTGATTATATTTAGGTCTATGCTCAATTGTCACCTTATCACCACTTCACATAAAATGGGATCTCCCTTCCCCGCTACCCCTGACCACTTTCCTTTTTCCTCTGATTTGCTTTTCTTCATGGGATATAACAGTTTCTTCTTTAGCTCACAGCACTTCATGGTACCTGACACATTATGTTTATATTTTTTAGTGTATTTGTTTATTTTCTAACTTTCTCTAAGTATCATAACCTTCAGGAAAGCAAGGACTTTAAACCATAGATGAGAGTTTTGAGGCCAACCCATTGCCATGCTGAAATAGATAAGGCATAAAATGAGGAAGACCTCAACTAGGCTGGTGGCTGTAGGTCTGGGGAAGAAACACACACACAAGCACAGACTTTGGAAAGGAAGAAAACATAAGATCTGGGGACAGACTGGATAAGAGGCAAGAGGGGGCTGGGCATGGTGGCTGATGCCTGTAATCCCAGCACTTTGGAAGGCCGAGGTGGGTAGATCACTTGAGGTCAGGAGTTTGAAACCAGCCTTGCCAACATGGTGAAACCCTGTCTCTCCTAAAAATACAAAAGTTAGCTGGGCTTGGTGGTGCGCACCTGTAATCCCAGCTACTTAGGAGGCTGAGGCAGGAGAATCACTTGAACCTGGGAGGCAGGGGTTGCAGTGAGCCAAGATCACGCCACTGCACTCTAGCCTGGGTGACAGAGTGAGACTCTGTCTCAAACAAAACAAAACAAAACAAAAAGCAAGAGGGAGAGGGTGCAGACAGGTTTGAAGTTTTAAGCCCAGGATCTGAAACCATCCTGTCCAATATGGTGGCCACTAGCCACACTTGGCTACAGAGCACTTGAAATGTGGTTAGTCTCTGAATTGAGAGGTGCTGTAAGTGTGAAGTAAACGCTTCCAAAGCCTGAGTAAGAGAAAGAATGTGTGCAGAATATCACAATGATTCAAACACATTGATTACATGTTGAAATAACATTTTGGATCTGCTGAGTTAAATATATTATTAAAATTGATTTCACCCATTTCTTTATATTTGTGTTAATCTGGCAACTAGAAAATTTTAAATTGCATATGCACCCTGCACTGTATTTCTGTTGGAGAGGCCTGGTCTAGAATATAAACAATGGTACCATTTGCAGAAAGAAGAAAGCAAAGAAGAGGAGGGCCTAGTCTTAGTAACATGCAGGAGGCTAGTGTGAGGCCCTCCCCTCCCCTTCCCTAAAACTTTGAAATATGGGAAATAAAACTGGCTTTTGGGAGTTGGGGTGGGGAATAAATAATCATATAATAGTTCACAGCTGAGATATGCAACAGAACCTTAAAAAGCTAGAATAGTTTCCAGTGCAAGAGAGTGGGACCAGAACCTGCCGGAGTGTATGCAGGTATGTATTTATTTATTTAGAGATGGGGTCTCACTCTAAACCAAGGCTGGTTTCCAACTCCTTGGCTCAAGTGATCCTTCCACCTCAGCCTCCCAAAGTGCTAGGATTATAGGCATGAGACACCATACCCGTCCCAGAATGTATTTATATAGTTACAGAAAAATATGCAGGGGGCATCGGTCAGCAACGGAGAATGGTAAAAAGGATCTCATCAAAGGCAAACATGGGAGTGCCTATCAAAGCACTGTCCAGGGAGTCCATGTCTGTGCAGACTGTCTTATTCTGATGCCGGTAAGCAGAAGACCCCAATAACTGGAGTGACCATCTAATTTACTGTACCCCTGTAATCCCAGCACTTTGGGAGGCTGAGGTGGACAGATTAGTTGAGGCCAAGAGTTTGAGACCAACCTGGCCAACATGGTGAAACCTCATCTCTACTAAAAAACACAAAAATAGGCCGGGTGCAGTGGCTCACACCTGTAATCCCAGCACTTTGGGAAGCCGAGGCAGGCGAATCATGAGGTCAGGAGTTCGAGATCAGCCTGACCAACATGGTAAAACCCCATCTCTACTAAAAATACAAAAATTAGCCAGGCATGGTGGCACACGCCTGTAGTCCCAGCTACTCAGGAGGCTGAGGCACAAGAATCACTTGAACATGGGAGGCGGAGGTTGCAGTGAGCCGAGACTGCGCCACTGCACTCCAGCCTGGGTGACAGAGCGAGACTCCGTCTCAAAAAAAAAAAAAAAAACTTTGGTGTCTTGTGAACTTGGTTAGTTTGAGTTGGTAACATAAGACTGGGTCTAAGTCTACAAGGCCAAAGTCCAGATCCAGGGCTAGGGTGAATTTATTAATACTAAGGTCCGTCCTTCTGTCCCACGGGGAGCTGTTGGGGAAGTCTCCCAACTTTACCCAGTGGTCAACCCTCGGTGTCACCACAGGCACCACCGTGACCCTTCCCCATGTGAAAGGAAAGAGGCAGTAAGGCAAGGATTAAGGTCTGTTTAGGTCTGTTGGGATTAAAAGACGAAGGAGACATTACAATGGAAATGGGGCTGAAAGTAAAACTTGAATGAGATGTGTATGGGCCACAAATAATCAGAAGAAGTGATCTGGGTTGTATGCATTATCACTACAGTTCAGATAAACTACCAGAGGTAGGAAGTGCAGTTAATCAAGAAGTTGCGGGCGTGTGAACAGCCTTCACTCTAAGTGCCAAGTTTGATAGACTAGTGGTGGCTCGGTGTTTGCAGCTTTTTAGGAAAAAAGTAGTCAGTGGGAAAAAGTGCTGTGATGGATTAGCCACATCTGCTATTGGCTCAGAAGGGAGCAGGGCATGGAATTAAAGCACATTTATATTGGAAGGATTATAATATGTTATTAAAGATGTGTCTCTTCAACAAAATAAACAACAGTGAGATAGTAATACATAAAATGAGAAAAACAGGTGAAAACAACTTACTTATTTTGTCCAATTGTCTCGAAATCTTTCACAATAATCCCAAGGGAAGATGAAAAGTCCAGTGGTATACCCCTCAAGTCAAACTCCAAAATCTGTTCACAGAAAGGTTTTGAAAAAAAAAAAAGGCTGTTAAAGGAGCAGAGATTATACTAAGATGCACCAGTTACCACATGGTGGGTCATTATTTTCACCAATGACAATCTTTTGAAGTTAGGCAGAAATGATTAAATTCTAAACCTTAAGGCAGCTGAGGGGGTGGGAAGGCAAACCAGATGTTGACTTGGAGGACCTGTAGACAACTCCTGGCTTTCTGCTTTCTAGGTTCTGCGGCTTCAGCCGGGTCACCACACACCCCTGCCTCATACTCAAGAGCTGGACTCAACACCTACCACAACTGCTGAAAGAATAAAATGCAGGGTGTATGTGAAAACATTTTCTTCAATGGCTAGTTTTAAATTATCTGCTCTTCTTAATCATGCTACTATCAAACAAAGAAGATGAAAAATCTAAGAAAACATTTTCTAAAATGCCTCTCATTTTAAGTTCCACCATGGTAGGTCAACGCTGTAATACACCGACCTTTCTGAGTCTCTCATTTTAATGCAGTAGGTTGCTTGCTAATGACAAATGTAAAAAAAAAAAGATTGATAAAGTGTCACTGATGCCTTTGATTGATTAGGTAATACATGAATTAAATAAATTAAATGATGACTTGATCCTCCTTGCAGTGGGCTTGGAATGGAAGGAAAGCTTGTTTCAGAACTTCTTAAAAAATTATTTTCAGAACTTTTAAAAAAAAACCAAGTTCTCAGTCTCTTCAGTAGCTGGGGATTACAGGTGCACACCACCATGCCTAGCTAATTTTTCTTTTCTTTTTTTTTTTTTTTTGAGACACAGTCTTGCTCTGTTGCCCAGGCTAAAGCGCAGTGGCACAATTTCGGCTCATTGCAACCTCTGCTTCCTGGGTTCAAGCGATTCTCCTGTCTCAGCCTCCTGAATAGCTGGGATTACAGGAGCCTGCTACCATGCCCTGCTAATTTGTGTATTTTTAGTAGAGATGGGCTTTCACCATGTTGGCCAGGTTGGTCTCGAACTCCTGACCTCATGATCCACCTGCCTCGACCTCCCAAAGTCCTGGGATTACAGGCGTGAGCCACCGTACCTGGCCAATTTTTGTATTTTTAATAGACAGGGTTTCATCATGTTGGCCAGGCTGGTCTCGAACTCCTGATCTCATGTGATCCACCCGTCTTGGCCTCCCAAAGTGCTGGGATTACAGGCATGTGCCACCGCACCTGGCCTCAGAGCTTCTATTAGAACACGCCCAGGTTGGGAATGGTGGCTCATACCTGTAACTCCAGCACTTTGGGAGGCTGAGGCAAGGAGTTCAAGACCAACCTGGGCAACATAGTAAGATTCTATCTCTATGAAAAATTTAAAAATCAGCAGAGCGAGGTGGTGTGTGCCTGTAGTCCCAGGTGCTTGGGAGGCTGAGGCGGGAGGATCGCTTGAGCCCAGTTAGTTATGGCTGCAGTTAGTTATGACTGTGCCATTACACTCTAGCCTGGGTGACAGAGCAAGACCCTGTCTCAAAAAAGAAAACAAGAGCTGGGTGCAGTGGCTCACGCCTGTAATCCCAGCACTTTGGGAGGTCAACGCAGGTGGATTACCTGAGAACAGGAGTTCGAGACCAGCCTGACCAACATGGTGAAATCCCATCTCTACTAAAAATACAAAATTAGCCAGGCGTAGTGGCACATGCCTGTAATCCCAGTTACTGGGGAGGCTGAGGCAGGAAACTCACTTGAACCCGGGAGGTGGAAGTTGCAGTGAGCCGGGATTGCACCATTGCACTCAAGCCTGGGCAACAAGAGCGAAACTCCATCTCAAAAGAAAAAAGAAAAAAAAGAACACACCCGCCACCAGCAATCCCAGTGGGTTTGGGGTTGACATTTCATTTGTGTTTGGTTTCAGTTATATAACAGTTTATTTGATAAGTACATCTGGAATACGAAAGGAAAGGGAAAAAAAATGTTGGAAACAAAATGGAATAAGATGGCTGATTCCCTGCAGAGGACATGGCAACTCGCACGAGAGCACATCTCTCTCTGCGATTGGTCATGTGGCTTGATCTCAAATATAAAGAGACGAGTTGGGATGATTCAAAATCTGAAGTAGGAAGCACTCTCACATAAATGTATTTTTTATTTGCTTTACTCTTAGAGCTCTGTGTCAGGTACTAGGAATCCGCAGTGACCAACCCAAGGGGTCTCTTGCTCTCATGGAGCTTGTAGTCCAGCTGACTGTGTTCTGGGTTCTGGAGAAATTACAGATAAGTGGAATTCCCTCTCAACCTGCCTGAGACCTACCGGGCGTTTCAGAAAGGCACTAAAAAGGCTGGTCCAGTGGCTCACGCCTGTAATCTCAGCACTTTGGGAGGCCAAGATGGGAAAATGGCTTGAGCCCAGGAACTCAAGACCAGCCTGGGCAACATAGCAGGATGTAATCTCTACAGACGTTTTTTAAAATTAGCTGGGCATGGTGGCTTATACCTGTAGTCCCAGCTATTCAGGAGGCTAAAGCAGGGGGATCGCTTGGGCCCGGGAGATCGAGGCTGCAGTAAGATGTGATTGCACCACTGCACTCCAGTCTGGGTGACAAAGCGAGACCCTGTCTTTTTTTAATTTAAAAAAAAGAAAAAAAAAAAGGGCCAGGCGCGGTGGCTCACGCCTGTAATCCCAGCCCTTTGGGAGGCCGAGGCAGGCAGATCACGAACCATCCTGGCTAACACGGTGAAACCCCGTCTCTACTAAAAATACCAAAAATTAGCCGGGCGTGGTGGCGAGCGCCTGTAGTCCCAGCTCTTTGGGAGGCCAAGCGGGTGGATCACCTGAGGTCGAGACTTCGAAACCAGCCTGATCAACATGGAGAAACCCCGTTTCTACTAAAAATACAAAATTAGTTGGGCGTGGTGGCACATGCCTGTAATCCCAGCTACTCAGGAGGCTGAGGCAGGAGAATCGCTTGAACCGGGGAGACAGAGGTTGCGGTGAGCAACCTGCACTCCAGCCTGGGCAACAAGAGTGAAACTCTGTCTCAACCCCCCCGCCCCGCAAAAAACAAACAAACAAACAAAAAAAACAAGGCATTAAAAAGTTTTTTGTTTCACTTCATTCAAGGATAAAAGGTCTAGCCAGGCGCAATGGCTTACACCTGTAATCCCAGCACTTTGGGAGGCTGAAGCAGGTGGATCACTGGAGCTCAGTAGTTCAAGACCAACCTGGGCAACACAGCAAAAGCCCATCTCTACAAAAAAACTTAGTTGGGGTGTGGTGCGCACTTGTGGTCCCAGCTACTCAGGAGGCTGAGGTGGGAGGATCACCTGAGCCCAGGAATTCAAGGCAGTATTGAGCTTTAATCATGCCACTACACTCCAACCTGAGGGAGACTCTGTCTCAAAATAAAAATAAAAAAAAAAAGATAAGGGTCTAGACCGTATCTTATGGAGATTGAAACTAGTTGGGAGAGAAAGATGGGTGGGTGGAGGGGAGCTTTCATGGCCTGGTGACTTGGTGAAAATAACAAAGACATTCATTACTGCTCTTGTCCAGGGAGGTTTGACTCAGCTTTTGAAAAACACAATGGAGCTGGCCATCAACTATTAAAAAGTTAAAGTTTCATGAATAATTGGGTGGTTTAAAAAAATGAGAGAGAGAGAGTAGGAAAATCCTATTCTGTGGGAAGAATTAAATTGTTTCACATATTTGTGAAAATATTAAACACTGAAATACTCCTAAAATAGATATAAGGTCAACAGCTGGGGGAGGTAAATAAGTTATATATCTTCAGTAGAATATTACACAGTCATTAAAATACTTTTGAATTGAATGATAAGGGCATATGCTCAGGATATAATAGTAAGAAAGTGTAGGAGAGGAAATCATTTGCTATATGATGCTAGTTTGTGTATCAGACGTCAGATTTTATTAAATACATTCCTCCAATAAACACTTGGTGATACATCACAGATGTTAATAGTAGGTGCCTCTACACAGTGGGACCCAAGTTAATTTTTTAATGATTAAGTGAAGTTTCCAAAAATTTCCATATGAAGTATACTGGACATCGCTTTTATCAACATAAAAATAATATATGTCATTACCCAGCTAGACACACAGAGAATCATGTGATATACTCTTGATTTGTCACATGCAGATATGTTTTTAATTATGAGGCCTTCCTTCTGAGACTCTGGAGATGATCTAATCCCATCCTTGCTCTACACATGTGCCCCAGATATGCCGTGTAAGTGGACCAAGCCCACATAGCAAGCTCATGGCGGTGCCTGGTAAGAACTCAACTCCCTTGCCAGTCCAGGCTTCCCTCGCCATGCCACTGCTGTACAGAAGATGGTCGCTGGTAAGCTACTGTCCTTGAACTGCCCTGCTCTCTTGGTGAACACAAAGGGAAATGGAGTGGGTGGGGGTGAAATGTAGAGATTCTCCTTCCAAAGGGAAGAGATAACCTCTTACCCAAAGATAGGACAAGCAGAGATAACTTATCTATTAAAACAAAGTTGAAAAAATGATGAAGTCACCTCATTCCAGACAGGGTTCAATTCATTATCAACTTTCTTTGTTTTCTTTTTCTCATCTGCAAAAGAGATAAAGGAAGAGACAGCAATCATTTATAAAAAATTAAACAGCATGGGCCATTCATTTATTCTAAGAACATTACCCAAAGGCCTACTTGTGCCCACATTTCCCCATTCATCTGCTTAGGATGGGGGTTTACCTGAATCACAGTTTTCCAAATGAAATGGCCTTTTCTGGTCTACAAGATTTTCCCATCTCCAGGTCTACATGGAGTTAAGGGATGTGATGTTCTGCCCTTCCCTCACCAAGGCTACCCAGAGCCTCTGCATCTCCGGCATGCTGTAGAAAGAAGCCAACAAAGCTAACCTCTGAGATGCTGATATTGCTATTTTATAGGCAAGGATATTGAGGCTCAAAGAGTTAAGACATTTATCTGAGCTCACACCTGGCAGTGATGCCCTGCTTTAAACCTGGAATTTCAGCTTTGAAGCTCATGCTGCTTCTGAGTGTGCTAAGACGCCAGCACAGCTCCAGTATCAAGCTGGACTCCCTCCCATAGGCTTCGGTACAAGGTCATAAGCAGATGAACACTTTCTAGGACTCGCAGATAATTTGGGGCTTCCTTTTCTCTGAGGCCATCTTTTCTGCAGACATAAGATCTTTCTTCTCTGTGTCTGAGCCTGGACAGTACCCCACCTGGATGAGCACACGAGTAATTCAACTTTAAGCAAGTACTTAAAGTTTCCTTGTAGCAATGTCCAAAGAGCAGAGGCTTCTCTTGGGTCCCTAAGTCCTCAAATACCTACCCAAATAAAAGCTAATCTTTGCGCACAAAATACTTTGTAAGCGTTATCTCATCTAACCTTTTTTTTTTTTTGAGACAGGGTCTCATGCTGTCGCCCAGGCTGGAGTACAGCGGCGCTATTTCAGCTCACTGCAACCTCTGCCTCCCGGCTCAAGCGATCCTCCCACCTCAGCCCCCCATGTAGTTGGGACCACAGGTGCACACCACCACGCCCAGCTAATTTTTCTACTTGTTTTTTCAGTAGAGATGGGCTTTCGCCATGTTGTCCAGGCTGGTCTCAAACCCCCGAGTTCAAGTGATCCACCTGCCTCAGCCTCCCAAAGTGCTGGGATTACAGGTGTGAACCACTGCGCCTGGCCTTCATCTAATCTTAAAAGCCTAGGAGGAGCCAGGTGAGGTGGTGTGGTGCATGCTTGTAGTCCCAGCACTTATGGAGGTCAAGGTGGGAGGATTGCTTGAGCCTAGGAGTTCAAGACCAGCGTAGGCAACATAATGAAACCCCATCTCTACAGAAATACAATTAGCTCTGTGTGGTGGCACATGCCTATAGTTCCAGCTACTCAGGAGGCTGAGGTGGGAGGATCCCTTGAGCCCAGGAGGTCAAGGCTGCAGTGAGCCAAGATCATACCACTGCACTCCAGCCTGGGAAACAAAGCAAGACCCTGTCCAAAAAACAAAAATAAAATAAAATATAAAAACCCTAGGAGGTAAGTAATTACTATTTTCATCCCCCTTTCACAGCTAAGGAAACTGAGAAGCTGAGTAACATTCAAAGTCACCCAGTTGGTTGGGTGCAGTGGCTCACACCTGTAATCCCAGCACTTTGGGGGGCTGAGGCGGGCAGATCACTTGAGGTCAGGAGTTTGAGACCAGCCTGGCCAACATGGTGAAACCCCATTTCTACTGAAAATACAAAAATTAGTCAGGCGTGGTGGCGGGTACCTGTAATCCCAGCTACTCGGGAGGCTGAGGCAGGAGAATCACCTGAACCCAGGAGGCAGAGGTTGCAGTAAGCCGAGATCGTGCCACTGTACTCCTGCCTAAGGGATGGAGCGAGACTCAGTCTCAAAACAAAAAACAAGTAAGTCACCCAGTTAATAAATGGTCCTGCTAGGATTTGAGACCCAGGCAGTCTCACATTGGTGGCCACACTTTGAATCACTCCTCAGCCTTTGCTTCTCCTTTACTGCTGTGGAATGTAGGAGGTAGTGGGTTTTGTTTAGCTAATGTCACATTGCTTTGGCTCCCAGCACACAGCTGCCTGTGGGACTAACCACCTCATTCTTCCAAGACCTCAGCATAGTAAGGCTGTGAGTCATGGCCCTCACTCTGCTAAGCATTAACTTTTCCACTTGAGAGGGCAACACACAGCCCAATGGTTTCCCTTCCTAAGCTTCAGCATGACGCTACTCGTCGGCTTGTGCCCAGACCTATCCTGGCTGGTTCTGCCTGTGCTCTCTCTATGTGACCTACACAGCCCCTCACTGCATCTGACTCTGAGGTCCCCTAGAAGCTGTCCTGAAACTTCCCCTCCCACACTTCCATTTTGACCCCACCCATCCCTCTCCTCCTCTAACAGAAACTCCCAATCCTCCTCTCTGGTTACAGTATAATAAAGTGCTCTTGAGAGAAAGAGGAGACATGCAAAGAATTTTTAACTTAAATAGAACTGGACAAAATGGTTTCTATGTGTAATTGTAGCTGCTCCCTCTACAGAATCATCTCTAGGTGCCAGGCTGTGCATTCTACCGCAGTGTCTCTAACCATTGAGACAATTCTTCGAGGTAAACATGGTCATTCCCATTTCTCAGCCAAGAAAATGGAGAGTAGTTAACCTGCCTTCGATCACAAAACTCATAAGGAAACAGAGCCAGATTTTGAACTACATCCGTCTGGCTCCAAAATCTGTGTGTGTGCGTGTTTGCCACCAGACCACAGTGCCTTATTGGAAGCTGTCGGAAATGCTGGATAATGAAGATGCATAAATATAACATGTGTGACGGGCTTGGCATCTTGGAAAATGTCCGTAAGGAAGTTCATGGTCACTTTCCAGGGTATCCTGAAACTCTCCAAGATTATTTGCTCTCATACACAAAATATTGCATCTGTGAATTTTCTTGGAGGAAAGAGCTCATTGTTCTCATCAGATTCTCAAATGTGTTAGTGACCTTGAAAAAGGTTAGGAATCCCTGCATTCAACAAGCATGAAATAGTTCCACCAATCTCCCTCTACCTTACCACTACCCCTGCTCCCATAACCGGGGCTTGGCGGGTGGAGAACTGAGTCACAAAGGAGTGGATCTGGATCCTGAGACCATGGCAGTCCTTCAAGAGAGAAGATAGGCGATTCCAAGAAGTCCCAGCAAGAAGGGAAAGCAAGGAGAAGGCAGCAAATAGTGCAATAGAAACTGAGCACCCGGGCTTGGGGTAGGATTTGCATCACTGAAAGATGGCACTGAAGCAAAATTCCAGTCTCCAAGTCCCCAAGACTCCAACCAGGGAGCCAAGGCAGGGACAAGGGCTCCAGGTAGATCACAGAAAAAAACAGCACTTGTCAACATGAAACGAGTCCCAAACCTGGTTCCTGACCTGGGAAACAGAGTGCATGGAAGACTCGCTGCAAGCTACCTTGACACCAAGCCTGGGACCACGGATCCTCTCTGCCCTCAGGAGGGACAGGATTGTTCCAGAGTCAGCAGATGGGGAGTGTGAAAAGATTCATTTGTTCATTCATTCATTCACAAACATTTATTAAGCATCCATGGCGTGCCAGTAACAGGAAACAGAAGAGTGTAAGATAGTTCTTAGTCTTAAAAAGTTCCACAGGCTGGCCGGACATGGTGGCTCAAGCCTGTAATCCTAGCACTTTGGGAGGCCGAGACGGGTGGATTGCTAGAGCTCAGGAGTTCGAGACCAGCCTGGGCAACATGGTGAAACCCTGTCTCTACTAAAATACAAAAAACATTAGCCAGGCATGGCGGTGGACACCTGTAGTCCCAGCCACTCTGGAGGCTGAGGCAGGAGAATTGCTTGAACCCAGGAGGCAGAAGTTGCAGTGAGCCGAGATCGAGCCACTGCACCCTAGCCTGGGTGACAGAGCGAAACCCCATCTCCAAAAAAAAAAAAAAAGTTCTACAGGCCAAGTGCAGTGTCTCACGCCTGTAATCCCAGCACTTTGGGAGGCTGAGGCAGGAGGATCACCTGAGGCCAGGAGTTCGAGACCAGCCTGGCCAACCTGGTGAAACCCCGTCTCTACAAAAACCACAAAATTTAGCCATGCATGGTGGTGGGCACCTGTAATCCCAGATACTCGAGTGACTGAGGCAGGAGAATTCCTTGATCCTGGGAGGCGGAAGTTGCAGGGAGCCCAGATCGTGCCATTGCACTCCAGCCTGGCAACAAAAGCAAAACTCCATCAAAAAAGAAAAGAAAGAAAAGAAAAGAAAAGAAAAGAAAAGAAATAGTAAAAATCTCCACCATGCTCCTGCCTGTCTCATTCTCATCCTGAAGTTCCTTCCTGCCTGTCAGAGGGGGAATAAACAGAAATAATGACTGGTCAGCTCAGGCCAAGAGACCTCAGAGCTTAGCCCACAGAAATGGTTCACTGAGTGAGTTCTTCCGCAAACATTAGTCAGCTCCTTCATTCTTCCACCCAACAAATGTTTGTGAAATAGTGCTTGCCAGGCACTGAGCTGAGCACTATAGGAGACACAAAAATACCCAAGCCATGGTTCCTGCCCTCAAGGGGCCTAGTGGGGAGGGGAAATGTGGCTATAGGGGACTGATAGAGAAAGGACTACAGTTGCTATCAGAGGGGTATCGATGCACAGGCAAATTCAGAGGAAAGAAAGATGACTTCAGGCTGTGTGCACAGAAGCAGAGGCTGAACTAGATGAGAATTCGAGGACAATGAGGGGTTGGAAATGTGGCACCAGAAGACTAGCTCACTCCAGTAGACGCAATAGGGTGGGTGGATCAGGCATGGAGGAGGGAGAACCAGTTACGTCACATCTGGGGACACTCCAGGACCCAACTGGCTGGAACCAAAGAGTGTAGAAGTGGGTAGGGGGCAACTGGGCTTTGTGGGAAGGTTATGGTCTCACTGTGAAGCCTCAAGTACCAGGCTAAGCTTCATTTGGCTGATATAAGTACTTAAAGGTGGAGGGTATTAGAAACTGGATTTTATGACTTCAAAAAGTTTATAACCCATGAGGAAAATCCAAGTGGCCCAACAATTCTCCCATCGCATGTTCCTGAACACACGATTCAATTGTGTGTTGAAAACAAAGGAGAATGGCTGAGTCCAGGCAGATGCCAGTTGACCACAGACCAGGTGGAGCTATTCAACCAGAACTTCCTGCAGCTCCTGGCACTCACCGTGTGAGGCTGATGCTAACGGTACTACCCCTAGGGGACGCTCACTGCGGGCTGGGCATTGCTAAGCCCCCCACCTTTTTTTTTTTTTTTTTTTTGAGTTAGAGTCTCACTCTGTCATCTAGGCTGGAGTGCAGTGGCGCGATCTTGGCTCACTACAGTCTCTCTCCTGCCTCAGCCTCCTGAGTAGCTAGGATTACAGGTGTGTACCACCACGCCCAGCTCATTTTTATATTTCTAGTAGAGACTGGGTTTCCCCATATTGGCCAGGCTAGTCTCCAACTCCTGACCTCAAGTGATCTGCTCACCTTGGCCTCCCAAAGTGCTGGGATTACAGGCGTGAGCCACCGCGCCCGGGCTGCTAAGCCCTTCACATGCATCATTTCATTGAATCCTCCTGGCAAGCCTATGAGGTAGGCACTGTTATTATCCTCAGTTTGCAGACAAGCAAAGAGAGCCCCAGAATGCTTAGGTAATTTGCCAAAGATCACAGGGCTAGGACGAAGTCTTCTAACCAGGTCTAGTATGACTCCTGAGCCCATGCATTTAACCACTGCACCTCCCATTTCCCTAGCTAACAAGGAAAAACTAAGCGGCTGGCATTGGCTCCTACCCTTCTGGAGAAACCCAGCTCAATCTCTTCCAAGAAGGAGGCTCTGATGTTTATCAAAATGTGTATATGTTACCTTTTATTGAACACCTATTCTCACACATAAACACATCAGGCAAAAAAAAAAGTAAATAAATTATTTTTCTTATCAGCAGCCAGTCACGTATTTATATTAGTCAATTATTTGATTCTACCTCTTTAAAAAAAAAAAAAACAGGTTAAAACTGCAGGCACTGAACATCAAATTGAATAACAGGAAACTCCCTCTCCTTTCTCCACATTACCTATCCTTCAACCTGGCTCCAGTGTCTAATTTTATGAAGATGACTGTTTCTTCCTATGGAAAGAAATCAAATACTTTCAGCCCAGAACATAACAACTGACTCAAATGCAGGGCACACTCTGAGTGTGCTCAAGGGCTCAAGTCATTCTTTGGGACATTTCCTGTTTTCCGATTAGCTACGCCTGCCTCTCACTCAGTTCTGCGGAGGTCACCACTGCAGTAATTAACCCCAATGCCAGCCTCCGAACAAGGTTTCCAGGAGAACTGAACAGCTCTCTTAGTCAAACCACCCGCCCTCTTGCACGGAACCATTTCCTTTGCTTTTCACTTACCAGCCAGTGTGTCAGACCCTTAATGAAAAGGCCTGGCCCAGTGTGGTGCTCACACCTGTAATCCCAACACTTTGGAAGGCCAAGGCCAGAGGATCGCTTGAGTACAGGAGTTCAAGACCAGCCTGGGCAACATAGTGAGACTTTGTCTCTACAAAATATCTTTTTTTTTTTTTTAATGAGAGGGAATCTCACTCTGTCACCCAGGATCTAGTGTAGTGGTGCAATCTCGGCTCACTGCAACCTCTGCCTCCTGGGTTCAAGTGATTCTCCTGCCCCAGCCTGCCGAGTAGCTGAGAGAGTACAGGCACCCACCACCACGCCCGGCTAATTTTGTATTTTAGTAGAGGTGGGGGTTTCACCATTTTGGTAGGGCTAGTCTCGAACTCCTGACCTCACATGATCCACCCATCTCGGCCTCCCAGTGCTGGGATTACAGGCATGAGCTACCATGCCCGGCCCATCTCTACAAAATATTTAAAAATGAACCAGGCATACTGGCATGCACCAATAGTCCCAGCTACTCAGGAGGCTGAGGTGGGAGGATTGTTTGCACTTGGGAGGTCAAGGCTGCAGTGGCCACACCGCTGCACTTCATCCTGGGTGACACAGCAAGACCCTGTCTCAAAAAAAAAAAGGCCTGAAAGACATCAGGACTCCTGAGACTGGCTTGCTACATCTGTGCCAGTGGTCAGCTGGGATGGTTCATTTTATGTGTCAAGTTGGCTAGGCTATGGTGTCTAGTTGTTTGGTCAAAAATAAGTCCAGATGTTGCTGTCGAGATACTTTGTAGATGTGATAAACATTTACACTCAGTTGACTTTAAGTAAAGCAAAATTACCCTCTATAATTTAGATGGGCCTCATCCAAACAGTTGAAGGTCTTAAGAGCAAAAACTGGTTTCCTGGAGAAGAAATTCTGCCTCTAGACTCTAACGTAGAAACCCTGCCTGAGTTTCTAAGCTGTGGAATTCAGACTGGAGAGTGCAACATCAACTTTTATGTGAATTTCCAGCTTGCTGGCCCGCCCTGCAAATTTCAGACTTGATAGCCCCCACAACTGCATGAGCCAGTTCCTTAAAATCTCTCTTTCTGTCTCTACACAAACACATGCACACACATCCCATTGCTTCTGCTGCTCTGGAGAATTCTGACTAGTCCAACCAATAACACTAGGTGCCCACGGAAGCAACATGATGGTAACACATTTAAAATGCTTCCGAATACACACCATCTCAATGATCCTAAAAATCCTGCAGGGAAAAGCAAAGATGTCGGCCCAGCCCCTCTGACTGGACTTTCACATCTGTGACGTCTCTTCCTTTGAGCTGTCATCTTGGGAAAATACAAGGCTGAACCCTCAAGCTCAGAGTCCCTCATATATAAACTGATGCATTCAGGTGAGATAGATAATCTCGAAGTTTTCCCCCAGACTTATGGAACATAAGCTTTATGACGTGCCCCCAAGTCCTGAACAGTTAGATTGCTGTGTCTTTCTGAAATGGCCTCAGGAAAAGTGAGGGAGCTGTCTACAAAAGCTCCCTGAGTAACTCAGCTCTTCAGTAGACAAAATAGAACAATAAGATCTCTAGGTTCAGCCAGGAGTCTACATTTGATCTCCCATTCAGAAATACTTCTTCACCTTTTCTAGGTCTCTGAGTCATGCCTCCCTTCTTTTGAGATATATAAAGCCCCAAATGAATTCATCTGCCGTTGTGCCTAACATTTCACACACCCCTAAACCACACCCATACATGGCTAGCACTTATTATTAAGTGCTCTGAACGGAGTCACTGTTCCCAGTACTTCCCATGGATTCTCTTACTTAATCTTCACAACTCTAACAGATAAGTTCTATTATGGTCATTCCCAGTTACAGAGGAAGAAACCAAGACACAGAGAGGTTAAGCAACTTATTAGAGGTCACACAGCTAGTAAGTGATGGAGCTGGGATTCAAACCCTGGTCAAAAGAGACAAAGAGCAATTAGTTTCCAGAGTTGGAGGATTAAGACCAGAGGGTGATGCCTTGAAGGCTGAGACTATGTATTATTAATATTGTTATTCCCCCTACAATGCCTACTACGTAGTAATTTCTCCATGACTGGAGTAAATTGGACTTCATAAGTTCATATAAGTATGATTACTAGGGCTGCTTTAATGACTAAATGAAAGAATGAATACAAAGTGCCCAGCCCAGGGCCTGGCACACAGTAAGACTAATAAATGAAAACTATCAGATGATTTCCTTCCTTCCTTCCTTCCTTCTTTCTTTCTTTCGGCTGGAGTGCAATGGTGCAATCTCGCCTCACTGCAACCTCCACCTCTCGGATTCAAGCCGTTCTCCTGCCTCCCAAGTAGCAGGGACTACAGGCATGCGCCACCATGCCTGTCTACTTTTTGTATTTTGAGTAGAGATGGGGTTTTACCATGTTGGCCAGGCTGGTCTTGAACTCCTGACCTCGGGTGATCCACCCACCTCAGCCTCCCAAAGTGCTGGGATTACAGGCATGAGCCACCGTGCCCAGCTAGATGATTTCTTATTACAACACCAGGGCAGCCTCCTTGCATTCCCCCAGGGTGTTCCCAGGCTGTGGAGCCCGGGAGGGCAGGGCCCCTGTGACTGGAGGAAGTGCCCGGTGAGGCTGGGACCGCCCTGGTGGAATATTTCTTCCACATGGCTCCATTCCAGGCCTCTGAGGTTCCCTGGGGCAGCTGGCATGTGAGCAGTGACTGCTCCTCCCTGGCAGGCAGCCTGGCAGCCACCAGGAGCCAGCTAATTTCTACTATCAACAAGGGGCAGAGAAGGTTCTGAGAAAGGCCGGCAGAGACGCCTCCGTCCTCGGGACTTGAGAGACACCTGGGGTAGTACAGGGACACAGGGCCCATCAGGTGGACCTCTCTCCGGGAGTGTCGCTGACTTTGGCTTTCCAACCCTGGCTGCCCTATCGTTCCAGGAAGATGCTGCCAAACAGGTTCTAGGAGAAAGGCACTTTGGGCAAGTGGAAACGGTGATACAAAGCGAGGCTGTTTGGGACATTTCTGCAACAGTCACGGATATCACTGATAAACAGAAATGCCCCAGCAAAAAGGCAGGCAGGGTGACTGCTCCCCTCTCCACTCCCAGTGCCCCACTGGCCTCTGGAAATGACCTTTCAGACGTACAGGCTCTTGAATCAAACCCACATTTTCCAAGGGAGTTGCAGTGAAGTCCAGTCCGTTTGAATGACTCAGCCAGAATCTGCTTCCTAAAAGCTGATGCTGGGGCGTGGTCATGTCCCAGCTCTGCTCACTGCCAGGGCTGCTGGGAAGGGTGCCCAGGAGGGCCAGGCACCCGGCTTGACTGCCTCGGTGTTTGTGTTGTGTGCTGGGCATATTAAACACGTTCACGCCTGTTCCCTACAAGGGAGGCTGGGCGCAGTGCTCACATCTGTAATCCTAGCACTTTGGGAGGCCAGAGGTGGGAGATGGCTTGAGCCCAGGAGTTTGAGACCTTCCTGGGCAACATAGTGAGACTCCATCTTTACAAACAATTAAAAAATTAGCCTGGTATGGTGGCTTGCACCTGTGGTCCCAATTACTCACTTAGGAGGCTGAGGTGGGAGGATCACTTGAGCCCTAGAGATCAAGGCTGCAGTGGGCCATGGCCTGGGTGACAGAGCAAGACCCTGTCTCAAAAAAACAAACAACAACAACAAAAATAGAAGATATGAGTACGCTCATTTTACAGATAAGGAAACTGAGGATCAGGGTTAACTGACTTGCCCAAGATCATGGAGCCAGTAAGTAGCAGAGCTGAGCTTGAGCCCGAGTCAGCCTTGTTTCCAAACCTGTGCTCTTAACTGCCACTGCAGGCAGAGGGTGCCAGGTGACCTGTCACTTGTTCAGACCTTCCAGTGGTGTAAACTTGGTCTACTTACTCCAACTCTTCATATCTAGACTTCTTCATGAATAAAGATTGGTATCTAATGCCCAGGAATAATAGCTACCATCTATAGGGCTCACCATCTGCCAGGCACTCTTCTAAGGGCTTTGTAAATGTTATCTATTATTATTATGATCCTTATTCAAAGCACAAGAAAGTTAAGTAGCTTGTCCAGGATTACCTGCTAGTAAGAAACAAAGCCAGAATTTGAATATAGGTCTTCTGGCTCTGGAGCCACTCAACCTATTTCTGACTGGTGTATTTCTGAGACATAATTTGCTAGAGAATGAATTAAGTCTCAGGTATTCAGCAAATACACTTCAAACCCAGCTAAGGAGGTAGGGCCTACAGGGCCTCTCAAGGCCCAAGTGTCCTCTAAAAAGGAGATACAAAAGCCCACCTGGTAGAATTGCAGCAAGGGTCAAATGAGAAGACACACATGCCCAGGACACAGGGGACATTACCATGTGTTGGATCAGAACTATCAACTGCTTCCTTCAGGCAAGCTTTGGGAGGATCCGGTCCTCTGCCCTTCCCCCATCCAAGAGATGGTATCAACAGAAAACAAAATAGTCACTTCAAATAACTTTGAAAACAAATGCAAAGCGCTGAGTCAAAAATCTTGATAATTAGATCCTATCCTTCCCAGGCAAATAATTTCCAGTTGAGTTTACCCTCAGCTTTAGACCCTGGTGTCTCACCATTAATCATCTCTTTCAATGGAATTTTTGGCCCCGCCAGCAGTTTAATTCACTTTCCTCGACCCTCCTTCCTATGCGGTGCATGGCTTTCACCTGTGGGTGCTTTCGCAAGCTGAGCTGGTTGTTTGCTGTGGATCAGAGGGAGAGCTGGGAGTCAGGAGTGTTTGCGGGCTGTTGTTTGTCAGTGGGGCCTGGGACAGGGACAGAGGGTGGAATTAAAACGAGAAGACGCCAAGCACAAAGAAAACCAGCCATATGTGAAGCAGTGGAAAAAGGTAAAGGTTAGTCCTTCCCTGCCTCTTTCTGGCTACACAGCTTTGGCCTCCCTTGATATCTGAGTCTCAATATCTTCGTCTGAACAATGGGTATGAATATCGGTCCTCAGCACCTCCTTGTGTTGTTGTGGAGAACAAATAAGATTGCACCCATAAGCCAAGCGTGGAGGCTCACGCCTATAATCGCAGGAATTTGGGAGCCCAAAGCAGGCGGATTGCTTGAGGTCAGGAGTTCGAGGCCAGCCTGGCCAACTTGGTGAAACCCCGTCTCTATTAAAAATACAAAAAATTAGCAGGGCGTGGTGGTGCACTGCTGTAGTCCCAGCTACTCGGGAGGCTGAGGCGGGAGAATTGCTTGAGCTTGGGAGGCAGAGGTTGCAGTGAGCCAGGATCGCACCACTGCACTCCAGTCTGGGTGACAGAGCTAGACTGCATCTCTGAAGAAAAAAAAAAAAAGATTACACCCATGAAAAAGCTTTCTACACTGTCAGTGCCCTGCAAGGCACTTTCACACATGGAAGCCATCATAATGTGTCCAACAACCTAGGGCAAACAAGAGGGAATTTGGGGCCCTAGACAAGTCCTCTGAGACCAAAGATGTCCAGCTCAAAGGCACCAATGCCCCAGGCCCCAGCGTGGTGTGACCAGATGCCCTCAGGGCTGGCTTTGTCCAGGGAGGTTACTGCCAAGAGTAAGCAGTAGAGCCCAGATTGCCAGCCACGTGGGCTCAGTTCATGTGCCTGACCACAGGATGGGCCAAGTTTGGATGCGACCAAGACCAAGCACTCAGGGCTGCGTAAGGGAAAGCATAGGTGGTACAGCCTCAGCAGTGGGCGTTAGTGTTCCAGCTCCACCTGGACCCTGCTGTGAGACCTTGAGCGAAGCATTTCACCCACTCTACCCGAGACTCAGTTTATTCAGCTCTCAAGTGAGAACTTCTTTCTTATTTTTATTTTTACTTTTTTGGTGAGAAAATAAAGGAGTAGGCCAGGCACGGTGGCTCACGCCTGTAATCACAGCACTTTGGGAGGCCGAGGCGGGCAGACCGCCTGAGGTCAGGAGTTCGAGACCAGTCTGGCCAACATGGTGAAACCCCAACTCTACTAAAAATACAAAAATTAGCTGAGTATGGTGGTGCGCACCTGAAATCCCAGCTACTCGGGAGGCAGAAGTAGGAGAATTGCTTGACCCTGGGAGGTGGAGGTTGCAGTGAGCTGAGATCATGCGACTATAGTGCAGCCTGGGTGACAGAGAAAGACTCTGTCTTTAAAAAAAAAAAAAAAGATAAAGGAGTATGTTAAAATTGAATAACTAAGTACATGTGAAGCATGAGCACAGTGCTTAACAGCCAGTAAACTATCACCATCAATATAATTGCCAATAATGATAATGTCTCCTTTCCAGAAGTTTAAACACACTGCACTCTTTTTTTTTTTTTTCTTTTTTTGAGACAGAGTTGCTCTATCCCCCAGGCTGGAGTGCAGTGGCACAATCTCGGCTCACTGCAACATCTGTCTCTCAGGTCCAAGCAATTCTCCTGCCTCAGCCTCCCAAGTAGCTGGGACTACAGGTGCCCATCACCATGCCTGGCTAATTTTTGTATTTTTAGCAGAGACAGAGTTTCAACATGTTGGCCAGGCTGGTCTCGAACTCCTGACCTCAAGTGATCTGCCTGCCTCAGCCTCCCAAAGTGCTGCGATTACAAGTGTGAGTAACCACACCCAGCCTGCACTCTTAATTCACTGAACACTGGCCCTATTTACAGCTTAGACTATAAGATGCATGTGGACAGGGCTAAACTTGCTTTGTTCTCCACCCTATACGCAGAGCTAAGCACGCTGCCCGGCAGAGTACCCTCTCCATCAACACTTGGATCAATACTTGTTGAATGGATTCATGCTTGGAATGAGGAAGGAGCTGCTAAACATAGGAGGGACAGAGACAGGGAGTGTCCCGGCAATGAATTCAGACTGTTAGGAGGGGTAAACAAAAACATAACGTTTTGTTTATTGAAAGAAAGAGAGAGAGAAGGGCAAGGATTTTTTTTTTTTTCAATTTATAAGCTGCACTATTGAGATGAAAAAGATGAGGAAGGTCATAAACCAACAAACGGAGGTGAAATGAAGTGGACCTCACCCTGCCAGTCAAATATTGGATTTTTAATACTTTACATTACAAGAAGTTACGGTTCCAGTCTCCACTAATAAAATGGCTCAAACTTGACTATCAGCGGAACTGATTCACTGCTAAGCTATGTCACCTCTGAGCTTCTGAGTCACAGCATATCATAAAGGCTTTCATTGCTCTGTTGCAAACTCACCCGAGGAGGGATGGGTTTTGTTTTTCTTTTTGTTTTTTTTATGTTCTTTTGTTCTTGGTACACTTTCTTCCTTTTTCAGACTAGATCCTAATGACCCCAACCACTAAACAACTCAATCCGTTCAGAGGGAGAAGAACTGTTTATCTGAGTTGGTTGTGTAGTCACAGGTTGTGAAGAAACCTCTTCATCCATGCTGAGCTCAGTGAAGACCCATGGACCATCTGGAATCCAGTTAAATCCTGATCTGTCTCTGCCTCAGCTCCCTCATAGGGAAAATGAAGATGGCAATAATACCTACTTCCTAAAAATGAAATGAGGGCCGGGTGCGGTGCCTCATGCCTGTAATCTCAGCACTTTGGGAGGCCGAGGTGGGCAGATAACCTGAGGTGAGGAGATCAAGACCAGCCTGGCCAACATGGCAAAACCCCTTCTCTACTAAAAATACAAAAATTAGCTGGGTATGGTGGCATGCTCCTGTAATCCTAGCCACTCAGGAGGCTAAGGCAGAAGAATTGTTTGAACCTGGGAGGTGGAGGTTGCAGTGAGTCGAGATCGCTATTTCTCACATGTCTTTTGCTCTGCTATGGTTCCCAGCACAACTCTGGCCACACGGACCTCAGAGCTGGGCTCCACTGGCCAAGAGGCCACCAGGCTCTTTCAGGCTGCTGCTGGGCCCTTGCCAGGCGGGCTTTCCATCACAGGAGAGCTGCCTTCCTGCTGATCACTGAGGACGAGGCCGACACTGCAGCAATTCTCACTCTGAGCTAATGCAGCAAGTGTGAGCTGAAAATCCAAGCCAGAGAGTTGCTAAGAACCTACTATGCTCACACCCATTAAGATGCTACTATGAAATAAAGAAGAAAAAAAGAAGAAGTGTTGTCAAGGCTGTGGAGAATTGGAACACTTGTGCAGTGCTGGTGGGAATGTAAAATAGTGCAGGCTCTATGGAGAACAGTAGGCCATTTCCTCAGGAAATTAGAAATAAAATCCCAGCATTTTGGGAGGCTGAGGTGGGCAGATCACTTGAGGCCAGGAGTTCAAGACCAGCCTGGCCAACATGGCAAAACCCCTCCTTACTAAAAATACAAAAATTAGCCGGGGGTGGTGATGGGCGCCTGTAATCCCAGCTACTTGGGAGGCTGAGGCAGGAGAATTGCTTGAACCCAGGAGGCAGAGATTGCAGTGAGCCGAGATGGTGCCATTGCACTCCAGCTTGGGTGACAGAGCAACACTCCGTCTCAAAAAAAAAAACTAAAACTAAAACAAACAAAAAACTGTACCTTTAAAATAGTTAAGATGGTAAATCTTATGTTATATGTGTTTTACCACAATTAAAAACAAATAACCTACTTAGGCAATGCCTTTAAGCTGTTTGTGCAGCCACAGCTGACCAGCATCCTGTTTATTCTGAACAGCTAAGCCTGGGCCACCCCTTGGAAATGTCCCCCAGGACTCTGTATGTCCCTGCAGCAATGGGGGAAGAAGTGGGGCATGAAAGCCGGAAGACACAAGCACTTGTCATACAACATTCCGTGTCAGCACTATGACAAGTTCTTTAGATATTTTATCACAGTTGCTCCCGACAAGCTCCCTGAGAGGTACAGATTATTCTCCACACTCTGTAGATGAGGAAATGAAGGCTCAGAAATAAAGTTGCCCAAAGACACCCAGCTCCTAGCGATAAAATCAGGAGTGAAAATTAATTTTTCTAATCCAAAGGACATCCCTTTCCAGGTATTGTGTTAATTACAGAAAGAAGGGGGTTCTTTAAGTGAGAGGTTATGTCAACCAACAGATGAAAGATGGAAAAGAACAGATCTAATCCCTGGAAGGAGATGGGGTGGAGAGTTCATATTCTAGGGCCCCAGAAGGCTGCCCTGTGAGTAGACACATCTGGTCTACCCACTTTGTCTTGGGTTTCCATGCCCCTTGACCACAGTTGATTGGAGCAGGGCTGAATATCTGACCAAAACCAAGCCAATGGGTGTTTTTCTCTGAGCTATCTCATGCATGAGATGCTGCCACTGTAGTTGGATGTAGAGTCAGGACCCAGTCACCTTGTGGCAACCCAAAGCCCATGCAAGAGGCCTCACTAAGGATAGCCAATTTGCAGAAAGTCAACAATTATAGCCAATATGCAGAAAAGTAATGGCTGCCATGTGCAGGGAGAAACAGAGGCAGGAGGGTGCACAGTCCCTGGGAAGTGGGGAGAAGTGAGGTGACACGATTCTGGTTCCTGTGAGGTCTATGATCTGGACTCTAGATTTCTCTCTAGCTTTAGAAAAACCAAGGTTTCCTTGAGTACAGTGAAGTGAGTATCTGCTCCTTGCAATGAAGCAATTCTGAACCGTGACTCCCTATCCTTTCAGATAGTACAATAGGCTAGGGAGAGAAGGACCTTATGCAAATGAACCACAGCTCAGCTTGGTTGAGGAAATGCTCCCCAATTTGATCTTTGGGAAGACACCACACTTTGTCTTCAAAAATCACTTTGTATTTCTGTTTTCCTTCGATCTCCTGGTGGCCTTCCTGCCTGCTGCCTCAGGTGGCTACTGCCCTCATGCTGGCTTCTTGCAGAGCTACCCCAACCAGCCCTGCACTCGCCCACAGGGCGCACACTCCAGCTGGAAGCAAGGCAGTCTGATGTTCCATTTCACAGTAGAATGTGAGGAAGGATGGCCGAATTCGCCTGTCCAGTGTGGCTTCCTTATTAATTGAATTCAATCAGGCTGCTTCCTCAGTGTCTTTCCTTATTAGTGCCTTCCTTCTGATTCCAGCCCTGGGATGAGCTCCACCTGTCCTGAGAAGCATTAGACTCAACTAAAAAGCCTTCTTACTAGTCTCCCTGACTAGTAGGAATCTGCTGTTCACATTGCTGCCTAACGAGGCTCCCGACTGGTTGATGAGTAAAGTTCAAACCCTCTTCATACCACATTACTCCTCCCCATGGCTCCCTGGTCTTTCTGTGCTGTTCCAAAGCCTGGAATGTCTTTTTTCCATTATTTCTGTCAAATTTCCACTCATTATTTAAAACCAAGCCAAATGACACTTTCTCCACAAGGTTTTTCACTCTTTCATCTACTCAGATTGTAACTTTTCATGTCTATTCTGGTTTGCATCTCATTCTTGTGGGCTACTAGACGGTCACCTAGGCCTAAAAGTCCAAGCTATCTTATGCATATTTTTCTAGCCTTAGTTCCAGAAATAACTCTCTGGTGCACTGTAGCGCTCCATGAAACTATTATCAAATAGGTAAGGAGATTTATAGATTGTCATGTGCAATGTCACATGTACATTGATTTAATCCTCAAACAGCCCTGCAAGGCAAGAGGTATTATTAAGAACACTGAAACTGACGTGCTTTTTTGCTGTTGTTTTTTTGGTTTTTTTTGTTTGTTTGTTTCTTTTTTTTGAGATGAAGTTTCACTCTTGTTGCCCAAGCTGGAGTGTAATGGCACCAGCTCAGCTCACTGCAACCTTCACCTCCTGAGTTCAAGCAATTCTCCTGCCTTCGCCTCCTGAGTAGCTGGGACTACAGTTGCCTGTCACCATGCCTGGCTAATTTTTTTGTATTTTGAGTAGAGACAGGGATTCACCATGTTGGCCAGGCTGGTCTCGAACTCCTGACCTCAGGTGATCCACCCACCTCGGCTTCCCAAAGTGCTGGGATTACAGGCGTGAGCCACCATGCCCAGGCTTGAAGTTGAAGATTTTATCTGCTCATGAACAACTAGGGATTGCAACTGGAATTCTCATTTAGGCATCCCTGGCCCCAGAGCTCAGGGCCTTTGCACCCTCATGCCCAGTAAGAAGTTAACTGATAAGGCTTAAGGTATCAAATGTCCCATAACTTTTTCTGAGTGAGAACTGTACTCAGACCTGCTCGGAGCACACCCCTGTGCAATAGAACAGCTGTTCAATAGAAATTAGACAGTGAGTCACGTGACCACTGCCATATCATGGCATTCTATATAGTATGTTTCACGTATGAAGGTTCAACATAAAAACTGGCAGCTTCACCCAGGAACAAGAATGCAAAATGTCTAAGACACCGATTTGCCCCCAGAGAACAGGTGCTAGGAACTGGTTATACTCAAAGTTCATGAATATTTGACAGGGTTCTTTGCTAAGCCTCATTCACAAACACCTGAGAGAATATTAAATGTAATTCAGCTGGAAAGAAGGGCAATTGGCTGACTTCCCAGGGTCTCTTTCAGGACTAAGCATCAAGGACTTTATCACACCAAGGTGTCTCAAATCTCCTGCCAGTTCTTTTCTTAGATGCTCAATATTTAAAATGTATATTCAACATCAGTGATGTACTGGGTGTTGCAGAGGATATAACAATCCCATGCCTTCTTGGCAGGGCCAAATCCTAGGGGAAAGGAGAAACACACGCGTGATTAGAAAAGAAAACCCATACCAGACAAATACCAGCACCCCTAAGCTGAGGGCACGCAGGTGAGATGTGTTGTGAAGGAGGAAAGAAAAACAAGGCACATTAATTAATTTTTTAGGGGCAATTGTAGCTTTATAGAAGACTGAGACCCTGCAGTGTACCTCTGAGAGTTCCCATGCTTCCATAGGGTGGGGCCACTTTCCTTAGGCAGTGAGTCTCTAAGCCTAGTTCTCCGGGAAGGGTTGGGAATGACACAGTAGATTAAACACTTTTGCCTTCCTGATTGTTTTGTCAATACAATACAGTGGTTTTATGGGAATACCCGGGTAGTGTGATTATCAGTTTGAGCTGATAGGGATCTTCTTGATGAGTCCTATGGTTCTCACTGGGTGAACCAAGGCTCTGTCTGGGCAATGCACCAAGTGCCTGGACAGACCACAGGGAATAATATCCATGAGGTCTTTCTCACATCACTTCCTCCTTCTTTTTTTTTTTTTTTTTTTTTTAGATAGAGTCTCGCTCTGTTGCCAGGCAGTAAAGTTCTCATAGCTTTGGAGCTTATTTTAAAAATGCTTTAAAAGATATATTCTTGGTGTTAATGTCCCCAACTGAAAAAAAAAAATCAACTTTATAATTTCAAATAGCAAAGCAGGTTTTTACTAAAAATACACATGTGTCTATTGGATACGTCACAGCCTTTGGGATGTCTAGAGATTAACTCCCTTTCAGATAAGCCATTACAGCCCCATTTCTCAAAAGAAAAAAGGACTCTCTGAGAGGTTAAGTGGTTTGCTCAAGACTACAAAGTTTGATAGGCTAATTAGAGGGGGGATATTCTAGAAATAGCGAGGCTCACATTCCAAAAACAGGTTCAAGTAAAATAACAGGAATCTGGAAAAAATAAGTAATAACATGACAATTACCTGGCGGCCATCTAGACAGTAGCAGTAGACATTCCACAAGGAAAAACTTACACAAGACCAGAAGGGAGAGAAAATTCTGGCTGATGGAATGGGGGATATCGTAAGGAGAGGACGAGAAAAATGCTATAGTAGCAACAACTATGTACCCAAGGAGATGGATGTTTTATGTGAATGTAATGTTGCCACATTGTAAAGACACAATAATATAAAAGTATACAAGGAAACCTCTGCTCAATCACCTTTTCAAGAGATTGGACACAGAAGCAAGGGATGGGTCAAAGGGAAAATGGAAGCCAATGTCAAGATCCAGCAAAAGCATCTTTAAAAGAAAAGAAAAGGCCAGATGCAGTGGCTCATGCCTGTAATCTCAGCACTTTGGGAGGCGGAGGCAGGTGGATCACTTGAGGTCAGGAGTTCGAGACCAGCCTGGCCAACATGGTGAAACCCTGTCTCTACTAAAAAACACAAAAATAAGCCAGGCGTAGTGGTGCATGCCTGTAATCACAGCTACACGGGAAACTGAGGCAGGAGAATCACTTAAACCTGGGAGGTGGAGGTTGCAGTGAGCCAAGATTATGCCGTTGCACTCCAGCCTGGGCAACAAGAGCAAAACTCTGTCTAAAACAGAAAAAAAAAAAAAGAAAAAAGAAAAATAACACACACACACAAAGATAGAAACTGTGCTTTTGAAATGTGTATATTCATGGCCGGGCACAGTGGCTCACACCTATAATCCCAGTACTTTGGGAGGCCGAGGACGGCGGATCATGAGACCAGGAGTTCAAGACCAGCCTGACCAACATGGTGAAACCCTGTCTCTACTGAAAATACAAAAATTAGCCGGACGCGGTGGCGGGCACCTATAATCCCAGCTACTCAGGAGGCTGTGGCGAGAGAATCGCTTGGACCCAGGAGGCGGAGGTTGCAGTGAGCCGAGACCATACCACTGCACTCCAGCCTGGGTGACAAAGCGAGACTCTGTCTAAAAAAATAAAATAAAATAAAATAAAATAAAATGAAATGTGCATATTCACAAAGCCATGCTCCACAGGGACACCCACTGCAGTCCTATTGCTAACAGGTAGTAGTTGGGACAACTTACATGTCTATAGCAAAAGTTCAAGAAGGATTCAAATCAAATTGTTCAGCCCTGAAGGACTAACAGTGGGAGAGAGAAAGAGTAGAAGAGGTGCAGGGAGAATTTGCACTTTTTAGTGGCATTAATCCCTTCTGGATTGTTAGTTTATTTTATGTCTACCTGCATTTTTAATTTTAGAAGTTAAAAGTATTATATTATTTAAAATTAAAAAGTTTTTTAAAAACCTGTTTTGTTTGGAGGAATCATCAAGTCTCAGAGGTGAAATTGGTCTCAGAGGTCTTGAGGACTAATCTCAGCTAGATTCAGCTTCACAGCCTGGCTGTCTGCATGGAACTTAGGGCAGAATGGCCACCCCTGGCTCACAGGCACTCACTGCAGCCTCACGATTCGGATCTGGCTCATGGAATCTGGTGCACCCCAAGGATGTGAAAAATTATATAATCGTTGTGTCTTTCGTAATCTACACCTGCACTGCTAAACGTCAACAAAAACCATGCACCAGGACTACAGCAACCCGCAGATCCTCCTAGTTCCTACCAGGCCCTGAGTAATTTGACAGCCTCAGAAAGGTCGCTCACAGTTGAACACAACTGGGCGCTCATACCTGTGCAGTACTTTGGGAGGCCAAGCCAGGAGGATTGCTTGAGCCCAAGAGTTCGAGGCCAGCCTGAGAAACAGAGAGAGGCCCTGTCGCTACAAAAAAAATTAAAAATTAGCTGGGCATGGTGGTGTGTGCCTATAGTTCAGCTACTCAGGAGGCTGAGGTGGGAGGATCGCTTGAGGGCAGGAGTTCGAGACCGTGATCACACCACTGCACTCCTCCCTCCTGGATGGCAGAAAAAAGAGAGAGAGAGAGAGAGAAAGAAAGGAAGAGAGAGAGAGAGAGAGAGAGAGAAAGAAAGAAAGAAAGAAAGAGAGAGAGAAAGAAAGAAAGAAAGAAAGAAAGAAGGAAAGAAAGAAGGAAAGAAAGAAAGAAAGAAAGAAAGAAAGAAAGAAAGAAAGAAAGAAAGAAAGAAAGAAAGAAAGAAAGAAAGAAAGAAAGAAAGGGTTTTAACATGAAAGACTGAGGTCAGCTGTAAACCAGTTGGTTGTCAGTACAGCACAATCCCAAGTGCTGCGTAGCTATAGCCTAATAAGTGTAGCTATAGCCTAATAGGGCCTCACAGTGTCTATGCAAGCATCACCATTAACAATCATTTCCCCTGGTCTTATAGTTTGAGAATAGCTGCTTACTGCCCTGACTTTGCTTATTTACCCAAGTGGCAAAATGTTTACGTATTTCAGTGAACACAGGGACTTTCTTTGATGCTGCCTTGATCTTCTGGTATGGCTTTTTCCTTTTTTCTTTCTTTCTTTTTTTTTCTTTTTTGAGATGGAGTCTCGTTCTGTCTCCCAGGCTGGAGTGCAGTGGTGCAATCTCTGCTCAGTGGAACCTCTGCCTCCCAGGCTCAAGGGATTCTCCTGCCTCAGCCTCCCAAGTAGCTGGGATTACAGGCATGGTAGGGCTTTTTCCATTTTACCATACCCTACCCCACAACACACTATGAAGTGTGTCTGCCTTTGTTCCATGTTCCCTCTGATGGACAGTATTGTGCTATAAGTATCCTCAGTTCAGTCAGAACTTAATGTTACTTAATTTTACGCAGTGCTCAAAATTGGGGACACACCTGTAAAGGGTTTGACATCACCAGGATTTTAAACCACCGACATAGACTGAGTGCAGGAAGAAAGCTGTGTTCATTATTATATCCCCTCCAGCACCTAAGGCAATGCATTTCACATCTTGCTGAGAGCAGATAACTCAACACCTGGAACTAGAAAATTATAGAACCGAAAAGATGGAAGACATCTGAAGACCAGTTCCCATCATGCCACATCTGAGAAATTGGAGACCCAGGTAGTTAAATCAGATATTGAGTTAATGTCAGCTAGAATGCAGATGTTCCTACTCTTTGAGTTGAGTATCCTTTCCTCTGTCAGGTTGCTTGTTAGTTAAATGAATGAATGACTTTACCACTTGATTTGCATGAACAAAGGAGGCCAGAAAAGAGACTAAAGTTAAATGTGTAATTGGTTAGATAGACTATATTTGCCAACTTCACTGAAGGTTTCCACTTTCAATTGATTGTTTACATTCATTGACTTAGATATATTTTTCATCATTTAAAATATTCCATCAGTGCATTCAAACTCCAGACAAATAACAAGTCAGATTTCGATATAGTGTTAACTCCAATTCCTCTATAATCTATAAGACTTAAATAATTACATGATCAGACTGATCCCAATATATTTTAATGTCTTTATATGTTAATGATGAAGGATGTAAAATCTTCATATTATGTCACTATTATGTAACCGCTTCAAGAAAACAAAAACTTAATAAAACCTAACACATGTAAATAAACTCTGACATAACATGGGTCCATGATATTAAGTAGCCAGCTTTTCAAAGCCCTTTGTCCTTTAAGAGCCCAATTTTAAGCTGGGCGTGGTAATTTAAACCTGTAATCCCAACACTTTGGGAAGCTGAGGTGGGAAGAAAGTTTGAGCAAGGGAATTATAACCAGCCTGGGCAACATAGCAAGACCCAGTCTTATCCTAAATTTTTCTTTGTTTTTTTTAAATCCAATTTTTGCTCTTCAGATTTTTTTTCAACCAACCAACAATTTGTCAGCTTTCTTTTTTTTTTTTTTTTTTTTTTGAGACGGAGTCTTGCTCTGTCGCCCACGCTGGAGTGCAGTGGCACGATCTTGGCTCACTGCAATCTCCTCCTCCTGGGTCCAAGCAATCCTCCTGCCTCAGCCTCCCAAGTAGCAGGATTATAGACCACCATGCCCTGCTAATTTTTGTATTTTTTAGTAGAGAGGGGTTTTTGCCATGTTGGCCAGGATGGTCTCAAACTCCTGCTCTCATATGATCTACCCACCTCAGCCTCCCAAAGTTCTGGGATTACAGTCATAAGTCACCACACCCAGCCAGCCGGCTTTGAGATTCATTTCTTTCATTTTCTTGCTCATCCTCAGAGGGAGAGGTTTAAGAAGAGAAATAAAGGGGGACAATGGGAAAAAGAAAGGCGAAAGGTATAGATGCCTCAGGAACTGACAGGGAGTAGCAGTCAGGCTCCTGGAAGAAACGAGAAATGTAGCAAGGCATGGTCAGGAAACACATGTCTATCCATGCTCCCACTCTCTCTGCCTTTCCCTCTCTCTCCCATCCCTCTTGCCAAGAAGTGAGCCGGCAATCTTACTAATGACAAACAAAATAGATAAAGCCTCCACACTGAGAGTTAGAAACCCTACTTTAGCCAAAACTAAGTCACTTACATCGAATTGTGCCATGACAGCATTCTTGTCCCCTCCCCTGCAATGGCAATCAAGTGTCATAGGAAAATAGCCTTTTGAAATTACTATGAGCCTTTTATTTTTTATTTTATTTTATTATTATTATTATTTTTTGAGACAAGTCTCGCTCTGTCGCCAGGCTAGAGTGCAGTGGCAAGATCTCGGTTCACTGCAGCCTCTGCCTCCTGGGTTCAAGTGATCCTCCTGCCTCAGCTTCCCAAGTAGCTGGAACTACAGGTGTACGCCACCATGCCCAGCTAATTTTTGTATTTTAGTAGAGACGGGGTTTACCATGTTGGCCAGGATGGTCTCGATTTCTTGACCTCATGATCCACCCACCTCGGCCTCCCAAAGTGCTGGGATTACAGGCGTGAGCCACAGTGCCCGGACAAGCCTTTTATTTTTATTTATTTTTACACCCAGGCTGGAGTGCAGTGGCATGATCACAGCTCACTGTAGCCTCAAACTCCTAGGCTCAAGCAATCCTCCTGTCTTGGCCTCCCAAAGTTGGCTCAGGGTTGGTGAGCCACCGTACTCAGCCAACCATGTGGCTTTTAGAGATGATCTTTGTCTAAACCCTTCTTGCCTGTTTTGCAGAAAAGAAAATTGAGATCCCAGAGAAATGAAGTAACTTGCCCAAGGTCATTCAGCAAGCAAGATAGAACTAGATCCCCAAACTGCAAACTAGCAGTCCAGAGTTCTTCCTCAATGAGCAATTTAAAAGCTACAGAATGTATAAGAAAACACCCCAACTGCCTAGATACAAAAACAATTACAAAGACACAAAAGGGCAGGAAAACTCAGTAAAACTATGAACTTCACCCCACCGCCCAAAAGCCCATTGACAATCAAAGCAGCCTCAGGCTGATTCAAGGAGTAATGGTGCCTCCAACAATTTAATTGCTCTTCTTCCTCCTTTACCCGTTTCTCACAGGCAGATAAAATTAAAATGCATCTAAGGCTACTGAAACTTACTTTGAACCAATACAGACGTTTGTTGATACCTGAAATTTAGGGATTGGCAAATACATTTTCCACCAAGAGCTTACAGAAATCACAGTCTTAGAGCTAAAACATCAGGTCATTCCATGAGTCTTAAGCCCTGGAGAAAATGAAATGCTTTCCCCAGAAATGGGTCCTGTCCCCTGTCCTGCGCAGGTAACAAACGCTGCTGGAGAGACTGGCTTCATCAGCCGTCTAAACGCAGACTTTTCAAGAAGGTGACCCAAGAAACTAACATTCCAAAACAGGACTTCAGAAAAAGAAGAAAACTTTTTCTTACCCTTAAAAATAACAGAAACAATAGGATCCGGCTTGCCAAATTTCGTTTTAGGGATATTGCTGGCAGATTCCACAATCACTCGCAGCATGGTTCTTAGCTGGCAGAAAGCAAGTTTCAGCAAACGAAGTGGAGACTCGGGCGCTGGAGCTCCGGGTCGCACCGCCCCGGGAGAGAAGTTCTCTCCCAGTGAAGGGAAGATTTCTCCCAGGGACGGGGCAAGGAAGAGGAAAAGACAAAAATGGGTGGACCTCTGGCGGATTTTACTAAAGGCAATGTGTAAACTGATACCGAACTCCCCGCGTCTACGCAGTGCCGCAGGCACAGACTTACGAATTCGGGAAATGTGGAAGTGAAAAGGACACACCTTAAACTAAAAATAATTCCATGCAACAAATGAAACCAACATGAATTTGGAGCTAAGAAATACGGGTAGCTCAGGAAACCACTAAAATGTTGCTGCCTTTTAGCAATGGTTCGTGAAACTGAATTAATTGATTTGTCCATCACTGCTTTCATTTTCTTCTGAGTTTCATGGAGTTTTAAAACTTTAGTCATTTTTTTCTTTGGACATTTCGCTGTTCCTTCTCACGCTATTGAACACACCCACTCAGTATTCTTATGTTCAGCTTTTTTAAAGTAGCTAAAGGGTGCCTCCTACTGGACGGCAACGGAATGACAGAGTTTATTTCAAGTAAACGCGATCGGGGCATGGGAAGGAATATGGTTTTTCAGAATTGATGTACTGTGAGTTGATCCTTTGCCATATATATATATATATATATGACTTAACATAGAAATTCTTCAAAACACCTTCAGAGGTGAGAGCTGGGCGCCTAAGTTTTCCTGGCTCATCAAATGCTGCCAATTGCCTTCAGTGAAAATGGAGAAGGGATTCCCCACTGTTTCTGGACCTACAGCTGCCCATGGTGTCTTTCTGTCCCAGAGGGTGCATGAAGACGGTGCAGCCTGGCTGAGATCACAAGAGGCGGCCTGGGGCTAGTCAGCCAGATCTGAGTGTGAGACTCTGCCTCACCACTCTGAGCTATGTCACCTTAGCAAGTCTCTTTTTTTCTTTTTCTTTTCTTTCTTTCTTTTTTTTTTTTTGTAGAGACGGGGTTTCACCATGTTGGCCAGGATGGTCTCGATCTCTTGACCTTGTGATGTGCCCGCCTCCGCCTCCCAAAGTGCTGGGATTACAGGCGTGAGCCACCATGCCGGCCAGCAAGTTTATTAACCTCTCTCTTCCTCAGTTTCCTCATCTATGAACTGGGGATAAAGGCTGTTATAAGATAAAGGTCATAGCATAGGGGCTAGCACAAAGTACACAGTAATTTGCACATGTAAGAAATTCATGCTTATTTGTGATCTCATAGCGTTTCTGTTAATGCAGGTTGACTTTAAATCAGGATCTCGTTATATTTCAGAAGAAAAGGCTAAAACTTGGGATAAAGAAGCATTGGGTTTCTTTTTGCTTTAGAACACACAGTCAAGCAGACCCACCTGTGAATAAACATTTCAAGTACATTGAAAAAGCATGACTAAACCTACAGGAATTCTTCTGTCTCCATGAGTTTCTCAAAGGCTTAAAGCCAAGAACCAGTTACCCAGTGCCGTGTTCATTATTATTGTATTTAGTGGACATGTCGGCAGTTTTAGTGGAATATAGAGATTATTACTTTTATTTTATCTGGCTTCTTTCCATTTGTCATTTTTACTGTGAAATATATTTACAGAAAAATGCATACTACATAAATGTGACAGTTTAACAAGTATCCAGGTCAAGACCGAACATTGCCAGCCCTCCAGAAGCCCCTGGAATACCCCGTATATCATATCCACCTCCTTCTCCCAGAGGTAACCACTCTCCTGATTTTGTTTTTTTGTTTGTTTGTTTGTTTTGTTTTCGTTTTTGAGACTGAGTTTCACTCTTGTTGCCCAGGCTGGATTGAAGTGGGGTGATCGGCTTACTACAACCTCCACCTCCCGGATTCAAGCAATTCTCCTGCCTCAGCCTCCCAAGTAGCTGGGATTACAGGCGTGCAGCACCACACCTGGCTAATTTTGTATTTTTAGTAGAGACAGTGTTTCACCGTGTTAGCCAGGCTGGTCTCAAACTCCTGACCTCAGGTGATCCATCCACCTCGGCCTCCCAAAGTGCTGGGATTACAGGCATGAGCCACCACACCTGGCCCACTCTCCTGATTTTTATGGTAATGATTTCATTGCTTTTCTTTGTAGTTTTTACCGAAGAAAAAAAACAAAACAAAAAACAATAACAAAAAAAAAAAAAAACAGTTTATCCCAGCACTTTGGGAGGCTGAGACGGGCGGATCACAAGGTCAGGAGATCGAGACCATCCTGGCTGACACGGTGAAACCCCGTCTCTACTAAAAAATACAAAAAAAAAAAAAAAAAAAAACTCTCGCCGGGGGAGGGGGGGGGCGCCTGTGGTCCCAGCTACTCCGGAGGCTGAGGCAGGAGAATGGCGTAAACCCAGGAGGCGGAGCTTGCAGTGAGCTGAGATCCGGCCACTGCACTCCAGCCTGGGCGACAGAGCCAGACTCAGTCTCAAAAAAAAAAAAAAACAGTTTAAGTTTTCTTGGTCATGACCTTTGTTTGGTGACATAACTTCTTTTGTATGTTATGAACTTTACATATGTACACATATATTCATATGTATAGATACACACATACATGTGTTCATATTTTATGAATTCTTTGCTGTATTATGACTTTATAGAAATGGAATCATACAGAATGGATTCTTTCGTGTTTGACTTCTTTTTTCTCAGTATTATATTGTGAAATTCATTCATGTAGCTCTACTTCCTTCACTCTTGTTGCTATATGGCATTTCATTGTATGAGTTCTGACATTTTATTTTATTTATTTATTTATTTATTTTGAGACGGAGTCTTGTTCTGTCACCCGGGCTGGAGTGCAATGGTGCGATCTCGGCTCATTGCAACCTCCGCCTCCCGGGTCCAAGCAATTCTCCTGCCTCAGCCTCCTGAGTAGCTGGGATTACGGGTGCACACCACCACCCCAGCTAATTTTTGTGTCTTCAGTAGAAGCGGGATTTCACCATGTTGGCCAGGATGATCTTGAACTCCTTACCTTGTGATCTGCCTGCCTCAGCCTCCCAAAGTGCTGGGATTACAGGCATAAGCCACTGCGCCTGGCCTCCAGATTTGATGAATTCATTCTACTACTGCCAGACATTTGGATAGTTCAGGGAATGGGGCTATTACAAACAGTGCTGTTCTGAACAGTCCAAGACTGTTCTGGTACAAATGTGCATGAGTCTATTTAGAGTCTAATCTGTGGGTGGAATTGCTTGCTGGGCCAGAGAGTGTGTGCATTTCATTCACCTTTAAAAGGTAATTCCAAATTATATTCCACAGTGGTACTCTTGCCAACAGTGTATGAGACTTTCTGTTGTTCTAAATTCTTGTCATACTTACCAATGTTAGATTTTTTTACATTTGCCCTTCTGGTGAGCATATAATAGCATCTCACTGGAGTTTTAATTTGCCTTTTACCTATTCATGTGGGAGAAAAAGACAAATGACCGCCAACCTTACATAATACATAATCAATTACAGGTGGAGTGTAAATCTAAGCAAGATAAAGCATGTTTCAGCCCAGACGCAGTGGTTCATGCCTGTAATCTCAACACTTTGGGGAGGCAGAGGCGAGTTTGAGACCAGCCTGGGCAACATAGTGAGACCCTGTCTCTACAAAAAATTGTTAAAATTAATCGAGTGTGGTGGCATGCACCTGTGGTCCCAGCTACTTGAAAGGCTGAGGTGGGACAACCACTTGAGCCTGAGAAGTCCTGGTGGCAGCGAGTCATGATTGTGCCACTGCACTCCAGCCTGGGCAACAGAGTGAGACCCTGTCTCACAAAAAAAAAAAAAAAAAAAAAAAAAATCTAGCCAGTTGGTGGCAGCTCACACCTGTAGTCCCAGCTACTTGGGAAGCTGAGGCAAAAGGATCACTTGAGGCCAGAAATACAAATCCAGCCTAGACAACATGGCAAGACCTCCTCTCTAAAACAAATAAGTAAAGAAAAAAATCAAACAACAAAAAAAGCCATAGAAGAATATCTATATGACCCCAGGATAGGAAAGGATTTCTTAATATGAAAAAATGTACAAATCATAAAGGAAATATTGATAAATTCAATGATATTAAAATCATAACCTACAAAGGACTAGTATTCAGAGTACATAAACATCTCCAAATTAGTAAGACAAACACATAGAACTCAGTGGAAAAATAGGTAAAAGATTTGAATAGGCACTTCATAAATTAGGAAATGTAAATATGAAAAGGTACTCAACCTCATTGGTAATTAGAAAAGTGCAAATTAAAACTCCAATGAGTTATTATTATATACTCACCAGATGGGAAAATATGTAAAAATCTAACATTGCCAAGCTTGACAAGAATGTGGAACAACGGGAAGTCTCATACACTGTCGGTGAGAGTGTAATCAGCAGTAAATTCTCATGGATTTTCTACCATTACAATTATAGAATCTGCAAATAACGCCTGGGGTGTTTCTTCCTTTTCAATCTTTGTGCTTACTTTATTTTCCCTTTTATTTCTATGTTGATTAGACCTTTCATTATAATATTGACTAGGGGTGGTAATAACAGACATCCTTACCATAAAGTATGATGTTTGCTGTTGGTTTTTCATAATTAGCCCTTTTAAGATGAAAGGAGTTCTCTTCATTCCTAGGTTGCTAAAACTTTGAGGTTTTTTTGTTTGTTTTTGTTTTCTTTTTGAGATGGAGTTTTGTTACGTCCTTCTGGCTGGAATGCAGTGATTTTTCACAGGCACAATCATAGTGCACTACAGCCTTGAACCCCTGGCCTCAAGCAATGCTCTTGCCTCCACCTCCCAAGTAGCTGAGACTACAGGCAAGTGCCCAGCTACTTTTAAATGCCCAGTTTTAAGGCTTTTTATAAGACATAAAGTTGTATTTTATCAGATGGTTTCACTTTATTGAAATGATCATATGAATTCTATGTTTAATGTGGTGAATTACATTTATTTTATTTTATTTTGAGACAGAATCTCGCTCTGTTGCCCAGGCTGGAGTGCGGTGGCGTGATCTCAGCTCACTGCAACTTCCCCTTCCTGTGTTCAAGCAATTCCCCTACCTCAGCCTCCCAAGTAGCTGGGATTACAAGTGCACACCACCACATCCAGGTAATTTTGTATTTTTAGTAGAGACAGGATTTCACCATATTGGCCAGGCTGGTCTCAAACTCCTGACCTCAAGTGATTCACCCATCTCAGCCTCCCAAAGTGCTGGGATTATAGGCAGGAGCCACCACACCCAGCCAATTACATTTATTTTCTAATATTAAACTAATTTTGCATTCCTGAGATAAACTCAACTTGGTTGTCATATCTTATACTTTCATATTGCTAAATTTAGATTGCAAATATGTTTATATACTATTTATGACTTTTGCATCTATGTCTATGAATAAGACTGACTTGCAACTTGCCTTCCTCGTTTTGTCCTGGTCAGCTTTGGTGTGGAGGTCATGCTAGCATCATAAAATGGGTTGGGGTGTGCTGTTGCCTCTTTTTTAATTCTTTGGAAAAGCTTGTGAACTCGGAATCGTTTCTTCTGATGTTGCTCTTTCACAAAAGTCATACCTGTATTTATTTTAAAGAATCAAGAAATCCTATCAGAGGCTGGTGCAGTGGCTCACGACTGTAATCCCAGAATTTTGGGAGGCTGGGGTGGGAGGGTTGCTTGAGTCCAGGAGTTTGAAACCAACCTGGGCAACATGGCAAAAAATCAAAAATTAGTTGGGCATGGTGGTGTGTGCCTATAGTCCCAGCTACTTGGGAGGCTGAGGTTGGAGGATCACCTAGGCCTGGGAGGTCAAGGCTACAGTGAGCTATAATTGTGCCACTGCACTCCAGTCTGGGAGACAGAGTGGGACCCTACCTCAAAATAAATAAGTAAACCCTACCAGGCGTGTTATAAAATTAGCGGTCCACCTCTCCTTACCTCTAGCATTTCCTGCCAACATTTCCATTTCCAGAGGCCCCAATTTTCAGCTCTTTCATCTGATTATTTTGGTATTTATCTCCATATCTCCAAGTAATATGCTTTCTTCTATTTTTCACTTTCCAGCATCAGGCATCATCTGTTTCCTAACAAGGAAAATGAGGACTTACCTGTCTTTTGCCCCTCCTCAAATCCAACCACATATGTGCACACTTTCTGTATCCCATCCCCCCCAGGACAGCTGTACCGTAAATTTGCATAGATACATTATTGTGATTGTATAAACACTATTCACAAGCCATGAAGTATATACTGCAACGTGTTTCATATATTTTGATCTTTCTTTCTTTTGGAGTTAATACCTTGTTGGTGGTGGTTTTTAGTTTTAGTTTGTTTGTTTGTTTGTTTTCTGAGACAGGGTCTCTGTCACCCAGGCTGGAGTGTAGTGGTGCGATCTCAGCTCAATGCAGCCTCAATCTTCCCTGGCTTAGGTGATCCTCCCACTTCAGCCTCCCAAATAGCTGGGACTACAGGCACACACCACCACACCTGGCTACTTTTTGTATTTTTGTAGAGTTGGGGTTTTGTCCTGTTGCCCAGGCTGGTCTCGAACTCCTGGGCTCAAGCAATCTGCATACCTCGGCCTCCCCAAGTTCTGGGATTACAGGCATAAACCACTGCGCCTAGCCCCTTTTTGTTTTTTGTACTTTAAACTCTTCCCAAATTGTGTAAATTTCCAACATGTTCAAACATATTGAAATTGTGTGAATTTCATCTTGAACCCCCACCTGGAGTCTTCTGAATGGCTCTGATCTGGAGGGTTTTGCTCCGGAGCTACGCATAGCTGCTATCCCTGAGCTGCCCTTCACCTCTCTTTGCATCTCTCTTATTTTGGATTCCGTGTCTTCCTCTTTCTTGGTTTACTTTCTTGTATTGCTGAAGCATAGACCTTCCTTGCTTGAACAGCTTTATTCTACTCTCATATTTCATTGGTAATTTGGCTGGCACAGGATTCCAAGTTCAAAAGCATTTCCTCCCAATATTTGAACGCATTGTTCCATTGTCTTCTGGTTTCCCATATAGCTCGCTCCCACCATCTCTAGGAGAATATCACATACCTGCACTGTGCTGTGTGACTTGCAGTGCTTTTCTATGCAAAGCATGTTGTCCTCTACCCCATTTGTGGCAGACATGGCCATGGGACTGGCTTTAATGGAATGCGGGAATGTGGCAGTTGCTACAGTACACCACCCAGATATCCCTCCGGAATGAAGGATAAAATACCCCCAGCTGCTGGGAGAGTGGCCGGAAAACCTCCCTCAGCTGTTAGCCCTCTTCAGGGATTGCCTGCACTGAAGAAAATTGCCCTACCCAGGCCGGGCACGGTGGCTCAAGCCTGTAATCCCAGCACTTTGGGAGGCCGAGCCGGGCGGATCACGAGGTCAGGAGATCGAGACCATCCTGGCTAAGACAGTGAAACCCCGTCTCTACAAAAAAATACAAAAAACTAGCCGGGCGAGGTGGCGGGCGCCTGTAGTCCCAACTACTCGGGAGGCTGAGGCAGGAGAATGGCGCAAACCTGGGAGGCGGAGCTTGCAGTGAGCTGAGATCCGGCCACTGCATTCTAGCCTGGGCGACAGCGCGAGACTCCGTCTCAAAAAAAAAAAAAAGAAAAAGAAAAAGAAAATTGCCCTACTCAAGATCGTGTTTCCTTCCAGAAGCAGCCTACCTCCCAATGATGGATCAGCCCAGGGATATAAAGGCCTGGTCCCCTTGCCCCAAGTGGTGGCAATCTACAGGGCCATTCCAGCCTCTGGATTCCCCATGGGGTCAGCAGGAGCTGGTGTTGGACCCAGCTCCCTTCTCCCCACTTCTGTGGTGTTGGTCTCATGAATACTTCTTAAGAAATACCTGTATACTGATATCATTTCAGAAATTTTCCCTGGGGAATGCAACCTGTCACAGTTGGGTGCCAGGAGTGGTTCAAGAAAGCAGATCCTAAGATGGGATTTTGAGCTTGATCCTCCACCACCCAGATGGCAATGAAGACCCCTGATAATCTCATCAATGATTATCCCTGGCACAGTACAATTGTAAAATGTGTCACCAATGGAAGGAAACGCATTAGCTGTGTGAAATATCAAGCAGTTGAAATATGTAGGGAAAACAGTAAGTAAGGATTTGGATTCAGGGGACCATTGCCAAACTCAGTTGACACTCTGGAAAAGTAACAAAAGGCTAAGAGTGATTAATCAGCAATAATTAGCTATGAATGAAAGCCAGGGCCTTCTCTCCTGCAGCAGGAGAACTGGGAAAGCTCAGGACCAGCACCAGAACTTAGTCACAAAAGACGACAAGCTCCAAGGAAGATTGAACCCCCAACTGAGACAAGTTGACTCTGATCAGGTCAAGGTTCTTCTTGGGAAGGACTGGGACACTGATACATAGGATGGGGATATCTGGTTGATGTCCTTGAGAACCTTAAATCCCCAAATTTCTCTGTGACCTCTGAGCCTGGGGGAGCTCAGATTAAAGACAAGCACCCCTCCACCTTGCTTGGAGATGATGTGAAGGCCTCTCCCCTGCAAGACAACTTGTTCTTTTCTCAGGATCTGCCTTCACCTCCCACTCCGGCCATTACCAATAACTACGGTTAAGTCCTAACAACATATTGCTGCCTGGGATGTGCTAGGCCTGCCTGCTGAAGACAGAAAGGGGTTACCCGCTGAACAAACCGCAGGACACAACCAACTGGACTGGCAGAAGCTGGAAGAGTTCACATGGGGCTGAATTCTAAGCGTGCTGTGTCGAGGGGCAGTGCAGAACACAAATCTGGATAAAAGAGGGTTGACCAGTATGGGTGTGCTCCCCCAGGATGCTGATTTCATATGCCACAAGGCCCCCAGAGTTGGTATAAACACACTACTAAGGTGGCTCCTAGGAACATGAAAAAAGCAATGGCCCACCTTAAGTTAAGAAGAAATACCTGCACTGCCCTGACAGACAGTGGAAAGTAAGGATTGAAATGCTGTGGCATGATCAAGTGGATTTACAACGTAAGGCCAGAAAACCAACTAGATGATGGTGTTCTACAGCGGCCTGAGGACACGTCATTTACCAAGGCAATAAAGAACACAGTGGTGGAGGAGCATCAGTTTCACTAAAGAGTTCAGTCCTCTGTAGGCCAGGACTGAGGTCAGAAATTCTGGTACAGAACTGGGCTGACGGCAGCAGGGACTAGAAGACCCAGAACAATAGAGGCCAGGGAGTGGCACGTTCTTGTCAGCAACCAGGTGTGAGCAGTTACCATAATGAACATCCAGGTTGGAGTAGCAGCCAACCTAAGGCTTAGAGAATTATGGAGGTAATCAACAGAACACAGCATCCCGGGGCAAAATAGATGGGCGGCAAACAAGGTCCCTGCTTGTGAATCAAAATAAATAAGATCAATACAATCAAAATAAATAAGAATGCTGAGGGCCATTACCCCTATACAAAGTCACCTTCTCCTGTGCAGTTTCCAGGCCTGGATCAGTCCCAGGACATGAAGCCTACTGACTAAAGGAAAGGTCAGGTCCTCAAGGGGAGGACCATCCCCAAGGTAAATGTGCATGATAATGATTTCCCTCGCTCATCCCCAAAGGGACCTGTGGCCATTTACTCAGGTAACTGTTGAGTGGAGAAGGGGAATACCCAAGTGTTTTGAGGACTTTTGGATACAATACTCAAGTTGATGTTGATACCTGGAGACCCGAAACATAACCATAACCCACCTTGTTAAGACAGGAACACATGTAGTCGGGCTCAGTGTCTCACGCCTGTAATCCCAGCGCTTTGGGAGGCCGAGGCAGGCGAATCACCTGAGGTCAGGAGTTCAAGACCAGCCTGGCCAATACGGTGAAACCCTGTCTCTGTTACAAATGCAAAAATTAGCCGGGTGTAGTGGCAGGCACCTGTAATCCCAGCTACTATGGAGGCTGGGGCAGGAGAAACACTTGAACCCAGGAGGTGGAGGTTGCAGTGAGCTGAGATCGTGTCACTGCACTCCAGCCTGGGTGACAGAGTGAGACCCCATCTCAAAAAAAAAATATATATATATATATGTATGTGTGTGTGTGCATATATGTATATGTGTATATATATGTATGTATATATATAAGCTTAAAAATAATTTAAAACTTTCACAGTGGAAATAATAATTGTTTAGTCAAAAACTGTGAAAATCACTAGGTGTGGTGGCTCACCCCTGTAATCCCAGTCACTTTGGAGGCTAAGGCTGGAGGATCATTTAAGTCCAGGAGTTTAAGGCTGAAGTGAGCTATGATTGTGCCACTGTACTCCAGCCTGGGGACAGAGTCAGACCTTGTCTTTACAAAAACAAAACAAAAGAAAGAAAGTAGTAAAAGTAGCAACTTAAAGCCAAGGAGTGGAAAGATGATAGCTGAGGGTCATGGCCTGGAGTCACCACTTCTCTCCCCAGGACCCCAGGGAGAACTCTGGAGGAATGGAGCGAGGGTTGACTCAGATTCCAGGAGGGGCTGTGAGCTGTGTTTCATTAAGAAGTAGGAGGATCGAGAGGGCTTTAAGATATTAAAAGGGTAGGAGACAGTAAAAGGAACTAGGGCAGGTGGTATTTATTTATTTATTTATTTAGAGATAGAGTCTCACTCTACTGCCCAGGCTGGAGTGCAGTGGCACGATTTTGGCTCCCTGCAACCTCCACCTCCTGGGTTCAAGCACGATTCTCCTACCTCAGCCTCCCAAATAGCTAAGATTACAGGCATGCACCACCACACCCGGTTAATTTTTGTATTTTTAGTAGAGATGGGATTTTGCCATGTTGGACAGGCTGGTCTCGAACTCTTGACCGCAGGTGATCTACCCGCCTCAGCCTCCCAAAGTGCTAGGATTACAGGCATGTGCCACTGTGCCCAGCCTGGGTGGGTGTTATTTAGAGAAGGGAGAAGAGGCTCACAGACTACTGGTCAGTAGGCTCCAGTCTGACTTCACAACAGCGTGTGTGTGTGTGTGTATGTGTGTGTGTTGAGTGTTAGGTGGGGACTATTCACTGGTAGGATATGAATGTGAATGTGCACTTTAGAGACAGCACAGCTTTACACAAAGACAGTGCCTGTGTTCTGATGTCCATCACAACTGGCTTCCTCACCATCAGCGCTGCCACTACTCTCTCCACTACTTCCGGCCCAATGGCAGCCTCCCAGGGTCCTGTTCAGCAGGCCGCTCCTGACTGAAGTGCTTCATTTGCAATAACTCCTTTGGTCCTACAAACAATCCTATGAGGTAGGTAATAATCTCCACTATAAGTTAGGAAACTGAGGCACAGAAAGATGAAGTAGCCTGCTAAAGGTTACAGCTAATATATAGCAGAGCTGAGATTCAAACCTAAGCAGATGGTTGGGAACTTTCCTGTGACATCTACACACTCTGGAAACCACAAGGCCCAATTTTGTTGTTGCTAAGATGCATGTACTGGGTTGAATAACGTTCCTCAAAATTCATGCACAGCTGGAACCTATGAATGTGACCTCATGGGAAATAGGGTCTTAGCAAATACAATCAAGTGAAGATGAGGTCATACTGGAGTAGGGTAGGCCCTAAATCCGGTATGACTAGTGTCCCTATAAGAAGAAGGTCATTTGGACATAAAGCCAAAGACACACAGGGAAAATGCTCTGTGGCAACAGAGGCAAAGATTGGAGTGATGTATGCAGGTCAGTGAATGGTAAGGATTGCTGGCAACCACTAAAAGCTAGGAAGACGCAAGGAAGGATGCTCCGTTACCGCCTTCAGAGAGATCATGCCTTGACATATCGATTTCAGACTTCCAGGCTCCAGAACTGTAAGAGAATAAACTGCTGTTGTTTTAAGCCATCCAGTTTGTGGTGGGTAATTTGTCATGGAAGCCAGAGGAAACTAACACAGTGTGGCATCGCCTTCCCTGGACACTATCTGCTCTCAAGGTCTTTGTCCTCTGAGCTCACCAGCTTCCTAGGGCCAAGAAGGTAAGAGTGACTGTCTCTGGTGAGCCTTGGAATTTTCCTTGCATCTTATGAGACTGGGGAGGTGCCGATCACTCAGTTCTTCTATCCTGGTGTCCTCTCTACGGACTGTCCCTACTTTTCTCAAGTCTGGACACACACTCATTTGTGTTATAAATGGAGATAGAAAGGGAGAAAGAAGGGATAGAAGATTTTTCTTTAGCTTTGTTCACATCCAAAGAGCTAACAGGGCCTCTTTTTCTCATACGATCAACTTCTGAAACTCTGTAAGATTCCAGCTAACACTATAAGGAAAACACTTAGGGAAAAAATATTTTCTTTTGGGAAATATCACGGAAGAGTAAATTTACACAGAGTGGCCATCGACCATTAATTCATCAATAATATGTTCATTTGCTCAATAAATATTCGAGCCAGATGGGAAGTTAGGTGCCGGGGCCTCAGCAGAGAATAAGCCAGAGTTCTGACCTGAGGGAGCTCCCCAGCTGGTGGGGCTCGCATGCCAGTGCTGTCACATGTCTAATCGGATGTTGTCAACCACTCTGTGAGATAGGACTCCTGTGGTCATCTTTACAGCTGACAAAATGGAGGCACAGAAGTGACAAAAAACTTGAGCCAGCATTCAAACCTAGTGTCTTCTGAGTCAGACTCCCTTCCCAGCTTCACCTCAGCTGAGATTTCTTATTTCTGGTTCATTGTTTCTCACCTCTCTCAAGTAAACTCAAGCATTAATCTAGGTGAGTGGCCTTACACTTGCCCTGGAACAGTGAGACAAAAGAGATGGAGGAAGAGGAATGTGAGAGGAAGAGAAGGGAGGCTCAGCAAAAAATCTAGATGTGAAGAACAAAGTGCTGGGGTAGCAAAGAGGATTTAGTGGAAGAGAAATGAAGATGGATTCATAACATCTTATTCCAATTCCAGTTTTACAGAATCTTAGGTATTACCTAACAGCATTTTTCAAATTGGCATGCACAGGAGGGTCCATTGTTTCAGTTGATAACCAAAGTGCTTTTTAGAGCTAAAATACTATTTTTGGTGGCTTAATTATAGGGTTCCTCACAGTGGAAGACACTATCTTTAAATAACTTAATATATAGAATATTTGAATTTCATTCCTTTAAGAAAGTGCTTGGCAGCAACTGAGTCCACATGGAGGGCAGGAGGAGATAAATTATTTTATAACATTAGGCACCATCATATTGTCATCATTCAAGGCAACTGGGGAGCTAAATATAAGATAGGAATTAATCTCACTTCTCTAAGAAGATATTAATATATTTTCTAAAATCAACCTAGAAAAAATAGAACAGGCAAAAGTGGAATAATTTTTTTTTTTTTTGAGACGGAGTCTTGCTCTGTCGCCCAGGCTGGAGTGCAGTGGCCGGATCTCGGCTCACTGCAAGCTCCGCCTCCCGGGTTTACGCCATTCTCCTGCC